>NW_027397069.1:1859127-1882194 GCF_003265705.2 Callorhinus ursinus
TATGGTGATTAACATAACATAATAAAAAAAGCTAAAATGCAACCTTTATTTATTTTGGAACAGTAATTCTGATGCAGAATAATCCTAGGAATATATTTAGCAACCAGAAGAAACAAATATAAATAGCATGCTGCTTCTATTCTGTTTGAGTATAATAATGTAAGTGACCTCAATGGCGATGTGTTGTTATGCAGTTCTCCAATTTTCAGACTTATTATATCTGTTTTTTCCTCTATACTCTTCCTGTGAATTATTCAGGGAAGATATTACTTTCACTTTACAAATGGGGTAATTGAGAACTCAACAAATTATGTAATTTATCTCAGGACACAGTGCTGATTAGTGGTAGAGCTGCAAACCTCATGATTACTTGGGATATTCCTTCTGAGATGCCCTGGGGAAGTTCCAGGATTTACACCCCTCACTTGGAGCCGTCATTGCAGATGTAACTCTCAGGATTGATTTGGGAGATTTGATCCTGTCAGAGATCTCATAGTAAGAGGTTCTAATAAAGAATATAATTTTATGGTATTTCCAGAGAACCCCTACATCCTCGGGGCTCCCAGAGTCACGCAGGGTATGAGGACACCAAACCTAAGGAGGGTGTTGCCCTCTTCCTCCTCTCTGCCACCATTCCTTAGGGACAACCTAATTACTCATTAAGTGTGGAATCATTGTGGTGGGGGCAGGCCAGCTGGGTTTTCTTCAGGCTAATTAAAAGAATGAAGCAATTATCACAGTTCCATTTTGAAGGCAGTCTTCAATTTATGTGGCTGACTATTTATTGAGCAGCTACTATGTGCTAGTAACTGTTTAAATAAAGTTGTATACTTAAACATCTAAACTAGATCTTTCCCAACTTCTTCGCATCATGGTTCAGATAGAAGGTGGCAGTGCTGGCCCAGCACATACAGATGACTGTGTGGATGGAGGTGGCTGGTGGAGGATGAGGGATCAGTACATCTGCACACCTGCAGCCAGCCATGTGCTCCTCCTTCGCCCCTGATGCTCTGAAGTGTGTGCTTCGAACCAGCAGCAGCCCTGGGAGACTGTCAGCAACACACAGTCTCGGGCCCACCACAGACCCGACTCATCAAAATCTGTATCTTCACAAAATCTTGCATGATCCTTATGCGCACTGAAGTTTGAGAAACACTGTTCTCATCAGTGGTCTTCACATTGTGCTCCCGAAGCAAAGGCTTTAGTAAATTATCAGGAGATTCCAATGTGCACCCAAGTTTGAGAAGCAGTGAAGAGATTAAAAAAAAAAAAAAATACTAATGCCTGGATCCTATCCTCAGAGATTCTGTTTTGATTGGTTTGGGCTGTTTTTAAATCACCCCAGGGCTGTCTTATGAGTGACAAAGTGTGGGAACAAAGGCTCAAAGAAAGCTGTGGGCTGGATGTTACTCCCATTTTATCTGTGTAGAAACACAGGCAGAGACACTAATAGGTCTAGGGAAACTCCCTTTGTGAATGGTTGAGCTGGACTCACTTTAGACCCCAAAGTCACTCACTCTATCTAAAAAAGTGGTCCATTATGTTACACAGCTTCCTGAGGATCTTAATAAAATTAGTATTAGTTAAATATATTTTTCTCCAAAGAGATGTCTCAATAGAAAAAAAAAAAAATCTATTCTCAACTAGTATAATAGCTCCATAGCCACTCAAGAAAAATGTAAAAAGAAAACAAAACCAAAAACTTTTTTTTTTTAAAGATTTTATTTATTTATTTGAGAGAGAGAGAATGAGAGAGAGAGAGCATGAGAGGGAAGAGGGTCAGAGGGAGAAGCAGACTCCCCGCTGAGCAGGGAGCCCGATGCGGGACTCGATCCTGGGACTCCAGGATCATGACCTGAGCCGAAGGCAGTCGCTTAACCAACTGAGCCACCCAGGCGCCCAAAACCAAAAAGTTTTTATAGAGCAATTGTCTGTGGTGCTTGTTCTAAAGACATCAAAATAATTCTATTCTTTGCTTATATTATATTTAATTTTAAGATAACTGCATTCAAAAATGTGTTCTATTCACCCATGCACACATACTTAATGTTATTTATCTCTTGCCTTTCTCACAAATGATCCATATCAATTATGTACAAATGAATCCTAAACATTTGAACCCACACTTTGAAAGGCCATTTGTATATTTTAAACTCATTTGAAAAAAACTAGTGTCTAGAAGTCTAATTTCACACGTGAACCCAATTAGCGTGGTGAACTAGGAGAGGGGCTGAGTTGTATTCACCATCAGAACTTGAACATTACTTCCCCTGCATCCCTCTGTCTCCTTTGAGTAACAGAACCAGTACCACGAGTCAGACCAGCCAGCCGGCCGCTCAGGTAGTGGGTGCAGACGAGATGCCCAAGGAGGGTCAAAATGATGGATCCATCTCTTGGAGGCAGAGAAATAGAATGCTTGAAATTAGAAAGTCATTAAATCCCATTCTGGTGGCAAATCGGGCAAATTGCCTAATCGTGCTATTTGGTCCTCATTTAATAACTAAGGAAAACAGTATGTACTGAATTAAGTAGTTCGCAGGATATAGAACATTGTATATAAAGTCACTGGCATATTGTTCCTAATCCTCGGTGTCCTTAGGGCTAATACTATGACAACCTGAGGACTTGGTGTCAAGCATTGAGGTTTGCTTAGTAGCTATGGTGCTCCAGACCCTCTTCCTGGGGTTTATTTACCCCAACTCACTGAGGCTTTGTGAGGCCAGGGTGAATTCTGGATTCAAATCCAGGTCTTTGCCCAGCGTCAGAATTTCCAAGTGCTTCTTTCAAGGCCACCACCATATATGAGCTACAGTACCTCACAGGAAAAATCATTGACTGATGCCTGGGGTTCTAGGGGTTGTGCTGGGCACCGGGACCCAAAATTGACTAAATCAGAACTGGTCATCGTCCAAAAGGAGCTTTCAGCTTGGAGAGTATACCAGTTGGGCTTCTCCAGAGGAATAGAATCAGAGAGCTGGAAGGAGAAGCAGGGGGAGGGAGGAAGAGAAGGAGGGGTTTATCTAAGGGCCTGGCTCATGTGATCGATGAACACTAGCAAGTTCAAAATCCACAGGACAGGCCAGCAAACTGGAAACTCAGGCAAGATTTCTAGGGCACTGTCTTGAAGTAGAATTCCTTCTTCTCTGGGAAACCTCAGTTTTGTTCTTAAGCGTTCAGCTGATTGGATGAGGCCCACCACATGATGGAGGGGACTGTCCTTTATATAAAGCCAACAGACTGTAGTTATTTATTGCAGCTACAAAATACCTCCACAGCAACATCTGCAGTAGTGTTTGACCCAACAACTGGACACATAGCTTAGTCATGCTGACATGAAATTAACCATTACAGACGGGAAGGTATGTAAGTCATCACATAATTTTATTTGATAAAGTCATAAATCAAGGTCTTTTTGTCTGTGTCTTTTCTTCTGAAAAGTCATCACTCCTCCTGATTCCTAGAACACTCAGAGTCAGTTGGACAGATCTAGCACCTGGTAAATACTGGGGTTATTTTTCAGTTGCTTTCCATGTACAATATTTTGTTAGGAAAACTATATTAATGGATTTTTTAAATTGCTAGTTGGCAAATATCCTGAAGTATGTGATCAATCCAGAATGACAAAAGTTTAGAAAATACTATGCATTTAAAAATGTATTTTTGATGTCTGTAATTTGTTATTATTCACACTCTCTGAAGGGCTACCTTCTTTTCTAATGCACCATCTCCCTACGAAGCAATTATGATCACCACTAATTCAGTGGGATAAGAATTATCCTAACTGGCAAATAAGCCCAGTGTCCTTGGTATGCCATTTCATGAAGAGCCATTTCAACTGGTTGAGTGAACACTTACAAAATTGCCAGTTTGCTTACACTGTACTTGGTGGCAGTGAAATCGAGGGCAGTCTCTCAGATTACACTGTGCCTCAGAATCACTTGGAAGGTTTCTAGGCTTCCCTTCCAGCATTTCTAATCAGATATGTGGGGAGGTCCCACAATTTCCATTTTTTTAAAGATTTTATTTTATTTATTTGAGAGAGAGAGAGTGAGAGAAAGAGAGAGAGAGAGAGAGCACAAGAGGGGGTAGGGTCAGAGGGAGAAGCAGACGCCTCGCTGAGCAGGGAGCCTGATGAGGAACTCGATTACAGGACTCCAGGATCATGACCTGAGCCGAAGGCAGTCGCTTAACCAACTGAGCCACCCAAATGCCCCCAGAATTTCCATTTCTAACAAGTTCTCAGATGATGTTGATGCTGCCAGCCCAGGGACCACACTTTGAAAATTGCTATTTTAATGCTTAAGTGTGGTAGCAGGAGTTAGATTACCTGGAAGCTTGACATCCAAGTTCTACCACCTCATAGTTGTTTTACATTGAAGAAGAGATGAGAACCACTGTGTGGTTCAGCATCTTTGTACAATAGGGGAAATGATAGTACCCTGTATTATAATTGTGGGGAATGAACAAATCACTTGTCATCATGCCTGGCTCATGGCATCAACACTCAAGAAATGGTGGTCACTGTTAGTACAAGTGACTCCATGATGTCACACATGAGAGAAACACTGTCACTTCTGTGGTGTTTTCATGGCCCTGGCTCTCTGCTCCTCATTTGCCATCTTTGGCCTGACTGCATTTATCCTGTGCTCTCCCGTCCTGAGCTAACCCCGCCACGGTGATGGCCCAAAGCACTCCTTTGGTGCTCCTCTTGTAGGTGTGAAGGGGAAGAATCAAGAATTTATAAAAGACTGCAAAACTTAAACCTCCTTCTTAATTTTTTTTTTAATTGGAGCATTTGTTTATATCCCAGAGGCACATATGGATGAATATGGTGTTTTATTTTTTTTTTTCCCACTCAGTTAATGTTATTTATTTTAGTCTTTGCTTTTTTACTAGAGCCTTGCTGTTTTTCTTTCAAATATCCCTTGGAGTGCTTCTCCAGAATTGTACAAATACAGAATGGATCGTAATATTTGTGCTTGGATTGATCTTTTTTTCTTTTAAAGCGTAAGATATAAAAATACTGTTAGTTATATTTACTACCTAGAGTTATCTTCATCATACCCTTCATTTAAAATCATTCTTATGTCATAAATTAGAACTGAGGAAAAAAAATGTTATACTTTTTCTGTCCTCCATTGGCCTTAAACTACCTTAAACAACACAAATCCCAAGGCAAAATTTCTGCTTGGAAAGCTTGAGAAGTCTGATTCATTGCGCCAAAGCCATGCAATTGAATTTAGGCTCCTTATCTGAGATAGTCTAGAATATAAACTTTCCTTTAAAGGGATCACTTTGGAAAAGCCACCTAAACAAGTCCAAATCAATGGTTTCCTTACAGAAAGAGCCCTGGGGGAAGAATTAGCAGGAATTACTCCATGGGTATGTCTGCTACTAGTATTTTATGCTTGATTGCTTGTCAGTTGGCAGAAGTCAGTGGTTCTCTTTACCGCAGAGGCGCGGAGGAATGGGGGCAAACTGCAAATTATCAGTACTCGGAATGTGGATTAAACATTTCACTGCTGTCTCTCCAACATGTGCCCTGAAAGTACCACTTGGCGCAGAATTACAAAGGACTGCATTTAGCAAAGCTTTAATTTAAAATAGACACAGGTGACAGCTCTATTATTTCTGCACGTTCAAATGCATTCACAGCTGTTTTTATTTATCTCAGCTGTATATGCTTGTATTTGTTGTAATTATTAGTCTCGGATGTAGTTAAAGATAAATATCTCAAATGCCTATCAAGGCTAAATTAAATTAAGGAAATCACACTCTTCACCCTCACCCCCTTCGGCCCCGCTTTGCTGTGGGAAATTTGCAGCAACTTCAAAAGTGTAAGTGAGCCTCATGTCAGCTCCTTTCGCGAGAAATGCTTTCCAGGATCATCCCAGTTTCCTCATCTACTCCAGCTTGACACCCTACTCACTGGCTGGTATTGTTTCCTCTACATTTCATACAGGGAAGGAAAAAAAAAATTGTTTCAAGGTTTCTTACAAATATGTAAGAATAGTTTTAAACTACTTTCGATTGCTTGGGATGTGAGAAAGTGTTACGTGCAAATGAATTGTGGCATGAGCTGTTTTCACTCTCCTCCTGGTTTCTCGCTGGCAGGTTTAGATTGCAGGTCTCCCTGCCTCTTTTGCTTGCTTGTTGATATTTCACCTGCATCGTTCACTACATCTAACATGCTTCAAAACCATGGGGCGATGGTTTCACCCTTGGGAACCCAGGAGTTACCATGGAAGAATTAAGTGAGGGTCCAGGAAATTTGGAAGAAAGGCAAAGAGAATACAGTGAGGAGACAGATAAGGAGCTGGAATCGCAGGATACTTTAAAGGGAATTTGATTCGCAAGATACCCAGAAGTCTGCACATGAAAATGTAAGGAAGAGAGATCTGTCCCCCAAATTCATATAAATTGTACTTTTTGGGGAAAAAATAATCTGTTCACTCTGGTGGCCTAGGGTCGGTTTGCTTTCAGCTGAGAATAAAATCTGAAACCGGATCTGTCTGATATGCAACTTTGTAGAGAAGTTAGTGCGCTTATTAGAATAGTGGTCTTTGCAACCATGGTGATAACATTAGCTTTTGCTCGTCTGAGTAAGTTCATTAATGACAAGCAGCCTGGAAAGAAAAGAATGCATGGCAACTAATCCAAGTGTATTTGAGAGAATCAGACAACCTCTCAAGAAGGAAGGAGAGAAAATGCCAGTCAAGATACTTATAAGATGAAGAAATATTATATGAATAAGCAGGTAATAGATGTTGGAAATTTACATGTTTCTGCCTGATAAAGACCATGGAAAAGAGACTGTATTAGTTTTGGCAATAAGGACTATATAATACTAGATTTCTTTTTATTGATTATCTTATTTATTTATTTATTAAATTGTATTTATTTGACACAGAGAGAGAGAGAGCACACGCAGGGGGAACGGGAGAGGGAGAAGCAGGCTCTCCAACATGGGGCTCAATCCCAGGACCCTGGGATCATGACCTGAGCCGAAGGCAGACGTGTAACCAACTGCGCCACCCAGATGCTCCTATACGGTTTATTTAAAAAGTATTTTCTATTACTTTGATTTACCACTTTCAACATGGCTAGTCTCCAGATACATTTCGGAAGTAAATATCTAATGATGACCATTGCAGATCTCAGGGTAAAGGGATGTGCTAATGGCATGTCTTCTTCGAGGAAGATAATTAGATTGATTTTTGTCTGGCTTACTGTTGCCCCACTTACTTTTTCGTAAGCCAAGTCTTTCTGGCTGTTTTTCCTTATTCTTTTTAAGGATCTCTCTTCAGAGGGATGAGGTGTTTTCCTTAATACAACACACTTTGCCTGCCCCTCTCTCTTCTCTAGTACATGATATTAAATCCTCTTCTTTTTTTTTTTTGAATTTTTTTTTAAGATTTTATTTATTTATTTGAGAGAGAGAGAATGAGAGATAGAGAGCACGAGAGGGAAGAGGGTCAGAGGGAGAAGCAGACTCCCTGCTGAGCAGGGAGCCCGATGTGGGACTCGATCCCGGGACTCCGGGATCATGACCTGAGCCGAAGGCAGTCGCTTAACCAACTGAGCCACCCAGGCGCCCTATTAAACCCTCTTCTTGATACATGCTCTTAACTTGAGGAAATCAGCTTCTGTTATAAACCCTTGGAGGTGAGGTATATTTCTGGGTTTGGACCTTATGGGAGTGAGATCTCTCAGTCACTAATTTATGGCCACTACCTCATGAGTTAAAGTGTTTTAATTCCTTCCTTTGGAATTTTTGGGGGTGGGGCCCGTGACAGGTGATTAAATAGAGGTTCTTAGCTGCAATGCTTATTGAAATACTTGAAGATATACTTTAACACATTTTAATAATTATTGAGGGTACCACTTAATGACACTAAATCTTTCCAGTTAAAGCTTTCAAAATTATGTGAAAGTCAAAACAAGGTACTATTTTTCATCCATCTTATTAGAGAAGCTGTCCAGCGTTTTTAAACATGTACTAACTTTTGATTTTGATTCAAGACAAATCTCTTGTACAACTTAATGAACTGAGTAAGTCCCTGTGTTGAGTTCTGACCCTTTATGAATGATCAAGGGAATGAACTAAAGTTTCTTTTCTTGGATAAACCTTGACCTTTCCTTCTCACCACCCACCCCCACCCACACCCTAACCCTGACTAGAAATGACTCCCAACAGGGAAGGGAAACCTATATTTCATTGTTTCTTTTGCCTTTACTCTCACTCCCCCACCCCTCAAAAGGTATGTCTCAGCATAAATTACCAAACCCATCTATCGCTTAATCTTGTAGCTCCTGCAAATCTTCCAAATCCTGCAGTAACCTACCGCGTAGCAATGACGGTCTTTCAAATGATGTCTGGAAAATCATAGTCTCTTTTAGAATCTCCTTGAAGTGGATGTTATTTGTAAAAAAAATAGTTTTCAGTCTGGTGTGTGAGGCATTATCGATAATGAGACTATCTTATACGTTGTACAGACCTTTCTTCTGCCAAAATGAAGTGTTTATTAAAAAAAAAAAAATTGGACTAAATCCTTTATGGTAAAGATCACAATCTGACAGAGAAGTATCTCCTTTGAAAGGATTAGAGCCTCCAGATAGATACAAATAAGATAAGAAAAAGTAGACACATGTTAAATCATGGAACAGCAAAGGGAATACTTTATGGAAATGAACTCACAAGATAATAATTTGAATTTGACAAGGTGATAATTAAAGTCCCCAGATAGATTTCTTCCACATCTGTATGCCTTTCAGTAAAGATGGTTAGCATATTAACTACTGCTGGAGAATACTAAAAAATATTCATGGGATGTAAAACTGCAAATTATTATTCATTTCAATTTGTATAATAAGTGTAACAAAATGCAATGCATACAATATTACACAAGAGGTACTAAACTCTATTATAGACATTTTTAGGGCACAGGCAGGACCCTTAGATGAAAATTTTTAAAGTGTTGAAGACATTTAAGTATGAATTACCACTTTTCACAGTTTGAAAAAAAATTGTGTATATCTTCAGTGTTCTTTAGGGCTAGTAACTTCTTATTCTGAATGACTAGACTAATTTTTTAATATTATGTATTTGGATATATGTACATAAACATACATACATATATACATATGCATATGAATAGATAATTATTATAACCTGTGTGTTTGATTTTGTTATGTTTTTCCTCTAGAGGAAAACAGAGGATTTAGTGACCAGAAAAGGGCATAGATACGGTATTGAAAAAAGTCAATAATCACCGTAAGTTCTAATTTCCAAATAGCAATCCAACTATTAATTCTCTTCTTCATAATTGAATTTGATTGAATTTACCTTTTAATTTAGACATTTATTTGAGAAACCATTTTTTTAAAGATTTTATTTATTTATTTGTCAGACAGAGAGAAAGAATGTAAGCATGAGCAGGGCGAGCGGCAGGCAGCGGAAGAGGGAGAAGCAGACTCTCCGCCGAACACAGAGCCTGATGTGGGACTCGATTCCAGGACCCTGGGATCATGACCTGAGCCGAAGGCAGATGCTTAACCAACTGAGCCCTCCAGGTGTCCTGAGAAACCACTTTTAATGTGATATTAAAATACTGTATTAAATTCGGGGAGACAACTGTGAAGTGTGGCTACATACTGTGGGTAGTAGGTGTCACACCTGAGAATTTCTCTGGACCCAGGTGATCTATTCAAATAATATTTTCTGTCCTATGGAATTTAAATATAAGACATGAATCACAATGCAGCGAGATGTTATCATTTCCCACCTATGAAAAAGCATACAAAGAAACATGAAGAAAGACTTTCTGAAATGCATATTCACTTACATTGATGGCATTTTAATACAAATAAAACATTGTTCTTGTGGCTTTGAATAAAATTACTAGTTTCAAGCATTCCGGGGAGTATCACAGTGGACAATGCAGCGACACTTCGGTGCATAGTCAATGGGCAATCAACTGTGCAACCTGACGTTCTGCATTGGGAATGCTAGCTCGAATAGGAGAGGAATGAAACGTGATTGCAAAAAGAGGATCATTTGAGAAACCAACTTAAATGTGAAATTATGTTAGACTGGGGAAAAAGTGATTTTGGAAATTCTCGACAAGTCCACTCAAGGAAATAGAAGTTCCACTTGAAGAAACTAAACAAAAGAGAGGAAACAATCAGAAGCCAGAGTATAGGGGAAGAAATGAAGGTGACCGAAGGATGCATTTGTCAAACATGGACACTTTGACAAATAAGGAAGAATGGGAACTGAAAGTACAGTGTTACGGGGGCACCTGGGTTAAGCATCTGACTCTTGAATTCAGCTCAGGTCATGATGTCAAGGTTGTGAGACTGAGCCCCACGTAAGACTCTCTCTCTCTCCCTGCCCCTCTGCCCCCCTCCACCCCTACCTCTCTCTCCCTCTCGAAAAAAAATACAATGTTATGCTTTAGAAGAGACTGCTGTTGTACATAAGTGAAATCTCTAGGCGCCCTAAACAACACAAATTAGATGTGCCTTTATGTAGACACGCCAGATCACACATAGTCGGTCCTGCCTCCGAAAGGGAGAGGAATTTAGCCTGTACTCTGCAGGTGACTGGAAAATCCCGCCAGCCTTCTAGACTCTAGGCTGTGTTTAGGATCCGGGCATGTGGAAATGCACTTTGCTTACCCCCTTGGTGAATTAATGCGAAAGCAGCCTCTCTGCTTCTGTGTTTTGCTCATACTTTGTCTTCTCATTTTTCTACGCAATTTCATTTTTTCACCAGGCCAGGCAGGACTCATTGTTGATTTCCCCTGATTTACCACCATCATCCACTGGCCAGCTTCCCCTAGCACCCAGCCCATTAAGATTTCCCCAGCAGAAGGGAAGGAAAAATCAAACTTTAGCTTTTATTTCTTTATTTGAGAGAGAGAGAGAATGAGAGAGAGAGAGCACGAGAGGGAAGAGGGTCAGAGGGAGAAGCAGACTCCCCGCCGAGCAGGGAGCCCGATGTGGGACTCGATCCCGGGACTCCAGGATCATGACCTGAGCCGAAGGCAGCCGCTTAACCAACTGAGCCACCCAGGCGCCCCAAACTTTAGCCATTCTTTTCATCCTTGCCATGGCCATCCATCCTCCTTCGAACCCTGAGGGTTCTATTGGTGCCGCCAAAACGGGCGTCTGGTCTATTCTACGAATGAATATTAGTTTTGAAGAAGGTACGTTTTTAGAGAAAAACAAAACATAACAAAACATGGATATTTTTTTCTTTCTGACCTAATTAACTCTTCATTTTTCTTCACCTTCATTGTCTTTTTTTTTTTTTTTTTTCTGCAGAAGACATCATTTCCCCTCAACTGCACTGTTGCGGGGAAACTCCAATATCTTCCGCGTTTGTAAAATAAAATCTGAGATTCTTCGTTCTGTGTCTCTCTTTTCAGTACCCCTTCATGGCTCTTTTCAGAGACCAGCCTTGCTTCCCGCTCAGCCTCTCTCTGCCCTTGTCACCCCAGCCTGGTGCATCAGAGCAGTGTTTTTGGCAGATCTGAGCCACATGCAGGGGAGTCTTTTAGGAACAGATTTTGTAAAGGTTCCTGTGTTTTAGAGCCCAAAGCAATTTGCCAATTTCCCAAGGATTATGTCAGACTCTAGGGAAACCACTGGGGAGTTTACTAATACTGAATGATCTCAGGATCCACGTTTTTCTGCGTTTGTTATTTTGTTGGGAGCAGGAAAAGACAATATAAATACAATTGCATGGGTAATAGAAATATTTTTTTCTCAAAAGAATTTAAATTAAGCTCTGCTAAAAGTATTTTTTGATAGATTCATTTGTATGGAATATTCGATTTTTATGTTTCCTATTATTTTTCATCCATGGATATTTGTAAATTTTTAATATTGTTATTATTGACTCCTGACTTTGTCACCAGTACATATTTGTATAAGCACAAATCTTCTCAGCTTTACTTATCTAACAAAATGAAAATAAAATTATCTTATTTTAGGGGGCGCCTGGGTGGTTCAGTCGGTTCAGCAGCTGCCTTCAGCTCAGATCATGATCTCAGGGTCCTGGGATCGAGTCCCGTATCGGGCTCCCTGCTCAGTGGGAGCCTGCTTCTCCCGCTCCCTCTACTGTTTCCCTGCTGTGCTCTCTGACTCTCTCTCTGTCAAATAAATAAATAAAATCTTTTAAAAAATAAAAAATAAATAAACTTCTCTTATTTTATTCCAAATTTCGGATATTTGGTGTTCTATTTTTTTTTAATTTGGCTTGTTTGAATATCTTTCAGTATATGATACAGACTATTGTGTTTTACTGTAAACCTGGCTGTGATTCAATGTGGTGCTGCTAAAGGCTCTCCCGTGGTGACCCAAGGGGTTCGGGTGGCATTGAGAGCACAAGGAAGGACAAACATCTTGGCAGTGTGAACTGGCTAATCTCAGAACCCATAAGCTGCCAAGATCACGACTTGGTGCTTTGGAACGTGTTCTTGGGAAATGAACTCACCTTTGGCTTGCTGTGTTTACTTGAGAGTACCTATCCATCTCATCTTGAAACAATCTCTTCTAATCTTTACAGAATTGTCCATTCTAATGCAACCCATCTTCGTCCTTCCACCTCTGTCTCTGTTTATATATTTTTGTGCAGGCAACCTGTTCATCACAGTAACTCTGCTGGGGACAGACTCATTTCCTAAAGAACCCAGAAAAGCAGGGGCGCCTGGGCGGCTCAGTCGTCTGCCTTCGGCTCAGGTCATGATCCCAGGGTCCTGGGATGGAGCCCTGTGTCAGGCTCCCTGCTCGGTGGGAAGCCTGCTTCTCCCTCCCCCACTCACCCTGCTTGTGTTCCCTCTCTCACTGTGTCTCTCTGTCAAATGAATAAATAAAATACTAAAAAAAAAAAAAAACCCAGAAAAGCAAAGATCCTCCCAGTCATGGAGGAGAGCTGCAATTATCACCCATAGAGCAGGTACATTGTTTTCACCTACCTTTGCTGGCTTTCGTCAGCCTACTTGCCTCTGAGGTTTCTTAAATTAGCCAAACCCTTTTTCAGATCTATTACCTGAAACATTTTGCGATGGAGAATCCTGGCGGAGGCTAGATTTCTCAATATTTCTCAAACATACAAATGACTGGAAATAAAGAAAAGCTGCCAATTCAGGCAGCCAACAAGGGGCCTCTTCCCACAGAATTAGCTTGAATTCACCATTGTGTGTTCACTGTTTCTTTGTTTGGGATAGGGGAAAAAAAATGAATTATTTGGTTTTCCAAAACAAAGCAAACATTTTTTTCAGAAACATGTCAGTTAAAAAAAAAAATTAGGAATGCAACGTGTTAACATTGTAAAATATTTTTTTTTTGTCAGTACAATGCCATCTTGACACACTATTTCTAATGGGAAACTATATATATCCATAAACCCATATATTCTTCTCTGGACGCTACAAAGAGCTTTCTGGTAAGAAATCTGTTGAAGGCACTTCCACTGGTAATTTGGCCCTTATAATAAGCCAAAAAAGTGAGGGTGTGGGGGTGGAAATGACCATTATTGAAACCCCTGTGGACAGGGCTTGGCCAGAAGTCTTAGAGCAGTCATAGGTGATGTCCAGTTTACTATTCTCAACTCCTCATTCCTTCATTAATAGGATGCCACTTTCATTCCCTTTGCCATGTGACTTTGCAGAACTTCCAGGAAGGTATGTTGATTGCACAACCCTTGGCCATCGCCTCTGGTCTTGATGATTGACTTGCTTTGGCCACTGGAAATTTTTTTTTTCATTTTATTTCATTATGTTATGTTAGTCACCATACAATACATCATTAGTTTTTGATGTAGTGATCCACGATTCATTGTTTTCGCCACTAGAAATTTAGCAGTCATGATGTGAGCAGGGACTTTAAGTGACCTCCTGTGATATGTCTCAGCCTCCTGCGCTTCTGCTATTTGTCAGAAGAACATGACCCATGTCACCGTGGTCCTGGAACGACGAGATGCATATGGTTGAGCTAGACCCAATTCCTATCCCTGAGACACATTTAGCCAATCCCAGTAGCCTCTGGCTGGGCCACAGCTGACCAGCAGGGCCAGGAGCAAGGACTGACTTGTTGCAAGCCTGTGAGCTTTGGTGGGTTTTTTTTTTTTTTTTTAATTATTTTTTTGTGGCGGTTTATAAAGCAACATTATGCAGTAGAAACTTGACTAATGCAATGTGTTCTGTATGGATGTCTATGCTCTGACTTGTAAGCTTCCATTAAAGTCATACCCTGTGAAAGCTTGATTTTTAGCTGTGTTTTGGGGGCACAAAAAGACAGGGTCCAATCTTGAAGTGATGCTATATAGTGGGAGGGAGCATATCTGCCCAAGGAAGCCAGACAAAGAAAACAAAGGAGGAGTGTGGAGGAATGCTACAGGCTCTGGAATCAGTTTGCTGAAGGGCAAGCAGCAAGTATGACATAGAAAGTTGTGTGATTATGTAAGCATTTTCTAGGGGATTCTCAGGAATATTGGGGGAGAGAAACCCCATAAAAGACTAGATTTTTCTGCCATAATACACAAAGGGACATGGGGTATTGCTATTTAGGCATTAAAGGCAAGCATGACCCACCCCTGAAGGCTGAATAAGTGTGAGACACCTGGTTTGCATTTAAATAAGTCTTTGCACAAGACAATTCAACCTTCCAAGCACAATGCAAAGTAGCATATCCAATCTATTAAGCATAGTGCCTCTCAACTCATAATATATAGCATACAGAAATCCCCCCACAGCAGCTAACATTTATTGAGTTCTTTCTATGGTACCAGGCTGGGCCCAAAGATTTTTCAGGTTTTATCTTATTTAAAGATTTGTGAGATAAATCATTTTATTATCTCTATTTCACAACTGTGTAAATTGTGGCTTAGAACAGTTTAGAAACTGGACCAAAACCCAGCAGCAAAAAAATGACTGCGTTGTTTATTTTGTGTATAAAATGCCTTTGCTCTTTTCACTTTTATCCTTGCTTCTGACATCTGGGACTCCTTACACGTTGTACTGTCTTGAAATAAGATAGAACCTAGTATCTGTAAAATCTTTGTAGTATAATATAGTATATGTGTTAAAGATTGTTACATATATAAAAATTATATATATATGTATATATATGCACATATATGAATTCCAATAAAAACTGGTACGTTGTTAGAAATGACAGACAGTGAAGCACCCCATCTTTGGAGTGAGATCTACATTATCTACAAGGTATGATCCTATGAGGACAGAAGACTTCCTTTGTAGCTATCTATTAGACACATCATTTTTTTCTTTTTTTTTATTTATTCATTTTTTTTTCTAGGAGAAGTATTTACTAAAGATCAGCCCAAGCTAAAGCAGCTTTGCTGAGGTGAGATATGCAAATTGTCTGTTTTGCCAGACGCAGGCAGATTAATCATATCATTAACAAAAGTCAGTCGTTAACCTTGTGGGCACGTTAAAAAAATGAAGATCCACAGGGCAGGTGGATGCATAGAAATGGCATTTTATCACTTACTGACCAGATAGTTGCAATATAATCCAATCATCTTTTCACAAAAGCGCTGGTTTTTAAAAAAGAGTTTTTAGTAATAAGTCAGTTTGAATCTGAATGGGCGTTTGCAAATTAATTCTTTCTACTTTTTTGGTTTACTTAATCAGGTGCCGAGTTACTGTTCTTTTGGAGGAAGGTGAATCATAATTCTGAAGTAATTTTTTTTTCATTGTACTAATAGTCTTATAAAGGACATAGGAAACAAATATTTCCAGAATAATTTTTTAAATCAATAAGTAATATTTTAATCATTAGCAATCTCCCTACAACAATAGTTTGAATTTGTAAAAGTAGGGAAGGGTCCCTCAGTAGTATAAATTGAACATGTAATGTTCAATGTAACACATTAAAGATCTATAACAATGGTGAAGGGAGATGTGTATTACTATTTGAGATGAATTAATTTTTTTTGAATTGATTTTTGATTTTTTCTCTTTGTAAGTTCACTAACAATTCAAACACTTCACAAGATTCTTGCACTTCTGTTGTTTATTTGCTTGATGAAAATAGCTCACAAACAGTATGTGTGTGACCATGTAACTTTGAATAATAATTTAATGGGATGTTATCAAGCAAAAGGAAACATTTTGATTACCTTTTGTATTAATTTCTGTTGCTGTGTAGCAGATCACCCTAAACTTAATGACTTAAAACAACATACATTTATTAGCTCATAACATCCATGGGTCAGGAATCTTGGGCATGGCTTAGCAGAATCCCATCCTCCAGGTCTCAATTAAGACCCCAAGCTCCATAGGCTATAATTAAGATGCTAGCCGGACTCTTTTCTCATCTGGAAGTTTGACTGGGGAAGAATCTGTTTCCAAAACTCTTTTGGCTTTGGCAGAATTCATTTCCTTGTGGCTATAAGATTGATCCTATCACTGGTAGGAGATTTTCAGTAGGCTCAGAGTCTGCTTGCAGTCCCTAGAAGCCACCCAGAGTTCTTTGCCAGGAGGACTTTTCCAACATGGCCATTTGCTTCATCAATCCTGCAAGTTAGTTTTGCCTCAGTTGGCCAGGACAGAATCCCCATGACAAGGAGACTCTAGATAAACTTGTTCTGGGTAAATCTGAGCAAGATCTGCCAGGCCGGGACAGAGGTTTATAAGAATTATGGGGATTACCTAAGAATTTTGGATACTTAATCACAATGTCTGTGAAAATTATATCAGATAAGTCTAGCTTACTTGCAAGTTAAAAAAAAAAAAAAGCTGATGTGTTTATATGGCTTTACCTAGTAGAAAAACCTATCTGACTTGTTTATAGGAGGAAAACAAAACATTTTTTCAAAACATTACAGATATTAAGGATTCTCTCTCCAAAATCGTTGTTGGAATACTATTCAATAGAAAAAGCCCAGAAGACCTGATTCAAACCTAATATAAACACTAGGTGTTTTGAAAGACATAAAAAATCAATTATTAATTATTATTTTTCAGATGAAAAAACTGAGGTATTGGGGTTAAGTATCTTCCCCAGAGTCACATAGTTAGAAAATGTTGGAGCAGAGATTCAAATTCAGGTACTGACATCCAAGCTTATGCTATTGAACTTGACTTTAAACCTTACCTATTTATATGCAGATCTTACTGTCTTCATGTGGAAAAAATCAATTTTTTAACACCTAGCTCAGTATTCCTTTCCCCCCAAAATGTCCTAGACACACTGCAAGGTCCCGTGGGTTCTGCCCACAATACCTATGTCTAGTGGCATTCTAATGCAGGTGCATTTATACTGTTAGGCTCTCCTGGTGAACAGTTAAATCACTAGAGCATGACCGTGTCTTAAGTGTTGCGTTATCCCTTGCGGACGATGTTGTGCATCGATGCATAGGAGGAAATTAACCCTGATGCCTTTTAAGTACTACCAAAAAAAGGTCGAGCTATGTTAATGGAAAAGTGGCCTCTCAGTTTGAGAGAGGGCCATCGTGGTATTTGAAACAGGCTTGTAGCCTTGGGGGTTCCTTCTGAGGCCATTTTCTTCATATTATTCTAAGGCCTGATGACTTGGCCCAATCCTAATCCTTTAGAGAGTAAAATTAAATGTTTTCCACTTTTCCAGTGGAGTAAGCAGGGTTTTATTGTGCTACCCCAATCATTGTCACACTAGTGATCCCTTCTAAAATGAATTTGTTCTGGGAAAGAATGGGTCAGATGCCTCTGTGGAGGAATACAATAGGAGAATATTTTGAAATAATTGTAAAGCAAAACAGATAATCATGCTTTCAAGCTCTTTGAAATATATATGTAAAATGTTATGTGCCTCAGGTTGAATAAAAAGATGGTTATAGTCATTACCCAGTAATGTACCAATTATAGATAGCATTGTGTGTATAAATTCTCTATTATACAATCAGAAGGGGAAGAAAATGGATTATAATCATTTTAATAATTTGATTTGCTTCATTCATCTTTTGAGTTATCTTTTCATAAAATTAGATGCTGTGTTATTCCTTTCTGGAAAGTGGAACGGTACAAGTAAAGAGAATGTTTTCATGTTAATCAATGCTGACAAGAATATTATATGGAATAACAAAAGAGGGTGGGCAGGTTGGGGGCTAGGGGAGAGACAAATGAAGAAGACCTGATTGAAATTATTAGTTGCCAGAAAAATACCTATTGACTTTTTATGTTTTTAGAAGTACCTCTATTAGCTTCCAAAAATACAGCTGTTTACAGTGATTGATAAGTTCTCTTGCTTTTAAGCTTATTCACATCCATTAGTTCTGCCTTTTTCCCCTGTTAAAAATCTGAAGCTGTCAGATTGAAGTAGCATGATCAGCTAATGTTCTTGCCAGATTCAAAGCATGTCCCCAGGGGTGGCAAAAGTATTCTAACTCACAAAGAAATGGCTTTTTAAATGCTGCCTGTTGACACTGGTCATTCCATTTACTTTATTGGAAATGTTGAAATAGATATCAGGCAATTATAGAAACTGTGTTTAACAGGGCTTTGATGATCAATTTCCTCTAAATATTTCATTTTTAGACCCAAACCAGATCTTTGAAGTTCACTGTATTTTACATAGACTTTTATTTAAAATAGTACATAGCTTTATTTTCAAAATTGGTTAAATCATTTTCTAGTTTTCATTTCAAATTTATAGATGATTATGTACTTCATTCCCTCTAGTATTTGATTATTATCTTGCAAACATTTTCCCCCGTCATAGTTTCACAGTTTCTATTTATCACATTAGATATATTTTGTGTGAACAAAGGGCAAAGGTTTGAGGTGGAGTACATGATTTCTAAAATGCAAATTTCAGGGCCACCTGGGTGGCTGAGTCAGTTAAGCGTCTGCCTTCAACTCAGGTCATGATCTCAGGGTCTTGGGATCGAGCCCCGCGACGGGCTCCCTGCTCAGCGGGGAGCCTGCTTCGCCCTCTCCCACTCCTCCCTGCTTGTGTTCCCTGTCTCGCTGTCTCTCTCTCTGTCAAATAAATAAATAAAATCTTTATTAAAAAAAGTGATTGCCACTATAGGGTGCAGAACTCAGAGGCTCTTATAAAACAATAGAACTAATTATATAATCCCCTATCTCCATTAGAATATTATTATTTAAATTAGATCAGGTTAAAAAACAAACAAACAACATAGCCTCAGTAAAGAACAACAACAAAAGTCCAAGGAGGGAAGAGCTGGAACCCAGTGAAGAACACAGACAGAACGATACTGAAATCGCTGAAGCTGAGAGCGTGGTCACATCCGTGGGTACTGCCTCCGAAGGAGACTTTGTACTGCATCTTATTCATTATACGAAATAAATAAATAAGCACATTGAGAATGGAAGAGAATTAAATAACCAGTTTTGTTATCTGTTACTTTGGAGAGGTTTCTCTGAGGAAGTGGCACCTCAGTAGATCCCTAAAGAATGTATACAAGTTCAGCAGGGCAAACGAGTATTGTAAGCAGAGGGAATGGCATTTGTAAAACTCAGAGACAAGAAAAGCATGACTCTTTTGAGGAAAAGAAAAAGCTTGAAGTAGAGAGGAGAGCATTTCAGAAATAAGGCTGGAGAGGTGACTTTGGGATACATTCAGACCATATTAAAAGTCCTCAACTCCATCCTTAAAATAATGAAAAACTACAGAAAGTTTTAAGAAGAGCAATGATGTGATTGGATTTGCCTTTTTAAAGGACTCCAGGAACCAAACTGAGGGTTACAGAAGGGAGAGCACCTGTGGTGATGAGCGCTGGGTGTTATAGGCAAATAACGCATCGTTGAACACTACATCAAAAACTAATGATGTACTATATGCTGGCTAATTGAACATAATAATAAAAAAATAAAAATAAATAAATAAAATGAAATCCCATTCTGGCTTCTTTGTGGAGAGTAGCATGTGATGAGGTTAACGATGATCCCAGGTGACACGTAGGGAGACTGTTTAAGTGGCCTTTGTTGAAATGATGTAATGGAGAGTTTACTCATTTCCCTGGGCTGCCAAAAGAAGATAAAGCAAACTGGGTGGTTTAAACAACACGATGTTGTTCAGGAGACTAGAAATCTGAAATCAAGTTGTCAGCAGGGTGGTGCTCTCTCTGAAGTTTCTAGAGGAGAATTTCTTCTGTGCTTTTCTTTTAACCTGTAGGGTTGCTGGCACTCCTTGGCATTCCTTGGCCTGTATGTGCATCACTCCTAACTGTCTCCATCATCTCGTAGTGTTTTCCTTGTGTGTCTTCACGTGATCTTCCTCACGTGCATCTGTCTCTGCATCTCTCCTCCTCTTCTTATACGGACAACAGTCATATTGGATTGGGGCCCACCCCGATGAGCTCATCTTAACTAGTTACATCTGCAAAAATCCTATTTCAAATAAGATCACATTCACAGGTATCAGGGGTTAGGACGTGAACATATCTATTGGGGGGGGGGACAAATTTAACCCATAACAGAGGGCTTCGCAAGGAAATGAGATGATGGGTAGTTGAAAGGACCCATGGACAGATTTTTGTGTATATTTATGGTGGTAGGCTCAACAGGACTTGGTGATTGAGTGGGATTTGAAAGATGGAGTAGAGTTACGGTTGACTTCCAAGTTTCTGACATGCCTAATAGATGATGATACCATTTGTGGAGGCAGGAAATTCAATAGATCAAATGAGTAGTGGGGTGAGCATGGGTTCATTTTTGACATACCATGTTTGACCCATCTGTGAAATTTTCTTGTGGAACTGTATGTAGACTTGGTGACTGAAAAATGCCTTTGGAATTTAAAATGAGAGAGCTGGGCTGGAGATATAAATGTGAGAGCCATTTGTATATAAATGCTAATTAGAGCTCTGAAAGTAAATAACATTGTCCATCAAGACAATATTTAGTCAGAAGAAAAGAAATCCTAATATCAACATTAAACATTTAAAAGGCCAAAAACAAACTAGCATTTCTGGCCAAGATGGACAAATAGGGACCAGATTTACCCTGACATATGAAATAACAAACAAAAAACCAGACAGAATATTTGAAACGATGGTTTACAAGACATGGGACACCACGCAACCAAGGACAGTCATCTCTGAAAGTCAACAAAAAAGCAAAGCAAACAAACTGAGCCAGGCAACTGCTTATCTAAGATCAGGAACAAGGTATAGATGATTGCTCTTATAAGCTCTGTTTAACATGATACTGAAGACTCCCCCCAGAGCAGTAAGGTAAGAAAAATAACAAAAAGCCGTGCAGACTACAGAGGGAAAAGTAAATTGATTTTAGCTCCAGACAATATAATGATCCACATGAACAACTAAATGGAATGGAATCTGAAAAAGCTACTAGAAATAATATGTGATTTTAGCAAGGTTGCAAGATATAAACTCAATATAAAAAAAAATCAGTGATATTTTTAAACAAAAGTTATGAAAAGTCTGAGATTTTGAAAAAATGTGATTTATCATAGTTAAAATATGAAATACTTAGGAATAAATCTGACAAAATGTGGGAAACACTTGTATAGTTAAAATTATAAAGCACTGCAGAGAAAAATTAAAGATTACTTAAAAATTGCAGAGATCCATTTTTTAGGGTCAGAAGACTCAATATTTTTAAGATAAAAACTGTCCCCAAAATGATCTATAAACTTCATGTAACCCCAGTAAGTTGTATGTAGAAATTGACAAGCTGAATTTAAAATTCCATGGAAATACAAAGCACATGAAATAGTCATAATAATTTTTAAAAGAAGAGGAAAGAATAATTTTAAGATAGTTATTGGCATTAAGATAGAAAAATAGACCAATGGACCAAAATAAAGAGTCCAAAATAGACCCATATGTGTATGCACAACTGATTTAGACAAAGAGGTAAAGACAATTTGGTAGGACATTGTCATCCTCTCAACAAATGGTGCTGGAACAATTTGAGTAGTTGTTGCAAAGTAATTGAGTATTGATCCATATCTATGGCCATATATGTGTAAAACTATATATATAACGGTGGGCGGAGCAAGATGGCGGAGGAGTAGGAGACCTAGATTTCGTCTGGTCTCAGGAATTCAGCTGAATAGGGATCAAACCATTCTGAACACCTACGAACTCAACAGGAGACCGAAGAAGAGAGTAGCAACAACTCTCTGAACAGAAAAGTGACCACTTTCTGGAAGGTAGGACGTGCGGAGAAGTGAATCCGAGGCGATATTCGGGAGGATAGACGGCGGGGGAGGGGGCCTCCGTCGGCCACTTCTGGCAAGTGCTAGAGCCGCGGAGCACAAAATCGGACCTTTTAGAAGTTGGCTCCGTGGAGGGACGTCGCTGCAGTGGCTAAGCGGGGGGTGGAATCCTCCCGGGACAGTGTGGTCTCAGGACCCTCGGGGTCACAGAGAGACCGGGGGAGCCTGAGTACAGCAGAGCTCCCAGGTATCAGAGCGGGGAAGCCGGCTGCAGAGACGGAGCCGAGGCGCGGGCTCTCAGCTCGGGGTGGCCATAGACTGTGACCCGCGGCCCAGTCGGGGCACTGCTCCTCCAGCAGGGACCCAGCAGGCGGCAGATCCGGGGAGACTCCCCTTCCTTCCCGGGGAGGAGCGGTGCGGGAACGCACCGCAGGGATCTGCTGGGTTTGGAGACTCTGCGCGGGGTCGGGTACCAGAGATAGCAACGCTCGGTCACAGGCCGGGTGAGCATGGGGTGCGGCCGGAGACCGGGGACACGGAAGTGACTGCTTTTCTCTGGGGGCACACTGAGGAGCGGGGCCCCGAGTTCTCGGCTCCTCCGGGTAGAGATTGGGAGGCCACCATTTCTGCCCTGGTCCTCCAAGGCTGTACGGAGAGCTTGCAGGGAACAAAAGCTCCTGAGAGCAAACCGGAGCAGCTTCCTTAGCCCGGACCGACAAGGGCGGGGCAATTCCGCCTCCGGCAAAGACATTTGGAAACCACAGCAACAGGCCCCTCCCCCAGAAGATCAGCACAAACAGCCAGCAAGCCAAGACCAAGTTGATCGATCAAGGAGAACGGGAGAACTCCAGCGCTAGGGGAATACTGCACATAGATTCATGGCTTTTTTTTTTTTTTTTTTTA
>NW_027397069.1:1882294-1884086 GCF_003265705.2 Callorhinus ursinus
TTTTCTTTTTCCCTTTTTTTAACCAACATCTTATCAATCCCTTTTTAAAAAAAAAAAAAACATTTTTCATTTTTCATTTTTAGAGTCATATTTTATCCCTTCATAGTAGTTACCCTTATTTTTGGCATATATATATAAGTTGTTCTCTCTTTAAAATTTTGAGGTACAGTTTCTTCTAACAGATCAAAATATACCCTAAATCACTAGTGTATGGCTTTGTTCTAGTCTCCTGCCTGATCACATTCTCTCCCTTTTTCCTTTTTTTTTTCTTTTCTTAAATCTTCTTTCTTTTTTCAAACAACTTATCTTACCAAGTCCTTTTATAAAACCTTTTATAATTTTCATCTTTACAGTCATCTTCCATCCCTTCATTGTATCAACCCTTATTTTGTACATATATGTCTTTCTTCCTTTAAAATTTTAGGAGGCACTTTTTTCTAACAGACCAAAATACGCCCAAAATCTAGTGTGTGGCACTGATCTATGCACTAGCCTGATCATATTTGATCATATTCTGCTATTTTTGTATTGTTTTGTTTTTGTTTTTATCTTTTTTTTCTTTTTTCTCTTTCTTTTTTCTTTCTTTCCCTTTCTTTTCCCCTCGTTTCAGGTCTTTTCTGATTTGTATACAGTATATTTGCTGGGGACGTTGTAAACCTGTTAGCATTTCGTTCTCTCATTCATCTATTCTCCTCTGGACAAAATGACAAGACGAAAGAAATCACCTCAGCAAAAAGAACAAGAGGTACTACCATCAGCCAGGGACCTACTCAATACAGACATTAGTATGATGTCGGACCTCGAGTTCAGAATCATGACTTTAAAGATACTAGCTGGGCTTGAAAAAAGCGTGGAAGTTATTAGAGAAACCCTTTCTGGAGAAATAAAAGAACTAAAATCTAACCAAATCGAAATCAAAAAGGCTATTGATGAGGTGCAATCAAAAATGGGGGCACTAACTGCTAGGATAAATGAGGCAGAAGAGAGAATCAGCGATATAGAAGACCAAATGATGGAAAATAAAGAGGCTGAGAAAAAGAGAGAGAAACAACTACAGGATCACGAGGGCAGAATTCGAGAGATAAGTGATACGATAAGACGAAACAACATTAGAATAATTGGGATCCCAGAAGAAGAAGAAGAGAGAGAGAGGGGGGCAGAAGGTATATTGGAGCAAATTATAGCAGAAAACTTCCCTAATGTGAGGAAGGAAACAGGCATTAAAATCCAGGAGGCACAGAGAACCCCTCTCAAAATCAATAAAAATAGGTCAACACCCCGACATCTAATAGTAAAACTTACGAGTCTCAGAGACAAAGAGAAAATCCTGAAAGCAGCTCGGGAGAAGAGATATGTAACCTACAATGGTAGAAACATTAGATTGGCAACAGACCTATCCACAGAGACGTGGCAGGCCAGAAAGGACTGGCAAGATATCTTCAGAGCACTAAACGAGAAAAATATGCAGCCAAGAATACTATATCCAGCTAGGCTATCACTGAAAATAGAAGGAGAGATAAAAAGCTTCCAGAACAAACAAAAACTAAAGGAATTTGCAAACACGAAACCAGCCCTCCAAGAAATATTGAGAGGGGTCCTCTAAGCAAAGAGAGAACCTAAAAGCAGCAAAGAGCAGAAACGAACACAGACAACAGACAGTTAACAGTCACCTTACAGGTAATACAATGGCACTAAATTCATACCTTTCAATAGTTACCCTGAATGTAAATGGGCTCAATGCCCCAATCAAAAGACACAGGCTATCAGATTGGATTAAAAAACAAGACCCATC
>NW_027397069.1:1894086-2027891 GCF_003265705.2 Callorhinus ursinus
TATTATGCAGCCATCAAAAGGAATGAGATCTTGCCATTTGCAACGACGTGGATGGAACTGGAGGGTGTTATGCTGAGTGAAATAAGTCAATCAGAGAAAGACATGTATCACATGACCTCACTGATATGAGGAATTCTTAATCTCAGGAAACAAACTGAGTGTTACTGGAGTGGTTGGGGGTGGGAGGGATGGGATGGCTGGGTGATAGACATTGGGGAGGGTATGTGCTACGGTGAGCGCTGTGAATTGTGCAAGACTGTTGAATCACAGATCTGTACTTCTGAAACAAATAACGCAACATATTTTAAGAAAAAAGGAAAAGAAGAAGATAACAGGAGAGGAAGAAAAGGGGAGTATGTCAGAGGGGGAGACGAACCATGAGAGATGATGGACTCTGAAAAACAAACTGAGGGTTCTAGAGGGTAGGGGGGTGGGGGGATGGGTTAGCCTGGTGATGGGTATTGAGGAGGGCACGTTCTGCATGGAGCACTGGGTGTTATGAACAAACAATGAATCATGGAACACTGCATCAAAAACTAATGATGTAATATATGGTGATTAACATAACAATAAAAAATTAAAAAAAAAACTATATATATAACTATATGACTATATATGATCATAAACCTAAATATAAGACCTCAAACTATAAAAAATTTAGAAGAAGTAATTGGAGACTATATCAAAAATCCCAGCCTCACCTATAAAATAATAAGGAGCCACTACAAGTTTCAAGAAGAGCCATGATGTGATCACATTTGCCTACTCTGCTGGCATGCCTGGGAAAGATACTTAACCCCAATACCTCAATTTCCTCATCTGAAAAATAAAGATTAATAATTGATTTTAATTCTTTCAAAACACCTAGTGTTCACATTAGGCTTGAATCAGGTCTGCTTGCTGTTTTTTATTGGTTAATTTTTCAACAACTGTATTGGAGACAGAATCATTAACATCTGTAATGCTTTTAAAAATGTTTGTTCACAGTAATAACATAGGATCCAGCACTCAGTGCCCATTGATTATCGAACATATACAAAAGTAAAGCCTTCATACAGGGGATGAAGCTACAAATAATGAACCCCTGTAGAAATTCGGTAATGAAAGTAACCCACTGTGATCTTCTACTGAATCTGAAGAAAAGATCTATTTGAAAAATGCATTTTTAAAAAAAGATTTTATTTATTTATTTGAGAGAGAGAGAGAGAGAGAGAGAACAAGCAGGGTGAGGGGCAGAGGGAGACAGAGAAGCAGACTCCCCACTGAGCCGGGAGCCTGATATGGAGCTCGATCGCAGGACCCTGAGATCATGACCTGAGCCGAAGGCAGACACTTAACAGACTGAGCCACCCAAGCACCCCTTGAAAAATGCATTTGTATAAGATACATCTGTGCAAAAAAATGATAGTCTTTTCAAATAGAAGTGCAACTATATCATTAGATGTTGTTCTAAGATAGTTCAACTTAAAGTTCAGTTTCTAATCAGCTTTTGGCTTAATTGGTCAGAAGTGACCATGAAACCAAATGTGTTTCATGGTATGAACTACCATTAAAGACTATTAAATAATACTGAACAGTAGAGATCTTATAAAAATTATTTTGAATTATAGATTCTATTTCAGTTTGGGGCAAAGGCTGAAATATAAGCAGTTAAATCGATTTTTAATGAAATTTGACAGGCATAGGAATTAATATCCAAGGCACAGAATTATGAATTCTGGAAATGATTTTTATAGCCATCTATTATATTAAGATCCATGTGCCTATTTTAGAAGTTAAAACTGTTCTGATATTGCCATGTATCTCAAAAATTGGTTTTCTGTCATATTTAATTTGTTATTAAAATACTTATTGATATTTTCTTTAAAAATGTATATTTTCTTTTAAAATGCCCCATTAATAATTTTTAAATGTTTTTAGTTTATGATTTTTATATTTACATAAGTTCATTTTTATGTGAACCTTTTAAAAATATTTTTATCTTCATTTGAGTAGAATTATTTGTATAACCAAAATATTTTAAGTATATAACCCAGTTGTAAATTGTTAATCTATCTGAATGGGAGGAAATAAAACTTAGGAAAATAGTAGATATTATATCTGATGGGCTGCACCCAAGCTGGTATCTCAGTGTTGATGGGCCGCAACAACCTTGAAGGATAATAAGCACAAGATTAACACCTGCCAGATCCCAGGTCTGGGAGGAGTGTGGTTTTAAGTCCCATCAGTTGGAGGTCTGAGCTTCTGATGTACAAAATGCCGCTGACGGGGTGTTACATCGGGCTGGGATTAGAAAGGAGAGTTGGGGCAGGTAGACAACACTAAGGAAGGTCGGTGGAGTTCTTGGACTAACTTTCAGGCACTAACACATTTCATCAGAACGTTGCTGATGGCTTCTCAGAAGAACCTGTAGAGAAAATCATGAGCCGCGGAAGGATAGTAAAACATTCAGAGGTGTCTGGAATATTGGAGCGCTGCCAGATCAGGACATTGGGCATTATACTAGCTGGCCCGCCAGCTAGTATAACTGAATAAAAGGAGTTGAGAGTAAGAAAATTGGAAGTAACTGAGACTGTAGCTGGCAGGGAGGTTCACGCTCCCTTTACAGCAGTTCGCCAGATTCCGAAGGAGGAACAAGAAGCCTTCGTTTTTCACACTCGCTTCCCTTCCTACATCCACATCACCAATCCCCCAGGGGAGAATCAGACCTGATGACCTCCCTGTTTTTGTACCTCACATGTAACTTAAAACAAACAAACAAACAAAAGACCCGTGTTTTGGGGACTAGTGGATTTTTGGTGGGAGGGAAAGGCATCATTTTTACTTTTGTTAAAATACCAATGATGAAAATTATTATGAATATGGAAAAGATAACTAGGTAGCATTGGAATCATTGAGTAAGCTAATTATTACACTCTCACAAAGCTTGAAATGTGGTCTATTCGAAAATTCAGAACACAGACGTTTGGAAATGTCTTTATCCTTTCAGTATTTAACGTTGGGAAGGGGACAAGTAGAAATTCCAGCGCCTGGATATCCCCAGGCTAATTTCTAGACAAATGAGTTGTGATTAAGTTCAAGTTTCAGATAAGAACTTTTTTCTTCTCTTGTTGGTTTCTTTATCTGGTGAGTAAAAATGTCCCTGGAAAGGCCTCAAAAAATTAATAAGAGATTGCATCAATGTGGGAAATTATTGAGATAAGATTTTGGTGAATTGGCATAAAAATGAGGACATCCAGTGATTATTACTTAGTTGACTTAATAAAATATGTATATACATACATGTGTGTGTTTCTAAAAGATTAGTTCAGAGTTCTTAGTTTTTCTTTACAGCAAATACATAAAATAAATGTGAATAATTGAAGCCATTATATAGTCACCTTTCCACTCAAATTTTGTAAGTAGATATTCCAATAAAAACAAACCGACATACTACCTCCTGCCTTAAACATAATAGATAGTATCTACATATTTAACTTTTTAAAAATGAAAAATATTTGGATTTCATGTCTTAAAGGTACACGAAGTAATATTTTTCAGCTTAAATTACCCAGATAATTTCTAAACCAATTCTTCCCTTTACTTTACTTACATAAGTGTGGCTTTTGATTAATATAATTTAGTTGTTGGTCAATCTGTGGCACTTTAACCTTCCCGCATGAGAGCGTGCCATGGAATGAAAATTTACTTTTTCATTCTCAAATGTACCAAACACAGTTTCTGTGGTCAATTTCCTGTCTTTTTTTCTAAATTTGTTTGGAGGACCTCATAGGACATAAGTCCTATGACAAGGGGACCATTTTAGCACCAACATTACAAAAGCTCTTCTGTTCATAAGGGAAATATCTCCCCCTGAATTAAATCTAACCTCTTTAGTACTCCCATTTAGCCACCTGATAAATCCACTTGAGATATCTTTTGGGGAGAGAGAGTACATGGGAACCATAACATTTCCTTTTTGAACAGTTTAATAAAGCTTCGTGAGATTTCAAGATGAAAGATAGTGTGTAATGCTGATAGCGCCCTCCAAAGCTCTGCATTCATGGATCCAATTACTTTTTTGTCATGGTAAAAGCCACAGTGGATATATTAAATGGGAGCGTGGCTTAAGAAGTAAGGCCCAGGAGTCCGGGTATCTGGTTTCTGAGGTTGACTCAACTTCTGCTTTCTTATCTAACTATAGCCACGCAGCTTAACTTCTTTGCCTCAGTGTCTCCTTCCATAAAATGCCTAGCAAATATCTGAGAAATGCTCTTAAAATGACAGTGCAAATTGCCGTTTAGAATCACATTGGAATTGCCCAGAAAAAAAAAATGAGGTGAGTGTTCAGCAAAGGGAAATACGATCTTCTGCTTAATTTTAGATTTTATCCTGAGTTTTACTTTTTAAAAGTCATGAGATTTCTAGAAAAGGAATGACATTTTCAAAGCCTTGAAGACACTTGTAAAAGGATGCTCTTTCAACTGTTGTCTATTTCTCAGGGAAGTTTTGACGCTGGCACTTCTCCAACTTCCTTTCCTCCCTCCCTCCCAATTCCAAGTTCAAAACAATAATTGCAATGTTAACTTTTCAGATTCTGGAATATTGTCTTGGAGCTGATTTGTCTAGTATAATTTTTATAAATGTATGCATATCAGATCTCATCACATCATATTTACTTATGTGGCTACTGACTTTAGATTCCATCCCCAAACCCTCAGAAGGATTCATGTAACTGTGAAATGATGGATTATGAATTTGTGGAAGTGTCTAATTTTATTTTACAAAATTCAAGTGGATAGAACGTTGTCATTTATTTATTCATCAATTGCCCATTGTCCTGAGACAATGTGGGACAATGTTGACAGCTGAAATGCGACCTGTAACCCCTACAAACTGTTGAAAGATAAACTGAGGCCTAGGTAAACATTTTAAGAGTCTATGTGAGCAAAAATTGATTCAGGTCAAGCAGAACTAAATTGGAAGTGGGTAGGAGCACTCTACCAACAAGATCTGGGAGAGACTTTTAGAAAGAAGAGGCAGAACCAAAGCAACTGAATTATTTGATTGGTTGTAGCCTAAGTGGTTGCCTTATTTGAGAAAGCCCAGTTGGCTGTTTGTGATTGGCTATCCTTAGATTGTGATTTCTTTTTTTTCTTTTTTTTTAAGATTTTATTTATTTTTCAACAGAGAGAGAGAGAGAGAGAGAGAGAGACAGTGAGAGAGGGAACACAAGCAGGGGGAGTGGGGGAGGGAGAAGCAGGCTTCCCGCAGAGCAGGGAGCCCGATGTGGGACTCAATCCCAGGACCCTGGGATCATGACCTGAGCCGAAGGCAGACACTTAATGACTGAGCCACCCAGGCGCCCAGGTTGTGATTTCTTAATCTTGAGGCATTTCAGGCTTAGGTTTTGGTTTGCTTACACAGATAGCTACTAGAGCATTAAAGCCACTTCAGTCTAATGGGCTCCTTGTTTAATTAATTTAAGAGTAGCAAATGGTCATACTCTTAAAATAGTCATACTTAAATATGTATTTTTCTGGTAATGAGCAGCATTATGAGGATACATTTTTTGAAGGATGTCTAGCAAGTTAAAACAAGTATTTCCTATAGGCACCTGTGACTGTGTTTTTTGAGAAGGGCTATTGTGAAACATCATAACCCCATGGACATTTATGTCAACAAATCAAAGACATAGGCATCAGGTATTTGGCTACGACAGATATATTGAGTATCAAAGATCATTTTCATTACTTATAATAAATAAGTTATGGGACTACTGAATAGAAGTAAAATAAATATAAATATTTTAAAGTTAGATTATCTGTTCCAGAATTGAGAATCCTAAATTGAACTCTCTCGACAAGTAAATTTCTAGCATATCCATGATTTTCACAGGATTGTACCTGCAGCTTGCTCTTGCCTAACTCCATATTCCAAAGGAGACTTCAGTAAGAAAATTGAAGAGTTTAGCTTCATTTTGGAGATAATGAGAATTTATTTAAGTAACTTTCCTGTAGTCCAAAGATTAGATAGCTCTGATTAGAGCTCAAGATTGAAAATTAGTGGAAATAACCTCTTATAGGCCTTGTCTAAATTTAACTTGGCTTCAAACCAATAAACTATAGCCTCTACAACTTTGTAGACAGATTATAGCTCATCAGTATGACTAAAAAATCACTGTGGAATTGCTCTGTAATAGTTCTGTTGCTATGCCTATAAATATAATTTTACTGTGAGACTTTTCCATTTTCTAGCCGCTAAGCTGTACTTTTCTGTATCAAACTGAAGGGCCTCAGGAATACTGTAAATGACAAATTAAAATAGTCTCAGATACAACACGAGAAGTCAACACTAAATTATCAGTGGTTAATAAGAGAAAAAATAGATCATTGAATTTCAGAAGTATTTTTAAAAATCACGTTCTGCCATTGATTTTAGCTTACTCTCTTTTTTTATACAAGTCTAAAAAGGTAAAATGAAATTATTCAAATTTCAGTTACATTCCACTAGGCCTAACCTACAGGAAATTTAAAAAGAAAACATTATTGAGGCAAAATAGACATTGTTACCTAAATAAATAATTAAAAGATTGTTATAAGGGGCAAGAGAAGGGTGGGTAATCCCTCTTGTAGCTGGATAGAATCTGAGTATTAGTGGGGAAAGGAAAAGAAAAGAATTTGGAAGGGGTGCCTGGATGGTTCAGTCGGTTAAGTGTCGCCTTCTGCTCACGTCATGATCTAGGGTCCTGGGATCAAGCCCCACATTGGGCTCCCTGCTCAGCAGGGAGTCTGCTTCTCTCTCTCTCTCTCTCCCTCTGCTCCCCCTGCTTGTTCTCTCTTTCTTTAAAATAAATAAATGGAAGGGCACCTGGGTGGCTCAGTTGGTTAAGTGACTGCCTTCGGCTCAGGTCGTGATCCTGGAGTCCCGGGATCGAGTCCCGCATCGGGCTCCCTGCTCGGCAGGGAGTCTGCTTCTCCCTCTGACCCTCTTCCCTCTCGTACTCTCTCTCATTCTCTCTCTCTCAAATAAATAAATAAAATCTTTAAAAAATAAATAAATAAATAAATAAATGGAATCTTTAAAAAAAAGAATCTGGAAAATTGTCTTAAATAGTTTATATTGAAACAAACAAAAAAAGACTAAAGCAGGCAGTCTGAGATTTGTACTTTTCCTTTTTCATATTATCGTTGTATATATGGAACTGACTTTCTGCTTATTTCCATATTTCTCTGTAGCTTTGTTGTTTTCAAAGTGTGACCCAGCATCGGAATCACTCGGGGTGCTTGATAAAGATAGATATTTTACAGATGATCCAGATTTCCTGCAGGTGTAATGCCTGGCAACCCACAAATTTCACAAAGTTGCCAAGTACTTCTTGGAAAAAACAAAACTTAAGAACAACTACCAGAAATGGTGTGATGAGAAAGTATGAAGAAATCAATAACTACCGTCCTTCTGTTTTTGTTAAGACTATATTTTAGAATAGTTTTAGGCTCACAGCAAAATTGAGGGGAGGGTACTGAGAGTTCCTACGTATTTCTTCTGGCATGCATGCATAACCTCCCCCTTATCTGCATCACTCACTAGAATAGTACATTTTTTTACTGAGGAAGAACCTGAATTTACATGTTAAAATCACTATATAACTCCCTAGTTTACATCAGGTTTCACTCATGGTGATGCACATTCGGTGGGTTTGAACAAACGTATAATGACATGTATCCATAATTATAGTATCAGGCAGAGAATTTTCAATCTCCTAAAAATCATCTGTGCTTTACTTATTCATACTTCCCCATTCCCAGCCCCTGACTACTACCATTTTTTTTTTTTTTACTTCCTCCATAGCTTTGCTTTTTCCAGAATGTCATAGAGTTGGAAACATGCAGTATGTAGCATTTTCAGATTACTTTCACTTAGTAAGATGCATTTAGGATTCCCCTATTTCTTTTCATGACTTGATAGTTTATTTCTTTTTAGTACTGAATAATATTCCATTGTCTGGATGTATTTTATTTCTCCATTCACCTATTGAGGGACACCTTGGTTTCTTCCAAGTTTTGGCAATTATGAATAATGCTGCTGTAAATATCCATGAGCAGGTTTTTGTATGGACATATGTTTTCACACTTTTTAGGTAAATACTGAGAGGTAAGGTTGCTGAATCATATGGTAGGAGGATGTTTAGTTTTGTAAGAAACTGCCACACAGTCTTCCAAAGTGCACCATTTTGCATTCCACTAAAAATGAATGAGAGTTTCGGGTGCTGCACATCCTCACCAGCATCTGGTCTTATCAGTGTTATGTATTTCTAATATGCATGTAGTGGTATCTCCTTGTTTTAATTTGCATTTCCTTGATGACATAGGATGTGGAACATCTTTTTATATGCTTATTGCCATCTGTATATTTTCTTTGGTGAGGTGTCTGTTGGGTCTTTGGCCCCTTTTTAAAATGAGGTTGTTTGGGTTTTTTGTTTATTTTTTTTAAGATTTTATTTATTTATTTATTTATTTATTTATTTGAGAGATAGAGAGAGAGAGAGAGAGAGAGAGAGAGTGTGCACGCACAAGCTTTGGGGAGAGGTAAAGGGAGAAGAAGCAGACTCCCCGCTGAGTAGGGAGCCCGATGCGGGGCTCCATCCCAGGACCCGGGATCATGACCTGAGCTGAAGGCAGATGCTTAATCGACTGAGCCACCCAGGCGCCCATAAAATGACGTTGTCTGTTTTCTACGTGTTGTGTTTTAAGACTTTTTTGTTTATTTTGGTTAATAGCCTTTATCAAATAGATATGGATTTTGGAAAAATTCTCTTTCAATCTGTGCCTTATCTTCTCATTCTTTTGACATTGTCTTTCACAGAGCAGAAGTTTTTCATTTTAATGGAATCTGGATTATCGATTACTTCATGGATCCTACCTTTGGTGTTATATCTAAAAAAAAAAATCATCCACATATTCAAAGTCATCTGGGTTTTCATCTATGTTATCTTCTAGAAGTTTTATAATTTTGTGTTTTATGTTTAACTATGTGATTTCTTTTTTTGATTTAATTTTTGTGATGGGTGTAGTTATATCTCTATTTGGTGGTGATGATGATGATGATCATTATTTTGCCTATGGATGTCCAGTTGTTCCAACACCATTTGTTGAGCGACTGACTTTTCTCCATTGTACTGCCTTTGCTCTTTTATCAATGATCAGGTGACTATATATACGTGGCCCTATTTCTGGGCTCTCTCTTCTGTCCCATTGATTTGTTTATTCTTTCATCAATGCCATACTGTCTTGATTACTATAGCTTTACAATAAGTCTTGATGTAGGGTAGTGTCAGCCCTCTAACTTTGTTCTTTTTCTTCAATATTGTGTTGTCTATTCTGGGTCTTTTTCCTCTCAATATAAACTTTAGAATCAGTTTTTGATATCCATAAAATAACTTACTGGGATTTTGATTGGGATTGCTTTGAATCTATAGGTCAAGTTAGGAGAAGTGACACCTTAACAAGGTTCAATCTTCTTATCCATGATTATGGGCCATCTCTCCACTTATTCATTGATTTTATTCATCATAGTTTTGTAAATACTTATGTTTAAAGAGTTTTAAAAATAGATACTCTACTTTATTTTTTTTAATTTTATTATGTTATGTTAGTCACCATACATTACATCATTAGTTTTTGATATAGTGATCCACGATCCATTGTTTTCATATAAAACCCAGTGCTCCATGCAGTATGTGCCCTCCTTAATACCCATCACTGGGCTAACTCATCCCCCCACTCCCCTCCCCTCTAAAACCCTGTTTGTTTCTCAGAGTCCATAGTCTCTCATGGTTCATCTCTCCCTCCGATTTCCCCCCTTCATTTTTCCCTTCCTTCTCCTACTGTCCTCCATGCTGTTCCTTATGTTCCACAAATAAGTGAAACCATATGATAATTGACTTTCTCTGCCTGACTTATTTCACTTAGCATCATCTCCTCCAGTCCCATCCATGTTGATGTAAAAGTTGGGGATTCATCCTTTCTTTTTTTTTTTTTTTTTTTAAAGATTTTATTTATTTATTTGAGAGAGAGAATGAGATAGAGAGAGAGCATGAGAGGGGAAAGGGTCAGAGGGAGAAGCAGACTTCCTGCTGAGCAGGGAGCCCGATGTGGGACTCGATCCCGGGACTCCAGGATCATGACCTGAGCCGAAGGCAGTCGCTTAACCAACTGAGCCACCCAGGCGCCCAAGGGGATTCATCCTTTCTGATGGCTGAGTGATATTCCACTGTATATATGGACCACATCTTCTTTATCCATTCATCTGTTGAAGGGCATCTTGGCTCTTTCCACAATTTGGCTATTGTGGACATTGCTGCTATGAACATTAGGGTGCATATGGCCCTTCTTTTCACTACATCTCTGTCTTTGGAGTAAATACCCAGGAGTGCAATTGCTGGGTCATAGGGTAGCTCTATTTTTAATTTTTTGAGGAACCTCCACACTGTTTTCCAAAGTGTACTGTACTTTAGGGAAATAAAGAATTTTTGAGCTAGAAGGAAATTAAAAATAGAATTTTATCTGATATTAAAGTCCTGAAAGGTTGTTTTCATAAAGTTCAACATTAAGCACTTAGTTTTCTTATGCTTCAAAGTTTAAAATGAAGTAAATTTATTTTCTGCTTAAATAAACGGGTATGAAGAGTAAGTGATTCGAATACATAATCATCTCTATAAATGTCTCTGTTGCAGTTGAAAATAAACATCTCAATGTCCTTCCTTCCTTCCTTCCTCCCTTCCCTCTTTCCTTCCTTCCTTCCCTCCTTCCTTCTTTCCTTTCTTCTGTTTTCCTGTCTGTGTCTTCCTTGTCTCCTTTCCAGTAGCAGTACTTAAATTGACAAATATGGATATTAACTATATCACATTTTTTAATGTACATGCTATTTTAATAGTGCAGAGATTATAGGGATTCTCCAGTTTACCTAATTTTGTAGAAGCTGTTGGTTGGTTAGACCTACATATCTATTGAAAATGACCGTAATAAATGTAGTATGTTGCTTAAAATTCATACAGTATGCTTTGAGATTTACCCAAAATTAAGAGTGACTCCTTTGTCTGGATAAGACTACACTTTGAATCATTTAATTATAGTAAAACAAAATACCAAGATGTCAAGAAACAAAAGCAAAATGTGTTGCCTCCCCCTTCATTTTACATGAAATGCAGAGCTCAAACAACACTTAAGTAACATGCATAGCCTTTGTAATGTTTGATATCTTATGAGTTAGTGGCCCATCATCCCTTCCCTGGGTGAGTCCTATGAGGTTTACTCTTCCGTATGACATGGCCTTTCCTCACTTGATGGCCATAGGCAGGTTTTGGAGGGGATCTTAGGTTTTCTGGGCATAAATTGTTCCTTTAATTTTGATGTATAAAGGGAATGGACCGTGAAGGTGAGTGTAGGGAAAAATACGAAAGAATTGAAATGGATTAAAAAGATGAGTAAATGATCTGTCCAGCACAATCTTCTAAGATGCCTCTGCCTTTCATTGTTTTTGAGTTATTTCACAACTTTGTAAATTATAAGACAATTATATTAATGCAAATGAGTTTCTTTAAAAATTGCAGTTGTGTCCAGTGAAATGCAATTGATTGTTGCCCTGCAAAGAGACCTATTTTACCTATATGTAACTTTAAATTCCCCTCTGAAATGGTTGTAACATCTTGCTGTTTCTCCCATTAATTAATGATTTAAGTAAAATGTTTGATATATGTTCATTTTATGTCTATATGGACTTAGGATTAAACAGTTTTTTAAAGATTTATTTATTCATTAGAGAGAGTGCCCTCGAGCAGAGGGGGTGGGTGGGGGCAGAGGAAGAGGGAGAGAGAATCCAAGCAGAAGCCCAAGAGGGGGCTCGATCTCACCACCCTGAGAACAGGACTTGAGCAAAAACCAAGAGTCTTCCGATCAACCAACTGCGCCACCCAGGTGCCCCTGACTGAACAGTTTTAATATATTATTATTTAACACCATTTAATTTACTTTCTAATTAATAAACACTCCCGTCTTTACGTTCTACTAAATCACAAAAACTTACTTAAAATTCTCAGCCCACTGACTTAGGTTAAGTAGTAAAGCATGAACACTTCCTGAAAGTCCCCTTGAAAATATCATATTCTAGGTAATTTTTATCATAGCAGATCTATGCTAGTATTCTCTTTGTCCTAGAACTGGCACCTACTCCAGATTCTACACCATTTCCCTATGCCTTCACCTCTGTAAATATGAAGTACATTTGCCACATATTTGTTATGACCACTATTATTTTGATATAATTACTCTAATTCACATATCACACAGTATTCTTATAGCAGAAGGGACTCTGGCTGACCTTACATGTATGTGCTGATAGGATTTGTTAATGAAGTTTGTTTTAACAAATCTAGTCTCTATAATCCATAAATATCTAATATGTCATAGTCAATATTAATGAGTGTGTCAGTTGTTATTTTGCTGGTTGATTTAAAAATGAGAAAAATAAAACAGTCATAAAATAAAAAGCATTATTTACTTATTAGTCAGAGTGATAAAAGAAAAAAAAGGGAAGGAAACAGAAATAATCCCAGAACTGCTATGCATAGAAATTTTAAATCCCTAAAAACTGGAGAGTAAGAGCATTATAGTCTTCTTATTATGTAACAAAGATACCTGCTTCATATTAAGAAACATTTTTGGTAGTCCTTAAGAGATTGTTTTCTTCTCGATAGTTTGTTCTGATTATAGACAAAACCAGCCTCTCTCCCCCAACAAAAAATTCGAAATGAGCAAGAGGATTAATTCAGCAAAGGAAGATCTCAAGCTTACAGACAAGAAAATGGATCAAATCATGGCTAGGCTGATGAAACCAAGTAAAGATCCAGCAGTTGGAATTTATTATAAAAGCAAATAATAGGAGATCATTCAAGAAATACAAAATTTAAAAATGTTTCTCAGTATGTGATTAAAGGATATGGAGAGGTTCTCTTTGCATTCAACAGGAATTGGGAAAACACAACTTCCAGAAAATTAAATGTTACTTGTGTTTGGAAATATGATGAAAATAAATTAGGTAATTATAGTAAATGTTCTTCAGTTTGTTCCCCTGTATCCCACAGAAATCAGTTTGATACTCCTTTTTTCCTTTACAAATTTTAGGGCCTTCTTTTATCAGGGCTATGATGGAAAAAGAAGGAATGCTACCCAAAAAGTCAATTTGAATCTACTTTAATTATTCTTGAGTAGTGAAACCATAATTGGAAAGCAAATTATAAGCTTGCGTTTGTAAAATCTGTTACTTTTCACTCACTGTCACCATTAAAACATAAGGCCCTCATAAACATAGGACATAGGAGAATTCATTTTAAAGCAGAGAAGGTTTGTAAGATGAAGGAGAGAAATGCAGTCAGGGCCCAACAGGACGCATGTAGGAGGTTAAGACTGGAGGAATCATAAGGGAATTTCAAAGAAAATTCTGCCCTTCAGCTGTTTTGGCTTTCAAATACTGTCTAGCACTAATATTATTGAACCATTTGGTATGGTCCTTCAGTACCTAAACAGGATGATAAATCTCTGCTCCCTATAGAAAAATTAGAGACCAACTTCTTTCTCTTTGTGTGAAGCATATTGGCTTTTGGTGCCTTTTCTAATTTTACACCTGTTTTTAAATTGAGGCTTGATCTGACGGAAACATACACTTGGAAAAATGTTCTCTTTATCCCAATGTTCCTTATTCATACATTTGCACAGCTATCAAGATTAGCATGAAAGAAATTTTTATTCCAAGATCCCTCTCCTTTTGATGCTGTTTCACTCTGTTTATCCACAATTATTTTCATAACAATGTATTGTGATGCTGCAAACTAGGGACAAGTCTCTGGAGAAAACAGTGTTCCAAGGCATGGCCATCATTAGGAGACAATAAGCTTGTTTTCATTCCAACACTCCTAGCTTCGTTAAAGGCTAAGTGGAAGAAATTAACATACTGCACGCCTTACAAAGAAAATTGTTTCTAATTATTTTGCTTCTCAAATTATTCCGGCATTGATTGGACTTTAAATCTGTTTCATATCAGTTACCCTCAGCTAACATAATTTTTCAGTGTTGTTAAAGATAGTCTATTAATTGAAATAAGATTATTCTACTAAATAAAAGTAAATAAAATGACTTGGGTAGCCAGAGTATTCAAGTAACCGTTAATTTTGGTCAGAAATTAGAAGTAGGATGAGCGAAATGTTTGAATATCTAAAACTTAGCTTTCAAATACTGATTGTCTGTGCCTTTCAGGCAAGATGGAATTGAATTTAGAAAAATGTTAAGAAAAGTGTGTGCTTATTATGCTGTCAAGGGTAGAGGTAGGCAGAATGGTAGGGCTGCAAAGATGTCTAGGTCTTAATGCCTGTGGATATATTACCTTATATAGCAAAAGGGATTTTGCATGTGTGATTAATCTTGAGGTGAGGAGAGTATCCTGGCTCATCCTGGTGGGGCCAATCTAATCAAATGAGCCCTAAAAAAAAAAAAAAAAGCAGAGCATTTTCCCAGCTGTGGTCAGAGGGAGGCATAATGATGGAAGTTCATTAGAGAGATAAAACATTGCTGGCTTTCAAGATGGAGGAAGGAGCTCAAAAGCCAAGGAAAGCAAGCAGCCTCTAGAAGCCAGGCTGTCTCCTGGAGCCTCCAGCAGGAATGCGGCCTGGGGCCTTGGTGACACCTTTATTTTAATTAGGTGAGGACTGTGTTGAACTTGTGATGTATAGAATTGTAAGATAATGAAAATGTGTGCTTTTTAGCCACTAAATTTGTGGTAGTTTGCTATGACAGTGATAGTAAATTAACATAAGGCCATATCTTGGCATGTGATATTTTAAGTTAATTATGATAGTTTAGAAAAGCTCTACAAAATAGCTATAATTAACTTATTCCTTTTTTAAAAGATCATAACTCTCTAGAGATTTAACAAAATTAACATTGACAGATAATTAAGTGAGGAGCGATAGACCCAGGATTGGGTTGTGCATGTAGATATTTACAAGGTGCTGTTTTCCAGATTTTCATGTGAAAGCAAAACCACTACTTTAAATTCCTACTTATACAAATAGAGCATGAAATTAAGGGAAAGGATTTAATTTTTGGCTTTTCACGGAAAGCTATCTCTGTTTATAAACTTCTAAAAATCTATATGTTTCACATGGTTGCATTTTCTGAACTATAAGTGTGGATGGTTATTAACACTCCAGCACCCAAAAGTTATATTTTAATTGGAAAGATTGGAGTCCTATATCTTGCAAATTAATTGAAGTCTCTCTTGAAAATATGTCAAAAGTATTATGCAGTTTTACCACAGTTTAATCTAGCTCCTGGAAGAATCTAAATTAATATCAAGATTAAAAGTAACATAGTGATAGAGATTAAAGAGTTTTTAGATTTTCTCAGAGGATTATGGCATTGAAAACCTATGAAGTATTTAACCCAATTTACATTTGAATTAAAAATTGAAGTAATTATTGGTAATGTTTAGATTACTAGACAGCCAGCCCACATAAGGGAGTAAAAATAACCAACATTAATGGAGCACATAATATGTATCCTGTATGTCACATGTACTGTCTTATCTTCTCAATAATCTGCCAGATTAAGTATTAAATTTTCCTTTTCTTATATTGAGAAAACCGAGGTTGCCATTTTGTCATCACCAGTGCAAGTATACAGCTGGTAAGTGGCTAACAGGACAGTTCCCTCCAGGTTTCATTGACTACCAGACTTTTGCTGGTTTGTTAAATCTCCAACCCGGTGCCTCTGCTTTTAACTGAAAAATAAACACAAAGAAAATCCCCATGTCCACACAATGCTAACAAACGCCAGAGAATAAACTCTTAGTACGGGCAGGTAGAATGGGAGTTTGGAACAGTACAACTCCGTCTGCCTGTGTGGGTTACAGATGGTCACACAATCTGTGATCCTCCTCCCAGGGAGACGTAAGGTGTCTCCTCTCCTTCCTCAGGGGAGATACCTGGGCAGATTCTTTTTTGACCAATAGAAAATGACAGAATCCAGGCTATGTCAGATACTGGGCTCTGATGACTTCTGTACCTTGTTTCTTGGAACACTCACTCTGGAACCCCTGAGCCATTATGGAAGATGTCTGCACATACAAAGGCCAGCATGCTGTGAGGAATCTCAAGGTAACCCGGAAGGCAAGAGAGGAGGGGGGAGGGGAGGGAGAAGCCCGGCAGCCGTCTCTCCTTTTCTAGCTTCTGGACCTCCCAGCTAACTCATAGACCTTGTGAATAGTGATAAACTTTCCCTGCTCTGCCCTGCCCACATTCCTGACCCACAGAATCAAGATGTATAATAATAAATTTTGACTGTAAGTCACTAAATGAGGGTGGAGTTTGTTAGGCAGCAAAAGATAATCAGAACTAGGTAGTGGATAATTTCGCTCCCGGTTGCATCGAAATGTAATGGTTGTTCACATACTCATTCCTTGATTTGCTCTGCTTTCTGGTTTTCCAGTGAATTTTGAGAAAAGAAAATGGTGTCCACAGCTTCATTGTCTACTCTTCTCTCAAACTGACATTCATTCAAATGTCTGTGGTCTTAATAGTTGGAATCCATTGAGCCCAACATGGGTCACTTAGGAATCACCCAGTATTAATTGTTTCCATTTTCATCCCGGTGACTTGCAGTCAGTGACACATGTTTTAGGATGAATTCAGGCATACCAACTGTCACTTTGCTGGACGTAATGCTGTGTTTGAAATATCCCAAATCCTTCATAAATTGGGAAATTGACTCAAGATCAATACTGCTGCAATTAATCCCTTTGTACATGCTGATATATTAAATAAGTGTTCATTATTCTCATTTAAAGCAGTTTGGTTATTTTACTGAGACCCTGCATGTAGACGGTCAAGATTATAGTGATTTGTCTTTCCCAGGATTCCATATTTTTAAAATGATAGTTTGCCACCCCGATACCAATTTTTAGGATGTAATTGTGACAAATAAGGAAAAAATCAGGAATGAATAGGCCTATAGACTTTGGCAGGAGAGATTGTTTGCATAGTGGAGTGTTTATTATTGTTCACACGTGAGAGTTTGCAGTTTCCAAGCAAATGATTGCAGGCAGAGCTGGAGGATATCTGTGTGGTTCCATTTCTGGTATGGGTTGATGGCAGACCACTTACTTTATAGAGTCTTCTAGACTCAACCGGGCAGCTGTGGGTAGCATCAGTTAGCAACTAGCTCTGAGCTAGAAATAAGAGCACTGGTGTATTCTTCTAGCAGGCCTAATGACCAGACACTCTTGAGGGATTAGAGTGACTTGGGACTCCTAGGGCTTGGAATACATTCCATTAGTTGGAATGGTGGGGTACTCATTCCATCTCTAGAGACTTCCCACATTTGACTTCGTGCACAAGGCTCTGTGCAAACATCACAACACTGGCAAGCAAAAGAAGACAGAGGAAAGCATTGTGGTCAGACAGACTCTCAACTAAGGGAAATAGATGTGGGGAAAACCCAGGTGTCTTCATGGACTGCGGCCTTATTCAGTGAAACTAGGATTTTGCTCTGAGTATCACAAAATGTGGAAGTGGTTAACAGAATATCTTTTATGAAAGGATATAACTCTCATATCCGTAGTAGGAACCATGGCCAGTCTCTTGGTTTTGACCAAATCATAAGATCTGACTATGAGGGAGAAAGATATTTCTAGAACCAATATGTCTAATGTGGTAGCCCCAAGCAGTATATGGCTATTTAAATTTATATTAAAAATTCAGTTCCTGAGCGACACTAGCCATATTTCAAGTGCTCAGTAGCCACATACGCCTGCTGCCATCTTGGACGGTGCGGATATAGACCACTTCCATTGCTGCAGAAAGTTGTTTTACAGTACTCCCCTAGAACCAAGCCAGGTTCTTTTGTGAGGTGGAGGACTGAAATGCTCAATCGCAGGGTGACACTCTGCTTACTGCTCTTAGCTAAAATAGGCTTGCCAACCTGTGTGGTTGGGCTGGAGAATTCCACAAGCTGCTAGTTCTTAGAGATGTTGCTGGACCTTCAGACTGGATAGCAGAAAATTTGAGAGCATTCTTGTGATAATTGCTCATCCAGCCAGTTTGTTCACACTTCTCCTAGGACTCATTTAACCATTCAGCAAATATTTCCTGAGACCCTACTCTCTACCAGGTGCTACTGCAGACACCAAGACTCCGCAGTGAAAAAACAAAAACCAACTAAACAAACAAAACCCAAAAAACAAAGGCTCTGCTCTTATGCAGCTTACATTCTATGTTGTTGATATGACAGGAAAAAAAGAAGTCAAATATGTAAGATAATTTCACACCGTATTAAGTTCTGTGAAGAATATTTTAAAAGGTGGGAGAGGTTGATGTTCAGGAGATCATAAAAGGCTTCATTGAGAATAAGCATATAAGAATAATACAAAGATTCTATAATCCATTTGTTCTACATATATGTATATATTTAACATCTGTTAATAGCTAGCTCATGATTTATGTGACCAGTGTGGTATTATACCAGTAAAATTCCATAAATTGTGAGAGCAACTCAAGACCCCTGTTCATTCCCAATATACTGAATTTGAATCTCATGCATGTGGTCCTGAGATTGGTATCTTTAAAAATAACTAAAAGTAATTTTTAGGCATAGCCAGACTAATCATAAGGACACCTGAATGCTCCCTTGAACTTGATTTACTGGAAAATGAGAAACAATTAAAAGGAAGCAAATATTTTGACCCAGTTTGCATCAGCATCAAAATGAATGATAGATTGAAAAGATAAAGGGAATTATGAAAAACAAATAGAAACTCTTAAATTAATTTAGATTAACAGCTCAGAGGGACAACATTGAGTTGTATCCATGAGAGTATAAATAATAAAAAGAAGCAAAATGCCTTGAAGAGCCAGGTATAAGAAAGAATCAGCAGTAACCCTGAGATTTTAAATTTCATGTCTGAGATAAAGGTGATGATGGTATTTTGAGATAAAACCAAACCAAAAATATTAAAAGAAGTAGTATGGGTTTATTTTTTACATATTATAAATTTATTATTACTTGTTCTTTAGTTGTGGATGCATACTTTTCCTTTCTCTAAAGCTCTAAGACAAGCAAAAATAATAAAGAGAAACATGCTTTAATGCCAGAAACTAAGCTAGAAAAAATTTCTCATGCCCAACATAATTTTAAGCCTCTCACATTATCCAAAATATATATACTTCAAATTAGAATTTCCAAATTAGATCCACCTTCTTATTACAGTTAATTATGAAAAAAAAAAACAGCAAGCCTTTGTCTTCTTTAGAATCATTTTTAGAACTTACAACATGAATAATATTTTTCCAAAATAAATCAGTTAACATCAAAGTCCAATAAAAAAGTAAACTGGACTACATGTATTCATATATTAGCTTGACCTAAGTCTGGGATCTGGGCCAAAGTTTTCAAATTATACTATCATTATTTACAGAAAGAAGGAAATGTTAACTAACATTATTAAATAAAAGCACGTATACACATGCATAACAGGAACCAAACTACACGCTAATGTTAATGAATGTTGAAGATGTATATTTATACACACAGCGAAGATAAACTATCCTCTTGAGTAGTGTTGGAAATAGTAGCTATGCCAGGGGAAAATTTATACCATCTCCTTGGTTGTAGGGTATACATTCATCGTGTTACAGAAATATACAAAAAAGCCACTTCCCCAGTTGCCTAAAACAAAATTGAAATTGAACATTTTGCCTTTGAAGTTCTTTCCACCACCTCGTTTCTTGATGAATGGCAGATAATGAAACATAGGTGTCTGCAAAATAAATGTCATATACAAGCTACCTCGGTCTTCTATGAAGTACATGTTTTATGTATTTAAAGAAAAAAATTGCCTCTGTCCAGAAAGTTGGCTCTTTTGTATTCGTGATGGACCCTGTTTTGAGTCCTGTTTCTTTTCCTACATTCCACTTGGTTCAGCACAGATGATTTCATAATTTGTTAGGATTCCATATTAAGGCAAGTTGTATTTAGTGCTTTAAAAACTTTTCCTTATCAGCCTAGACGTTTAGGCCACCTATCGAGACAAACACCCCACTCTTCTATCCGAAATATTTGATCTCTCTTGCCCCGTTGTTGTTTTGTGTGTTTGGGAGATGATCATCTTGGTGTGGGGTCCTGATTTTCCCAGTGACTTTGCAGCCCAGGAACTTGGCTGAAATGTCGATGAGCCCAGACAGAAGAGGTGATGATGGCAGGAAAGGATAATTGGGAAATAGTGCCCTGGGGAAGAAATAGTTTGGCGGGGGGAGAGAAGTGCTTGACCACTTTTTCTCAAAGGACATTTATTTTTGAAAGACAGAATTAGGAGTGTGCAATTGCAGAGGCAACTTGGTTTTGCAGAAATATATACCCCAACATGATTAAACTCGTTTGCTTTAAAGGTTAAAAAAAAAAAAATAGAAAAATGTGCATCTCTTGAAGAGATTTCCAAACTGTCATTGTAAGTAGTAATCCAATATTTCAATTTAGGAATTGAGAGGGTTTTAAGTAAGAAGCAATCATTCTGGGCAGAAAGCAAATATAAATGCCAGCAGTCAAAAAACCTGTGAAAAGTTACGACTAAAACCGAAATTTTAAATATTTATCTGTAATTCTTGACTTTTAAAGTCCACAGACTCAAGAGAAGAACACAAAAATGTGAAAATGTTAAAGAAAAGCATAAGAAATATTTCAAAGAGAAACAAATTAAGACAATACCAGTATTGTTACAAACTCTAAAATCAAACAGAAAATACTTCTCAATAAGTTTGGATGTTAGTTCGAAGGAGAAGAAAACTATTACGAAAATAATTTTTTATTAGTATCACTTATTTTTATTTATTTTGGCCTTGTGACTTGCCAGTCAATTAATACATGGTAGCAGACTTTGTCTTTTATTATTATATAAGAAAGTTTTCATTCTCTCATTTTAGGGATAATTTTAACTAAATTGCCTAATTGAATGTTGTAAATACTTCAGGACCAGCTCAGGCCAGGCTTCGTTGGAGACATCTCTATTATTCTAGGACTTTTTGCTTCCTGTCTGCCACCCTGATTCCCTCCTCAGAGGCCCTGTCCCCCTGGCCTGGCTCAGAGCCGTCTTTTTCCTGATATTGAGAAATATTTTAAAAAACAAATTCACATGTTGCTGATTCAAATATTACTGTCTGACAGCAGGGATATATATTTTGTTCAACTTTCTTTATTCTTATGGATATGTCCCTCCCCATGCCTACATGTGTTTATTCCATATCAGTGTGCATAGATCTGCTCATTCCTTTCAACAGCTATGTAGTATCTCCAGGTGTCAATCAGTCACTGTCAGTGGTTATCTGATTTGCGTACATTTCCTCCCTGAAGGAGCAGCGCCTTCCTGGGCTTCTAGCCATGTTTTCTATTTGTTGGTCCATGAGTCTGTCTACCATACTTTCCACCTATGATATACTGCACACTCCTGAAGATTAGAGTATTGAAATTCATACTGCTGCATCATAGTCCACATATAAAAAATAGGATTGCCAAAGGGCTACCATGTATTAATTGACTTGGTTTGTATCAATTTATATTCTTATTACTTCTTTACTCCAACTGTTGCCACACAAACTCAACAGCACTGGATGTTACAATTCTTGTATTTTTTTTAACCCAGTGTATTGTCAAAAATAACATCTTTATTTTTTTATTTTGGCCTCTCTAGTGGGTTTTGTGGTATATGGTTAGGACTTTAATATTTATTGAATGAAAAAATAAACATTGCCTATTCTTTTGTTTTTCTGCAAGAAAAAAACTCATTGGTCTAAACATTTAAACATTTGTGCAGGATAAACAGACATTTTAATGGGGATTTTTCTCGGTAAGTATTTGTGATATTTTTAATGTTATGCTCATTATTTAAAAGGACTCTATTGAAATGGACAAAGTGATTCTTCTCAATTATACTGTTCAAATTTTTCTCAGTGTAATTATAGATGTTCTTTATAATAAAAGGATATAGACTGACTGAAAAGTTCTAAAGAGATTAGATAGTCATCATCACATTAATATATAAAATGTACACATCTTAAATTAATGTAATATGTAGTTTAAGATTATATCAGCCAGCAGTTCATTAAATTTGCTCCATTTACTGCAAATATTTTTTTTTATTAAACAATGAAGTCTCCCTAAATATCTTTGGCTCTTTTCCATATGCTAATTTGTATACTTCTCACCAATATTTGATCATTTGATCTTAAAATTTCAAATATTCTTTAATTTTAAATAAACCTAAAATGTCTATGTGTGAACAGCCAGGCTAACAGGAGAACCATGTCTAGAGTTACAAGTCAATATGGTTGGTTAATACCATTCTCTTCATGAGTGTCTACAGGAAAATTTTATAAATAGCCTTTTTAATGCAAGACTTCTCTTAAACTCACACCCGTAATAATTCTGTGCAGAAATAAGATTGCCAAATATGTGGAAATAAATTCCATTTGTGTATTAAATATCTAAGATAGGAAAAAGTATGCATATAAAATTTAAAGCTAGCTAAGGATTCATTGAAAAATTTTTGTATACCGTCTACCCAAATCTGGTTTTAAAGAGACTGTAACATAATTCCAGGAATAAAGACCTTCTGGAATTGGGATTTATGGAAAAGAGATTATAGCTCCATTTGGTTCTAGAAATGCAAAGGGTCTGAATGATCATCTAGGCAGAGGTACTTTTCTTTCCATGCTAAAGATTAAATGTGGGCTCTGAAAATATTGTTTTAAGCAAGCACACATTTCTTCCACCAGCATTAAATTTTGTATTGATTAATAGTTACCATTTCTTCCCCCTTTGGAAAGAAAACCTGTAGGGACAAAAATCACTATTCTGCTTGCACTGAGATCCCTACTGACAATGAAAGGTAAGCATTGATTTTTGACAGGAGGGTGCAGCTTAGTGAAGAAATGATTTGAACCCTGGATGAGATAATGCTCCTATGATATCATTATCTAAACAGGATGTATGTGATGTCAGTCTAAAGGACTGTATTCCTTTAAATTCCTATATTGTTAATTTCAGAGCATTTTGAGATAGAACATTTCTTTCAACTGTGAAAAGTAACTCTTTTATAAAACATGACTCTTTACGATAATTCTTTTGAAAAATTATCTGAGTACGGGAAGAGTAACGGAATAGCAAGGGTGATGATCACAGGGGTTTTGGCCACTTTAGGATTTCAGATAGTGTCTCTGAATTTATCAGGCTCTGGAAAAATCCATCAAGGTTGTAGAAAGTAATCAAGTAATGACTGAGGATGCATCCTGAATCCTGTTATGTAACGTGCCACGTCTCTTGTAGAGGGGAAGTCATAGCTGAAGGTGACAGGGATGAGGCAGGGCAGCCTCTTAATACTCTCAACAGTTTCCAACTCATGTCAGGCCAAAACTGTAATAAGAAAGCTCATAGCAGCTGCCTACACTGTATTTAGTTCTAACTCATATGAGAACATTCATCATTTCTCTGCCCTTCATGAATACACATGCATGTGCATTTTCAAATAAAAAGTCAAAATAAAATAAAATAAAATTTTAAATTTTAAAAAAAATTTTAAAATTTTTTAAAAAATTAAAAAAAATAAAAACTTCAAGGTTTGGATAGAATCCTCATACTTAAAAGTAACCCAAAAGAGCAGAGCTTTGAAACTTCGGCAAGTGTTAAACAAATAGCAAGATCTTGTCCATTTAAATGTGTATGTCTTCAGATCTGTCAGGTCTTTCCAAATTGTATTTTTGATATGAAAATAGCAGGTTAAATTTAACCTAACAAGGTCCTACAGACTCCTGGCTGATCTGTTTTACTTAATTGTCCAAAAATCTAAAGTAAGAAGAATTTTGAAATCATACTGACAGTATTTGAATAACAAAAAACCAGTGCTTCTTGATATTTTTCTATAGACTTTTATACATAGTCAGTATCTAATTTAGTATTTATAATAATATTATTAAATAAGTTATTTTTTATAACTTTAAGTGATTTGTTCAGAGATCCATTAAGGATTTAGAGGGAGAAAAACCCTATTCTTTCATCATGTCATTACACTGTGCTATTCCAGTACCATCTGGTAAATGGTTGACATTCTCTGCAATTAAACTTGTAGTATGGAGGCTTAGAAAATATTACATATATTTGGATTTCCATTGGGTACTTTATAATGATCACTATCATAATTTAAAATTAGACGTGAAAAACTCTTAGAAAACTAATGTCTGTCTTTTTTTTTCTTTTTCTTTTTCTTTTTGGTGAGAATGATATTCTTTTGGTATACTCTGGTAATCTTTATGACTCACTTGTTATTTACCAATCCATTCACTATTTTCCTAAATTTAAATAAATTTCAGATTATATATATATATATATTTAAAGATTTTATTTATTTGAAAGAGAGAGCATACACGAGTGGGGGTTAGGGGGGCAGGGGCAGAGTGAGAGGGAGAAGCTGACTCCCCACTGAGCAGGGAGCCTGATGCAGGGCTAGATCCCAGGACCCTGAGATCATGACCTGAGCCGAAGGCAGATGCTTAACTGACTGAGCCACCCAGGCGCCCCCAGATTTAACATATTTAAACCGAACAAATAAGTCAATGGTGTCACAACTTAAAATTTGTTTGTCAAGGTCATTCCTATGTGGAAAAATATAATTAATAAAGATATTATAAAATTCTGCTTGCCCATAAGGCAAATATTTGTGCTTTGATACACCATACGGTTATTGAATATCCTCATTTTTTCAGGCTCTGAGTTTATGGTGACGATCAAAACTGAGCTCCCTGCTCTGTTTACAATCCTATCTGGGAAAACAGTATTAATTAGAGAAGCACATTGATCGCTGTATACTGGATTCAAATTCAGACGATGATTCTGAAAGAGATTAGGCAACACAACTGGCTCAAACTGGGAGATTGGGGAAGGCTTCCTGAAGAATTCCTGATGGAGAGGCAAGAAATCTGTAGGCTGAGATGTGACACAGGAGCCTGGCTTGGGGTGGGGGGGCATTTGAGGAGGAGAAGCAGGCTGTGGGAGGAGCTAGACCAGGAGGGAGCCTGACCGTTCCAAGGAAGGGAAAACGGTTCCCAATGGATGGAAAGCAGAGTGCAGTGATGCCGAAGAATCCAGGGGCTTGCCTAGGCAAGAAGGCTGAAATTTAGCCAAAAGACTGAGAAGCCATTAGAGGGACTTGGTGTGGACCAGATCAGATTTGCATTTGAAGCTCTCAGCTTGCCGTACCTGGGGGGGGGGGGGGGGGGGTGGGGGGGGAGGGGAGGGGTGCAAAGTGGATGGGGGAGGGGAGGCAAGTCAGGAGTGCAGGGGAAGAGTGGATAATGACCTCTCTTTGGTTGTGTTTTTACAAGGAGACACACATTTCAGAGCATTTTCTGACTGATAGAGGGATAAGCGTCCCCCAGACAGCATGAGAAACTGGCCCAATCAGAACATGCTCCGGTGTGTGCAAGCTGAACATCAGCTCTGCATGGTAATGTGATTTTAAAAACACTCTCTCAGGGACGCCTGGGTGGTTCAGTTGGTTATGTGTCTGCCTTGGGATCATGACCTGAGCCGAGCCTTGCGGAGCCTTCGGCAGGGAGCCTGCTTCTCCCTCTGTCTGAATCTCCCCTGCTTTTGTGCTCTCTCCCTGACAAATAAATTAATAAAATTTTTAAAAAAATTAAAAATAAAATAAAACACTCTTAAATCTATGTAAATAAGGTAAAAATGTTGAAAGATCATTGTATGCTCTTGGTGGTCAGAGATTCAGACTTGGAGTAGCCTACATTTACTGCAGTTCGATGAGATCTGCTTCTAAGTGCAGCTCCCCACCCATAAAAAAAAATGACAAACGATACTTGTCTTTGTTAATAAGCAAGACTGGGTTAAGATTACCACAGAGTCAATACTTATGCCAAAGAGAGTATTGCAACCAAACCCAGAAAATATTGTATGTTTTGCTAAGTGAAAAGCACCTCACTGAATATCTGGAAACCTCATTGTCTTCCTATTCTGGCTCTTTTATGAGTTACCATAACTCAGCTCTAGCTGTAATATAGCTGACCAGCACTGATGATGAAATCAATAGCCACTAAAACAAAAACAAATGGTGTTTGGGGTGCAAGAAACACTGCGCCATTTTCATCTTAGGGGAAATACATCTGACTTAAATATATTTCACCTCCTGATATTTCATATATATTAGTAAACCATAATTTTACCAAAATTTTTACAATATCTAATCAAGATACATAATGGTGTCCTCTCTCTCTTTGTACTTATGTAGAATCAGTGCGTGTTGTAGATGGGAATCACAATGTCATTCAATTTCATTAAAAATCATTTATGGGTGGGACTTTGTTTTAAGCTCTTCCTACTATTCAGTTCAAAAAGCCTTTGAACAAGTCATTTGGGGAGAATATAATCAGAGAGCTTAGTTGGAAGTCCCCAAATTTGGGAGATAAAGAGGCATCCCTTAACACATATGTGATTCGGCGCATAAACTTCATTTTACAGATGCAACTATTTTATTTATTTATTTTTTAAGATTTTATTTATTTGTCGGGGGGGAGGAACACAACCAGGGGGAGCAGCAGAGGCAGAAGGAGAAGCAGGCTCCCTGGGGAGCAAGGAGCCTGAAGCTGGGCTCTATCCCAAGGATCATGACCTGAGCAGAAAGCAGACACTTAACCGACTGAGCCACCCAGGCGTCCCAAGATGCAACTATTTTAATGCAACATTCAAATGAAGAAACTGAGATCTCATGACTTTTAGCGCATTAATGTTGTTGACTCATTTTTTGAAGGTCGCTGATTCTGAAAAGTTTCTATGCCTTAACTGACTCCCTGTTATAATGATTATGTTAGCTGAGATGGCATGATTTGTGCACGTTGCCCCCTTTGGGGGGGGCACAGTGACCCCTCCTATTTCTATGATTTTCTATTTCTTGAACACAACTGACTATTTAAATTGCAGTGAGGTTTGTGTCTGAGCTAGGACTGGTGTTAGAATAGGTTGAAATTTAAGGAGGAATGACGGAATCCCCAGGCACAGAGAAAAAGTATACCAAGGAAGCTTCAGAGGAGAAGCCTCTTGACCTTGACACAGACCTTAGTAAGCTTCTGATAATGGATGAAAAGGAAACTAAAGAGGCATAAGCACTGGGTGTTGGTGTCTGTAATTTATATTATCTATATACATATGTATGGATTGTTCTAACAGTGTCTGTTTATATTGATCTATCCATATTATTTGCTGAAAATATATAGAGCTGACAGTTGGTAGGCTGCATCTCACATTGTCTATTCTGGCTAAAATGTGGAAGTATGAAAGGTTGTGATTATAACCATTTATGATTCAATCAAGTAGTAAGTACTGTCAAGATGATATATCCAATCAGATATTAGGAGGAGCATCTGATTGTAGTAGATTATTCTATTTTAAGATTAGAGAAGCTATTTAGATTGTGACTTTTGAGTTTATGAGGGCAAAGCAAACTGCCTGCTGAACTCCTCATCATGCGTAGAAGAAACTAACAGGCAAAGGTAAAAATGCTTTATCATCTACAACTGACCTGATTGTATCACAACAGGAAAGGAGCTGACTCTCAGACCTGGAACTAGGTTTGCTGACTCACTGGGCATACACGTGTTCAGGGACATATGTTGTGAATTTGGAAAGTAGATGAAGATATAAAGTCATATGAATATTTATAACTATCTAGTGCTTTTCAGAGCCTGTTTATTAACACAAAACAATTTTAGATGGGCTATCAACGAAAGTACTTTAAAACAAATCGCAGTCTATTTATTTAACAAACATTGATTACGATGCACAAAGTAATGTGCTCCAATAATATAAGCTACACATTTATCAAAGGATCCATAGTTTAATGGGTTTTACTGCACTGATTATTAACAAAATTGCTTGAAATGCCATATCAACAGTTTTAAATACAAACGCACAGTGACCAAGCTCTAATATAAATGAATGAATTTGACCTGCTGGAAGACCATAGACAGACCATAGGATGCTGAGCAGACCACAGTGAACAGAGGAGCCTTTGCCCTCTATAAACGGTTGCCATGACTTCGTTTTCCTTAACTGAAGCCAACTGAGAATACTATTCCTACTTACAGATTTTTTAAAAACAAAACTCTACATACAGTTTCCAACATTGTAAAATCAGCAGCCGATTCTGATACTCAATATTCAACTGCCAGACCAAATGAGTATTCAGGGGGAAATGGCCAGAGGGCTCCCCAGGATGTGACCTTGCCTGTCCTGGTATTGAGAAAATGACTCCAGTGTAGAAAGTCCATGTAAGTTGTTGGGGCGCCTGGGTGGCTCAGTCAGTTGAGCATTGGACTCTTGATTTTGGCTCAGGTCCTGACGTCAGGGTCCTGAGATGGAGCACCCTGCCAGGCGGATGCTCGGTGCGGAGTCGGCTTGTCCCTCTCCCTCTGCTCCTTCCCCCACTTGCTTGCACGCTCTCTCTCTCAAATAAATACATAAATAAGTAAAGTCTTTTTTTTACAAAAGGAAAGAAATCCCATGTAAATTGCACCAACTTTACATATTGAAGGGAATCCCCCTAGAGGCGTGTTTCAGAATGTCTTTTTACAGAATGACCCAAAGCAAAAAAATCTCAGAATTTTTATTTTTATGAGTGTGAATTTTAAATGTAAACACACACAGTCTATTCTCTATGTACTGATGAAATGTCAAATGACAGCTTGACCATATTGCTCATTTGAAGTTTATACCTCCCTTCGTAAGTAAAAGAATCATTTCAGTTCTTTCCTTTCTCTCCTTTTTTTTTTTTTCCTTGTTTGTAAACAGCTCCACTGCGGGTCACTGGGGCCTGCCTGCTCTCTGCCTTGGTGTAGGAGGGAAAGGAAGAATGGAGAGGGATGAGTCACAGTGTGGAGGGCAGGGCAACAAGAAGGCCACTAAGCGGAGTTGGTCAGAATACTAGAACGGCCAGATTAATTTCCTGGATTAAAAATTCTCTTCCTGGGGCGCCTGGGTGGCTCAGTCGGCTAAGCGACTGCCTTCGGCTCAGGTCATGGTCCTGGAGTCCTGGGATGGAGTCCCGCATCGGGCTCCCTGCTCGGCGGGGAGTCTGCTTCTCCCTCTGACCCTCTTCCCTCTCGTGCTCTCTATCTCTCATTCTCTCTCTCTCAAATAAATAAATAAAATCTTTAAAAAAAATAAAAATAAATAAAAATTCTCTTCCTTATGAATATTATTAAAATTGATTCAGGCACCTTGATTTCAGCTTCTTGCTCTCTGACTCGCTCTGATTTTCAGAGGCATTAAGCTGTTGCCCAAGAGGTGTGGAAATAGGGTCCTTTTCTCCCTACTCACCTTCTTAATGCAAAGTAAGTCCATCGATCATATAGAGAAGGAATAAGTGAAGGGGACTTATTAATTTTTTTTCTTTAAACCAGTAGATCTCCGTAATCTTGGCTGCTTGCTTGCATTGGACGTGATATTCAACGAGTGCACTTTAGGGGCGCCTGGGTGGCTCAGTCGTTAAGGGTCTGCCTTCGGCTCAGGTCATGGTCCCAGGGTCCTGGGATCAAGCCCCGCATCAGGCTCCCTGCTCCGCGGGAAGCCTGCTTCTCCCTCTCCCACTCCCCCTGCTTGGGTTCCCTCTCTCGCTGTGTCTCTCTCTGTCAAATAAATAAATAAAATCTGAAAAAAGAAGTGCAGTTTACAGTCCAAAGGACTGGACCCATTCTGTAGTACTTTTCTTTATTTGAGGGCATGTGTCTTCTTTATCGTATTCTTTGTTGTTTATCCATCTTGCCAAGTTTTCCAGTAGAAGTATCCAAATAAGATCTTTAGCAACTTACTTTGGATGTTAGTTTTCTTTTGAAGGACAGTTATTAAACTCCTAAAAATGCTCATTTTCTTCTTTTTTTTCCTTTTTTCTTATAAAGCAGTGTCATCACTTTTTTCCAGTCTTCTATTTCTCAATAATTGATATGTTACACTGAAGGAACACAAAATGGTCTTAATTTTGCAATAATGATCAAGGCAAAAAGTGTTTCCTGGGAACTAATGCTTGCCCGACAGGACAAAATGGCTTGAGGTGCAGCTGGTTAATATGCCGCAGGAAATGCCGCAGGCCAAGATTTGTATTATTTCCCAGAGATGAAAATGAACCCCCCCCAAAAGAAGGTGAAATGGATTTTTTTTTTCCCCACTAATGGGTAAAATGGCCTAATTTTGGATGCAGAAGACGTTTGAAGAGAAGGGATGTGTTCCATAACAGCTAAATCAAAATTTTCAGTGATCTCTGCTCTCGTTTTTAATACAGTACAGAACAAACTATAATCACAGGAAAGGCCTGAGCTTGCTTTTTGAGCTTCCGCACTCTTAAACATTTCTTCTTCTTTATTTAAAGAAGCAGAAGAGGAGGAGAAACATCCAAATACAATTTTGCTCAAGCCAGTGAGCTTATCAGCCTTTTCTTAGATAGAAGTACCTTTCAACTTCATTCAGTTTGGTAATTTCTTTTTCTGTCTTCCATTTAGATTTGGCCAGAGATAGATTTTTAACAGGTTGCACTATATGTGCATTTTCCTAAAATAGTGAAGCTGCTATTAACAGATCGGTATAATAGTTAAAGTAATTAGAAGGATTCCATGCTTGTGTTAATTAACACATATTTATGATTGCCTGTGTGAACAAAGGCAAAGGGGGTAGAGAGGTGTTAAGATGTGTCAGTTGGATTTCAAGTCTTCAAAGACCTTTCATTCTAGCATAGGGTAAAGACAAGCATATATAATTATAATACGAGATAGTACATAAAAATGTGAAAAGTGTCCTTCCATATTTCAAAGTAAGAGTTACCAGCTCTGGCTCAGTCCATCTGTGGGAACTTTGGGAGAGGATGTGACATATGAACAACATGCTAACAGGTAGTCTTGCTCTCAGGAGATGAACTGGGCATTCATGTGGTCAGAATTGGTAGGTGCAGAAATGCAGATTTTCTTAATGGTTCTAAGAGCTTTATATCTTTCAAAGAAACCTAGTTTGAATAAATAGAACAAGCAGAGAGTGGACATTTATACCTACTTTCACCATGTGCTACATGGATCAGGGTGGGGCTTCAAGGCCACATTCAACGGGGTCCACAGCGCTCCCTGGCACAGGATAAAGTGAAGAAATCCAGAGGTCTCCACTGCAAACAGAATAGCTCTGTCTCCCTGAAGAAATCCTTCCAGCTAGAAATGTATTTGGGTCTACAGGTGTTTTCTTTAAAATGCAACCAACCCTTTGGTATATTTTAAGCTTTACAGAAAAGTCACCTTTGGTTTAGCATGGAATGGCTTAAAAATCAGATTACTTTTCTCCAAATACCTGATATAATTTCCATTAAAGAGATAGAAATTTTTGTAGCAGTTGGTGGGGAGAAGTTATTTTGAAGTGAAGTGTTCCTGGGCAGAATGCAGACCAGAGGGTTGTGAGTAGTCAGAAGAGCCTTGGGGAGGCAGAGGAGGGGTTTCTCAAAAGCCAGGAGACAGATGCTGCACAGAGGGGGCAGAGCAAGGACATTCAACCCCTTAGAATTATACCACTCACCAGCTGGCCCTAAAGAGTTACTACAAGAAGATGAATCTTAGTAATAGCTTTTGACCTACTTTGAGTCTTCAGTATGTCTTAGCTTGTTTTTTTTCCCCCCCTCAATCACATAGCTATATAGATTAAGTGCACTGTCTGTCAAATCAAGAACTTCTATTCAAGTAGGCTTTAAAAATGTCACAAAAGAATGTTTGAGTCTATGTCTGCATAGAGATACTACCCTCAGTGTGCTCAAGGTGGTGTTTGAGAGCTTATAGTATCTATGGAAGACTTAGAATGTTGTAGGATAAAAGATGGCTGTGTTTCCCTTGATATTAAACATCTCAGATGGTCATTGTGAGCCCCACCCATGGAGTCCATGCTGTGTCTGAAACTCGCTGTGCTGTGGGTCAGTGACCCACTATCCACTCTGGACAGATTGCAATGGTTTTGAGAAAAATGCCTTCATTCTTTACTATCTCTCTAAAATGGTGGCTAACATATAAATAAAGAATGAATAAATGGATGCGTTCTTAATACATTATGACTAGTCTGTATGTTCTTTTAGCACTATCTTTAGATACCATTTTTTCATAAGAGTTGCAGTTCTTTGCTTTTGTTGTGTTTTGCTTTTTCTCTATATAAAAGGAAGACTTGCACAGGGATGTTACAGCTATCTCTTCTATATCTAAACGTTCTTTAAAATGTGTGCACAGAGAAAGGTAGAGAGCATGACCTGAAAGTAGAGGTAGATTGGAATGTCAACAAACTGGGAATTAAATAGAATACCAAACACTAACATTTTCCATAGTTTCAGTAGACTCTACCCATTCTTTATTCGCTAACAACCCATCTTTCAGAGATAAGTGAAAAATATGATCTTGTTCTGTCTCTGCTTAAAGCCAGCTTGGGTCTTAGCATAGAATGAGGTAAATCTAACCACATGCCAATCATTCATATAGTGACATATAAGTAGTATTTAGTAAGAACTAAAAATGATTTATGATCAGCTCTTGGTAGGAGTTCAGGGTATTCAGTATGACTCAATTTTTTTTCTCCTTATACCCTTGCAACCAAATTATATACTACGAAGACTTGTGATTTTTGTTTCTATCCAACACATGCCCATACATAAAGATATCGTTAGGAAAAGTGATAATTAACGAAACTTTCTGGAGTGAGTATAGATAGAGTGCGTTCTGCTGTGACAGATTTTTTTTCTTCACAGAATTCATTTTCTGTGTATCTACCATGTGTCAGATACTCCAGAGTTTCTCTGGTAGATACAAAAGGCTTACATGACATTTTTCTACAAAGAAGTTTGATCAATAGTGAGAGGATAAGCCAACGCATGTAAAATATTTCTAGAGGAATGCGAACAAATAGTAAAGTGTTGAATTGAGTGAAACAAGTGCTTTCTGGCTTTTAAGACATTAGAGGCAGTGATTGTGGAAAGCACCATGGCGGGAATGTGAGAGTTGAAACAGGAAGTCCATGAATGGATACAGTTCATGCACACGATAAGGAGCGAGCCCAATTTCCTCATACCAGGTATTTTTGTTTAATTTGATATTCATTCTTTGCCTGGTTCCAGTCAAGATGACCTCAAGCTTTCTACTCCAGAACAAGCCAGACAGGTTCCACTTCTTATAGTTGTTAAATTCCTTCTCTTATTAATTTTGTTCATTGGAGTCATTAGTTGGTAGATCCCAATTCAAGTATTTGTCCTCCTTAATTTCATGCTACTGTTCCATGGGCTAATGATACAGTATTCCTCAAATGAATCTGTAAGTTTCATTTATGCCAGAATTTCTATCATAAAAGCATAGTTGAGAGTGTTGATGGAAAATTAAGATGATATAAATATGTAAGAGCTGGGAAATATATAATCTTAAACATTCCACATTATTTTTATTATCTCTTTCTCACAGCCTTATGAGGCCTTGGATACTAATATAAAAACCAAAATTAGAAACCTCTCCTCCATGGATGTTTATTGCTCAGTTTCTACAGTGCATGCAGTCTTGATTTTAAAGCTCTAACACACACACACACACACACACACACACACACACACACACACAAATGATACTGTTTTACCTTCTGACAGGTCAAAACCAGAGCCTAATTGTTGTAGTGGTTGTGAATTTTGAGCAAAGGTACTTTCTAAGAAGATGTATTTTTTTCTTTTAGTTTTCATTCCCAACTTCACAACATACATATATGTAGAGGTTGTGATTTTAATGGGCTCCCACCCTCACAGGTACACAGATGTACACATGCTTTCAAACATAAACACACAAATATGTAAACATATATGAAGATTGGTTACAACACAATTCACTCCCAAATCTTACTCCTCTTATGCTTCCTGTTCAAGAGCTATGTAACTTTCCAGGGTTGGTTTCTGCTCCTCGACCCCCACCAAGGTTGAGTTGAGCTAAAGAACAAGAATAATATGGTGTTCCTAAAATGAGAAGCTTCTCAAAAGTTTTCAGGATTTGACGTCCTATACTAAAAGCAACCCTTATTGAAATACAAATATAATGAAACCATTAATTACATAAAAGTAGAAACATTTCTAATTTTCAAAACTACTTCTCACTGAATACATATTGGGAGTCAGGCTATCTACAGGATCCATGCATGATAGAAAACATTATCCACATATTGTCGATGATGAAACCATTACACAGAGAAAGTGGTTTGCCACAGATTGCCATAGATAGTGAATGAGGGAGCAGGGGATCAATTCTCAATCACTTCTATTCCAAAGCCAAAGCATATTCCATAAAAGCAGAAATACCACCACATGTTTCACGTGCTAACTCATTTAATGTTACAGGTGTTTTATATAGATTCATGCTTGACATCAAAATCACAGAATTTTAGAATGAGGGTGGACCTTATCACGATATTTTAGTAATTGGCTGCTGAGCTCTACTCATCTATTTTTGAATTCTCTTCTCTCTGAAACATCTATAAAAGTCAGTAGAACCATCCATTGACTTTCAGGTGGGCTTTAGCTTTCACAAGTCTTTAACTTCCAGTCTTCTCCCATGTACTTTCCAATTCTGGCTTAAGGAGCAACTACCATCTAAACTACATGGGTGAATTAAAATGCAAGGGCAAGTAGGTTTTGCCACTCTCACGGTGAACTCCTCCTCTGATATGCAGAGTGATCGGGCTTCCCAGATAATCTCTGGTGAAGAAGCGAGTTTTGATTTGTGTGCATTTCCACTCTGTTTTGGGCCAACATAACGATGTTTGGTCTAGTGCACATGGCACGTTTGCAGGTTGCGACACACGTTATTTGCTGGTTCAACCAAACCCTGAGTCGTCTTTGTTCAACTCCATGAGATAAATCCACTAAGGGATGGGTGTCATGGCAGGCCAAATTTCTATAAAAGATTCCAAGATGTTAACTGCAAATTCTAAATGCCTATCATCACTGTTAGGTTTTGGACTTGTGATGGTTCACAGACCACAATTTGAGAAAAACTAAGAGGAATTACTCGGTAATTTGTAACAGCTCAGCTACCAACCCGATGAGAAAAAAAAATTTTTTTTTGGCGAGGAATTTATATTGTGATTCGTATTCACTGTGTTAATATGTGTTAAACACTCAGAGAATAGAACTGCCTGGTATTTGGGAAAACATTTTCCTTCCCCTGCCTTTGAAAGCACTTACAGGCACCAGAAGACAGAGTAGTAACATCGCGGGCTACCTGGGCCAGTGAGTTGTGTCAGGGTCGACCCGTGCACTCCGACACTCAAACCGAGAAGTGAAAGGATTCATCAGCAGGCGGTGGAGAAGGGGACGTGCGTACACCCAATCAGTCAAGGTGACTGACAGCCTGTGAAAATATTACAATGAAACACCATGTTTTGCTACGGAGGTCACTAGAAGTGGCCCGCCTAGATGTTAATGGGTCAGGTTTCACAGGTGTGTGGCATCGGTCTTCAAATCTCCATAGTGCGCATACTTCACGTAAAGCAAAGGCAGTCAGGGAGAAGCCGGACGGTCTTTGAGATGCTCGGAGAATCGAGAAGTGGAATGCCTCCTGAGCCAGCAGTCCATCAGAACTCTGGACAGAGTTTAGTAGAGTTGACTCCAGATGCTAAATATGTGCGAGTCTAACTACTTGGTCATATTCCATTGAATACATGCCCGTGGATTACCTTTCCATTCTGCTGTGACACAGGTCTAGAATGGCACTGTTCGCCGTGGCCACAAGCCAGGCTTGACTACCCTCTGGTGACCTTGCTACCTGTGAATGAATGTGATTGCTCATTTGTAAAGACTCTGGGCAGGGACAGGGGATCACTCTCTGATTTCTGATAGTTAAATAATGTGCTGGATCTATATCTATAAATATGGGTATATATTTAATTTTTTTTCCAGACAAACCTATAATACCATATGCATTATCATTAATATTAACTGATAGGAAGGCTAATAGCATTTAAATATGAGGATAGAGTAGCTTCAGTTTGGTAGACATACTCCAGGATGCAAGCAAGGATAATTCATACAAACACATGCCTTTGCCATCCAAATAAAAAGGAGTAAGTCTATATTTGAGTTTGTGGAAAAGTTTTTAATTATTCTGTTTTGTGTGTAGCCCTCTGGCTAAACATCCCCTAGCACAGGGAGCGTAGAAATCACTGGGAGGTCCTAGTGAAACACTAGGGGTTGCCCGCCCCATAAACCGAGGGTGGGCTCGGATTTAAGTTCTAACGACTTCCCAGCTGATGCTCACTCGATTCTCAGGTTGATCTTCTGATTAAAAGTGAGTATAATGCTCCACTATTAACAGATCAAAGCCCAAAACTCCATTGCAGGTTACAGCAGGAGCAGGAAAATCTGGCCCAACCCCCTTTTCCATTCTCAGGTCCTCCTGTGACTCTTGTTCGACTGTGCACTGACAGTTCTCGAGCTCGGTATCGGCCATTGTCTTTGAGGCTTTCCCGTTCCATCTTAGCATCCCTTCTGCCCAGAGTGTCCCTCCACCTGTAGCGTGAAAAATGATCACCTTTCCTTCAAGGCAAGTTCCAGTCAAATTTCTTCTAAGGAAAATACTGCCTAGGACTAAATTTAAGTGAATAAAAACGAGGACCTCTCAAAATTTGATTACAGTGGATTATTTTCATCATGTAATTTATGGGCATCCTGAGGATGCTGCTACCTGCTTCTCAAGGAGAGAGTCCGTTCCATTAGGGGGTACAAGATTCAGTGTGAATTTTGGATCATAAACTGTTTTCATCGTTCACTTGTTACCATTTCATTTTATATCATGATTTTTAATAAAATGTTTCTGTCTATGAGAATGTTTGAGATGGATTTTAATAATGTGCCAAACCACAAAAAAAAATGTTGACCATAACACTTCTGAACATCATTCATTATCATACTTAAAATGCAAATAGCCTAGGTATGAGGAAAAGTCATTATAAATGATATATTTATTTATTTTTAATTTTTTAAAAAAATTTATTTATTTGAGAGAGAGAGAGCATCAGCGTGGGGAGGGGGCGTGGAGAGGGAGAAACAGGCTCCCCACTGAGCATGGAGCCCAATGCAGGGCTTAATCCCAGGACCCCCGAGATCATGACCTGAGCTGAAGGCAGATGCTTAACCAATTGAGTCACCCAGGTGCCCCAAAGATAGAAAGATATATTTATTTCTAAAGCGTGACTTTTCTTGGAGAGTTCGCTTATGCATTCAGGTGCAAGTCTTTCTTATAAAGACACATTCATTTAGCCTAACAAAATTGTCTCAGATCCTGATTTTGTGTCTGTGAGATATAAACTTCTATGTATACCTAAGTTGGCAAGATTTCAAATCTTCGCACATATAAACAGGTAGTTCTGCAGAGTCTGACATTGTTGTTAGGTTTTACTAAAGCTTGAAACCTAAGTTTCTGCCAAAAAGGTTCCCGGTTAATCTGCTTCAAATAGTGGTGAATGCTTTATCATTAGCCAAATGGGGAAGGCATGGCTGCCTGCAGTCTTCTTTAAAGGTTAAGGAGTGATATATGGGTGCTAAGTAAAGGCTTATCAGGTTACTGTACATCAGAACACTGATAAAACTTCCTCAGGAAAGCACCAAATGGAACAAGGACCTTTTCAGAAAATGTTGGTTTGTAGATATGACATTACAATGGAACTCATCTAAATGACAGCATGGCTTAAGGATGGAATTTTTACTCCCAGGTCAGGAAATTCTACAGCAGGAACCAAAGTCTGGCTTAGCTCTTGAGCTGTGGCCAGAATCCAGGTTGTTTTTCTGCTGTATGCTGGTTTTCAGAGACATGCGAGTTTCAGAAGATAAGAACAGAATTGTGTATTAGCTGCCACATGTGGTACTTACCAGATTAACCAAAGGAGCGGAGGCCCCGGTACAAGTCTTCATTCTCCCTGATATCCTTACAAGGTGAGCGTGACGCTCATACTTGAAATCCCGATGTGAAAATGGAAGAAGGTGTGTGAGCCATAGAAACGGAGTCACAGGGCCCCCTTCGAGATCGTAAGACTTTGCTTTTATATTTTATTTTGTTTGCTGTTGCGTCTTGTGCTTTTAAAAAATCTATTTTGTGCCGGTCATTTAATGGCAGGTCTTCTTTAAAATGTGGCTGGGTCCGTTTGGAGAAGTAGAGATACTAAGGCATGCAATTTTGTGAGAATAAGCCCAGAAAAGGGAGCCTCTTAAGTTAATTGTGTGTTTCTCACTAATTCCCACCAAGGGCATGAAAGCCACCCCTTAAGTGATCTTTCCGTTGATTAGGGTAAGCATCCAGGAAGTCCTTTTTGTTATCTAATCTAAGTCGCTCTGGCTAAAATTTTCCCTGTTTTGTTTTTGATAGAGAGAGCCTATTTCCCCATTATATACAGTGGTCGTGGAGCCATAATACATTTTGTGAACCCTGAGAGGAAACCAAGCAGCAAGCATGTTTTTAATCTTCATTTAGTACCAGTGTTGGGTACTCTATATGTGTACGTATAACAAGGATGTAATGTATTGTAACCTACTTGGCAAATTGTAATTTGTAGGGACAGGTAAACTGGATTTGAGATTCAGACTCGGGCCTGACTAGTTCGAAAGTTCATATTCCTTCTCTCCATATTCTGTCATTCTCCAAAAAGCATGAAGAAAGAACAAACATGGTTCATATAACCCTGAAAGGTACTCTGATATTTAATGTTATACTCAAGGAGAGAAAATTTAAAACAGGCTTCATGAATTCACTGATCAAAATTATACCGAGAAACAGTGTTTGGAAGGGTCAGGAACTGGTGGTTCACCAAATTGACAAGTTCAATATATCGTATCGTTGTGGTCTCATCTGATGAGCATAAGCATGCTAATTATGTTTGTCACAATTTTATACATATTGCAGTTATCACAAAAGTTATATTAGAACACTCCGTGAACAGTATGATCTGCATTAACAAATCCACATTTCACCGTGAAAAGGGTTAGTTTTCCAGATGAGATAGCCACTATAGCTATGTAAAGGGGTAGGAGGTCGATCAATCCAAGTTCAGCCAGTCCAGTGAAGCCAGCCCAGCAGCCTAGGGTGACTCGGTCATCAGCATCCGTGGTGCCCCCCAGGTATGGAATCCATATTTATGGGATTCATCCAGAGATAGGTGGCGCCTGGGTTCAGCTGTGCGCGGGGTGGAAGCCACGCAGAGGTGTCCCAGACCACATGGAGGTGGGGGATGGCGGCTCAGTCTACAGCCTCACAGATCGCGGATACTTGACCTCTCTATAGAACACAAGATCATTCTTTGTCTCTGCCCGAAGTCAGTGCTTCAATTCTGGGCAAAGTTGTAAGAATTCTTCAGCTTCTTAAAGTTTAAAATAAATTTTATAGCTATTTGCATTTGATATTGTCATAAAATGGATATATAAAAGATGTCTAAAGTATGGTTTCTATCTTTGTGGAGTTTTGAATATTGCTGACAGGGCAAGATGAACGGAAGAAGCAATTATAAGCAGGATTTCGGTTTTTCTCTAGCTTTAACTTGTATTAGGTAAGTCCGTTCATGGGTCTGGACCACGCTGCAAAAGGGCTGGACTACACTGTGTCCAGGTTCCGACTGAGTTTACTACTTCTATCATTCTACTCAATGTCAAGTGATTATGGTACAGAAAATAAAGGCAGAGGGATTCCAAGGAGGGAGAGAGAAAGAGAGAATCAGATGTGGTCAGAGAAGTCCTGGATTAGACAGGCTTTTGGCTGATATTAAAGAATTAAGGGTAAGCATGAGCTCAGTGGAGAGGGCAGAGGGTTATTACGGGGAAAATGGAAAGAATAAGGAAACCAGAAGTGAAAAAGGCGTTAGGTAGTCATCTGGCGTTGAGAAGTTTGGGACAACTGCTGGAAATGAAGGATGGCTTTGTATCAGAGAGTATCAGGGTTGCTTATGAAAATCCATGCACACCGGGCCAGCAGGCTGGGTTTGAGCTCAAAGATAAAGAGGAAGCATCAATCAGGGACCCTTCCCTATCAGACCCAGAGGAAAGGGGAATGCTCATCTCAAGCAGTTTGAACAAGATGAAACTGGTAGGCATCATTTCCAGGTATGACCGGCCCATAAAATATTCGGGGGAAAAACAAAGAATCAAATGCCAAGACTTACTTAAAAGTACCGGGAGATGCACAACAAACAAGTTTACAAAGACTCTGGTAGAACAGATCTGCAGTTCCACACGGTAACGATTAGCGGGAACTGGGTATCTGCCATACCTTCACCAGGGCCTGGGAGCTACAGGTTGTTCCACGTGAGGCAGGGGCTGCTTCTCAGCCTCTGCAGGAGACAGGAGGGTGTTTGAGCCTGAGACCTTTGGTGTAGGGACCCAGGTGGAACTTCAGAAAGGAGAAGGCCCTCATTTAGAGTGAGCACAGAATAGAAGGGTTATATGGGAGTTGTAGAGGAGTTTGACAATCAAATTTGTGAATTCACATAGGAAAGGGAGGGCTACTCACACAATGAGGAAGATTAAAAATGTTTAGTGTGTATGTTAATAATCGCTAATACTTTTGGAAGTCCTTAGATAACAGGCACTTAATTGTATAATTTCAGCATTATGTTAGATGGCAAATTGAAAACATCACATTCATCTAAGTGTTCCCTTGTAACTGCTTCAAAATTTTGGCATACCAGAATAGGTATGAATGTTAAAGAAAAGGATGTTGTCCTACTTCGTGCTTAACTTATTTTTGAGTACACAGATTTCTTGTCTAGCACCTTGGGATGAGTTTTTAAAATATGATCTATGTTCTTAATAACCTGTATTGAACATCTTGATGCTAAAGACAAGTAAGTTATTATAATCAATTCAATGTGGGCTGGTCAAGTGTTTCCTTTTTCACAAAGTAGGTTGCAATTCTCACGCCAGCTTTGCCAAATTGAAAATAAATATGCCTGGCTGGAAGAGAATCCAAGTGAGATTTTATAAATGAAATAATATGCTTTAAGGCCAGGTACCAAAGATGGATCAAGAACACCATATTTGGGCATGAAGAGCTGCTAAATGTGACTGCACTTAGCCTGGGAAAGCAGTGATTTACCAGTTCCTACTACGTTCTGATTTATGTATATTGTCTATGACCCAGCTATTTACTAAGGAGAGGGACGTGATGCTATGAATCCTATGTAAAAGATGAATCCTATGCTATTTACTGGAGTTAGACTTTGTGTTCCTTTTGACTCTTAAGTGAATTGAGGCCTTTGAAATAAAATAGAATAAAATAAACTGTTTATTAATTTTTATTTGTACGACTGTACTTAATCTACAACTAACTGCATACTGAACATATTTTGAAATCAATCCAGTTAATGCATGATTGGTTTTTTTTAATCTTTTTGCATTCTTTTCTTACTTAGTTTTTAACTGTAACCCCCAAATCTGAAGATGGCTTGGAAAACTAGAACAGATTTGTGAAACTGAGTAATTTTTCGAAAGTCTTGAAGCAGAATAAAACCAAATTGAAATATCTAAAGTGGGGCTCAAAATCTCATTGCTTCTCAGTTGCCAGTAAATTTTGTATTTGCGGTAAATTGATGTAGACAGAGCAAGCACACAATAGTTTCACCAGACATTCACAGCATGTGATTCCAAGACCATAGCAGGGTTTGGTTTGAGTTTATTTTCTGAGTTGTCCTGGATGCTCTCCTTCCGGGTATGTCTTCTCTTCGGTCTCATGTGCCATGTCTTATTTCAACTCTCTGACAGCATAAGCAAGCATTAGAGCAGAATAATCTGTATGCACAGTGGGAGAAAGAGGCAGACCAAATACACACTGAATAGGGAACAAGAAGTTTCCAGCAGTTGATGCATTATTCTCCCTGGTAAAGAAGTAGATATGCTAAACATATGGAGACATGCTCATGGATCAATAAGGAGAACTTCTAAATATATGGCCGTCCTGTGAAAATTTATATCTTGACTGAGGATATGTTTTGATAGCATAAGTAATATTCTCATAAAATTTTTGGAGTGACACATGAGGAATGAGGGAAACCATAATATAAAAAGCACATGTTAGATCCTTGCCAACGATTGCGCCATCTTTCTGCCTTATAAAGACATTGATTTTCATCCTATCCTGCCCTTTTATAGTAGCTCAGTTCTATATATCTTGAGAATTCCTTTGGGAATAGAACACATCTGAAATTAGTGTAATGAGCTTAAGTTAGGGGAAAAGCAAGATTCCCTGGATCTTGGATAGATACACTTAGTTTAGCAAATTTGTCAAAATGTATCCACTGAGGGTATCATTTTCCTTAAAAAATATGATGTATACCTTTATTTATTTGATTATTTTTTCTTAACCTCAGAGCCCTTAGGATAAACTTGGAAAGGAAATTCTGCTAGACTTATGGTTTTAATATGGTGCCTTAAATTCTAACATTTCTTTCAGATATTCACCCCCAAGACTCATTTTAGATCTATTTGCTGTGGGAGAAGAGTCAGAAAGAGACTTTATGATGAAGTTTCTTCTTTTCCTGATCTTCTTAAAACTAGGAGAAATGGATTCTGAATTATCGAATACTCCACTAGGAACTCAGCAGGTGGTTCCAAATTAAATTCACGAAATTCCAGGATGACATTTTCCTTAGATAATCCCAGAATATAACTTTACCAACTGCATGGGATTCAAACCAAGCTTCTTGCTAAGAGGTAAAACATAAATCATCAGGCTCTAAAATCAAGAATAATACTGTCAATTATAATTTCATGGTTTCGAATAAGTAAATGAAGTACCAGTATGGGAGCGCCTGGATGGCTCAGTCTGTTAAGCATCTGCCTTCGGCTCAGATCAGGATCCCAGGGCCCTGGGATTGAGCCCCACGTCAGGCTAACTGCTCAGCAGGGGCCCTGCTTCTCCCTCTCCCTCTGCTGCCCCCCTGCTTGTGCTCTCTCTCGGCTCTCTCTCTCAAATAAATAAAGTCTTTAAAAAATTTTAAAAAAATAATGTACCAATATGCATTGGAGTAGAGAAAGATTAAAAGTCATAAATACCTGAAAAAAATTCCTTACTGGTCCAAGTTCTACAGTATCAGAAGTCCAATCTTGTTATACCTTTTGATAAATCTCAGTTAAGAAAATAGCTTGTTGGGTTATATTTGATTATTTGTACTTCCATATTGATCTTTGGATTCTTCCTCTGCATTTGTAGCTATCTTTAGAATCAGTGAAACTGGTTAAAATACCCACAATACGGAATAGACAATAAAATTTCCTAGTTAGCATATTATGTTGATTTATAAAACTCAATTTTGTCCCATGAATTTTAGTTTTGATCAATTCATAAAAAACACTTTTTTATTATGTTATGTTAATCACCATACCTTACATCATTAGTTTTTGATGTAGTGTTCCATGATTCATTGTCTGCGTATAACACCCGGTGCTCCACGCAGAGCGTGCCCTCCTCAATACCCATCACCAGGCTAACCCATCCCCCCACCCCCTCCCCTCTAGAACCCTCAGTTCGTTTCTCAGAGTCCATAGTCTCTCATGGTTCGTCTCCCCCTCCGATTTCCCCCCCCTTCATTCTTCCCCTCCTGCTATCTTCTTCTTCTTCTTCTTTTTTTTTTCTTTTTTTAACATATAATATATTATTTGTTTCAGAGGTACAGGTCTGTGATTCAACAGTCTTACACAATTCACAGCCACTTTTCGAAACAGACATGATTAAATTTTCAGGAAACATTATTTAATGAAATGAGTTTCTCACAGATATGTTTGCTAAAGCCAAATTCTATGGTGAAAGCCATAATCTTATTCTTGATCTAAAAATGAATGTAATAAATTTAATCTCATAATTTATTTACTCTAGTATATTTATTCTACAGGCACATGGTGAATAACATAAAATAGTTTATTGATTATTTTGAAAAAATAGAGATACAGTGTGGATTCAGAGGATGGAGTGAACACATTATTCTCGTTAATTAGATTTCATGAGTAACATTTATGACATTTCTGTTTCCTTGAATTTGAACTTAGGCTTGCTGTAAACAACTGAATTGTCTTTCTTTTTTCTTTGAAAAAAATCTGACGGCCTCTGGTTGGCAGAGTAAAAATTATAAAACATTACACTGTAAAAATATTAATATTGCAAAACCTTACAAAAATTATAGTACAATGTTATTTTGCCATCTGCTTTTTTATGTAAACATCAGGGAAAAAAAAAAAAAAAACTCCAGCCATGAGAGTCTCTAATAAGAGTCAACTGAGCATGGGCTGACTTTCCAACAATACCAGAATCCCTCACGGAACTTTCTTCAGGAAAGTCCAAATTCCACTGCTCACATTTCTAAACACTCTAAAATTCCTGGTTCTGGAAAATGAGGTATTAATCCTTCCAGTTGTAATTTTCCATGTTTCTACAGTACAGTATTGTTGTACTCTAACTACCCCCAACTTACATTAAGCACAAACTGCATGCCAGTTATTGGGCTAAGAGAACATCACACTGACAATGACATTAAATTTTCAAAATACTCATTTAAGGGAGATAGTGAAGAAGAATGACACAGAAATGAGTACTTTCTTCAAGATCACAGAGCTGAGTAAGTAATGAGAAGAGATCTTTTAGTTTAGACTTCCAAAGACTGCTTTTTGCACCAGTTCGGAAGGACTCAGTTCAAACCTCACTTTTCACAGAAAGCTTATAGAACCTCTTCAGGCAACTCACAAGCTTTGTAATCTTTCTGGGACCAACTTTTTCTGAAAGGATCAGATGTCAACATTTTAGCTTCACGGGCCATAAGGGTTCTGTCTACTCAGCTCTCTGTTTAGCATGAAAGAATATGTGGACGATGGTAAACCAAGGGATGGGCTGCATTTCAATAAAACTTAATTAATGGATACTGTATTTAATGATCATATATGTATGGATACATATTTATTTATAGACATTATAGAAAGTTAGTATTTCATGTGGTGTTCACCTGTCATGAAAGTTCATTCTTTTATTTGTTAGTTTTACTTGTTTGTTCTCTCATTTGTAGAAAAATGGAAAACCATTCTTGGCTCATAGCCTTACACAAACAAGTGGCATCTGTGGGCCATAGTTTGCCAGCCTCTATTCTAGAGTAGGATCTTTTCAAACCTAAATGTCTCCTGCCGCATAGATGTTCTCTAGTAACTAAGAAGTAATGAGAGACCACTCTAACCAAAATGGTCTTGTGATACTGATAACACACAATATTTATTACACGCCGCCCAAAATGTTTTATGCATATTATTTAAGCAAATGTCACCCCAGTCCCATGGAGTAGATATGATTTACTTAAAACAATGGATGAAATGGGGCTTTGGCCACAGTCGTGACGTCTCTGGCCGCACATGTGAATGTTGCAGAATCCAAATGTTTATCTCTAAACTTTGAAAAACATAATTTGTCTATCGTTGAAGACCAAGGAAAACTTTTCTCAGTTCAGGAGGAAGGGCTAACCTAGACAAACCTACACAAGACTGATATTTGGGAGCATCAGCCTTCTAGGGATTTCTGGAGGTCACTTTGACGTCTTAGTAATGAGTACAGAGTAATTGTGCACATGATTACATGCTATGCATGTTCTAATTACATGATCCCTTGCTCTACCTTTGGAGTTTTGATTTAACGGATGCATAGATCAAACACAAACAATAGCATAGGAGCAGAATATATAGCCACTATGTTTTGATTATTACAGTAATTTTTTCCTAAGTATAATAGATGTCTTAAACCCAACCTGTTGGCCACTTAGCTAACTTTGTGAAGAGAATGAAGACAGATGGCAAGATGAGCCTCATATACACATACGATATATTTAACTGCATTGTACTGAACAGATACTCTTTTGGGTGAAAATTGCCTGACCTTTCTTGATAGAACAGTTAGGTTTTACAAGAAAATGAGATATACGTCTTGTTTTTACAGCCTTCCCTTTAGGACTAAATGGTGAAATTATAGCTATCTGCCACCGACTTGACAAAACTCCAACTGTGTTTATTGCTTTACCTTTGTTTTATTTAACACTTGACCTCAGAAACCTTTGTAAAGTGTCTTTAGTTACTACAGAATCTGGAAACATTGAGCAAATATATCATTCTTTGTCCGTACTTCAGGGGGAAGGCCATTTTTCCCTGTCAAAATTTTCAAGCTTTGGGGCTTCAAATAATTGAAGTGAAGGAGTATGTGTATTTTTAATATTTCTCTCATCAGTTTTCTAAAAAAGTCAATTTAATAAATGCTTACATCTGCCAATGTCATTAAACCACAAAGCGTGTATATATATATATATATATGTGTGTGTGTGTGTGTGTGTGTGTGTGTGTGTCTATAGACACACATACATATTACATGTTATTATCGATTTAATAGCAGGGAAAAGAATAATGAAAAATATTATAAATATACTTAATTTACAAGTCTTTCAACATTTTGCATATCTCTTAAAAGGGACATGTGTATACATATGCACACACCCCCCATCATCACCAATTTATGAGGTGATGAAAATATATAATTTGCTTTGCGAAGTAACTAACTCGTAAAGTCAATACATTGCTTAAGGTGCCAAAACTTTGTAAGAACCCACGTGACAAAGGGATTTTTAGTCCTAAAAATACATGTAGATTACATTACAGGTATTATTAATTATATTGTATATCATCTGTATTCTAAGTATCATATCGTATGAAGACTGGAAAAAACAGAAGTATCTTACCGAGAAAGCGAGCTCTGATATCTTCATGAAGGAGGAAGTGATTGTGATATAGTGTGGCACAAAAGAGTTTGAATTAGTTTAGCCAAAGAAGAAAAATATACTGAAATAAACAATTAACACCTGGCACAATCCTTCTCCTAACCAGTTGTCACATTGTATTGAAACAATCTCTAGCCAAGCTTTTTACCATGAAACGCTATGGTCCCATAAGGGATTTAGTCCATCTGTACGTTTAAACCTTAACCCAAGCACTGACAAATGATTGGTCCTCACCAAATATAAAACAAATATAATAAATATTTGTTTCAACCAACTGAAGAAAGAAGTCTTTTCAATTAATAATAGGGTTTTCAATGTAATTAGAACCACAACACACACACACACACACACACACACACACTCATGAACAGAGGGGGGAGGAGAGAGAGATCTCCTAGGAACATCAAACTTTCAGATAAAGTGAGGATTTTAAAACATGAATTGACTACCTTTTCCTAATTCACCTAGTTCTGCTAATTCTCAGGGGAGAAGGAAATAAAGACCCGAGATTTATTTAGTGTCTCTTCTGTAGAACATGATGTGCTACGAAATTTTCATTCTTTATTCTTTTCAGTGCCAGTAGTTTTGGGATAGCACCTCATAGTAAGCTACATGTAATAACGATTCATCTATTTTGTACTAATACTTATCACAACTGTTTGAAATATGTTACTATATGGCAATGGTAATCATAGCATTTTGAAATATTTTATCAATATTTTATTTTTATATAAAATATGAAATATTTTACCATATTAGTGGTAAAATTCATTCCTATTTTTAACCTCTCCATAATTTATTTTTTTCAGATTCATTATCTCCTATAAATTTTATGTCATTAATTTTGGACAAAGTACACTACTGAGTTTAATTGACGAATATGAAATTGCAATCTGGTCCTTACAGACTTTCAATAAACTAGTATCAACATTTTTTAGGAGGAATTATAATCTGCTCTGACTGTCAAGGATGGAAAATTCTGTCCTGTCTTAATTGTCAAGTCACATTTTTACAAGTAGCAGAAACGTTGCTGGCGATAGGGAGGAAAGGGGGCCAAAGAAAATGAGCGATTGTCGGCTGGTGTTTTTATGCCTGATTTCAATTCTTCTTACATTTCTTTACAATTACTCCTCAAAATTTCAGAAGAGACTTCAAACTTATTTTTTGTAATGATTTTCAAAATTTCTTCTGCCAAGTGGGCTAATATGGTGCTTTCTTGTGTGCTCTGACTTTCTAGTCACGGAGACAATGTTTTCACTCCCAAAAATAGAATACAGATATATCTTTTTGTAATGTGACCACATCTTTCAAGACTCATTTGATATATTTGTTATGCTCACATGGAACTTCAACAACATTTCTATGTTTCCTAATTTTTCATTTTTATCTTACATGACAATAGTGTTTACATAAAACCGTGTAATACACTATTAGGGGCTAGCCTCCACCATATCTCAGACTGGCCTAAAAACAAGTTACTCTTCCTAAGATTGCCTAGTCACAAAAATATTCATTTAAATTCAAAACATTAAAAATAGAAATATGACTTTGCTGTCTAAACTGATGGCTATTCTCTTTTTAATTTTGTTTAACTCCTGAGGGTAGGGTGTAATTTACAATCATCTTTATAAGTTCATAATTGAGGAGAGGCCGCGATTCAACAATGCCTGCCAAGTTGTGAGGCTCACATTTTCTTTAGAGAAATATTGCTTATTTTTGCAGTGTGCGCCATGCCTTAACTAGATGTGTATGCCAATGGTTTTATTTTCAAGCACTCACATTCATAGATTCCTGCCATATGATTGCATTTTACAGTAAAATATGAGTGTATTCATAATGATTTCATTTAAATCTATTCATAGTTTATAAAAATGCTTAATGAAAATCCTATGATTTGAATATCAATTATGTGAAAATCTCAAGTCATCGTTGATTATTCTGGTCAATTGTTGAGAGATGTTCCTCACTTTCAATATCAATTTCCACATTGTGTCCATAATAGCAACAACAGATATTTAGATAGCAACCCACTGTATTAACATGCATACTATCTTATTTAAGCCACTTAACAAACACATGGCATGATTATTACTATTAACAAACACATGGCATGATTATTACTATCCCTACTTTATAAGTGAGAGATGTGAGATCCAGAGAGATTAAGTAATTTATTTGAGATTTCTTAACTAATAAGTGACCAGGACAGGAATTAAATCTTGTGTATAAAATCCAATGTAATTTTCATATATATTTAAAATACTCTCAGCCAAGATGAATAGAAGTTTTATTTTATAGACTAAGATATCTGTAAGATGCCAATTTTAAGGAATCTGATCTATTCTTAATTATTTTAATTCCAGAGTTACTTAGTTAATTAACTACAAAATTATTTAATTCCAAAGATGAAATAAATGATTGTCTGTCTCCTGTTATTGCACAAATGATGAGACTTTGTACTTAGGGATATTAGAACAAGAAGATACGGGCTTTGGCTAACACGGAAGGGCTTTGGACTATGTGTAAAAATGTATTCTGTCAGTTGGCGCCCAAAGAATCCCTTCCTTTGAAGTCTTTACAGGATGAACTCCCCAGGGATTATGGAAGATTTATTTTCTGTATATGATGATGGAAAATTAACTAAATGATTTTCAATATTGGGGCCATGAGTGTCTCTAAGGAACTGAAGAATGAATGTGCAAACACATAATTTGACTACAAAGAATAATCTTTGATGGCCTCATGATCAATTTGAATATAGAAGCATATGCATAAACATCATTTTCATCTTATGTAGAATGAAGGAGAAGCAGAGGCAGATGGAGAGTTGCCTGCTCAACTGTGCCTTGAGTCCCCGTCATTTTATTGACTCACAGGAATCAGCTGAAAGTTGCACTTGGGTATTTCCTACTCTGACTCAAATAGTCTTTTGATTAAAATCGTATGATTATTAGTTTTTATTTTCCAGATGGAAAAATGAAAACCAAAGAGTGTTTATGTGGAAACTAGTTTCCCTGATCCTGTACAGTATTTTTTTTCACTTCCAAAATCTTAGATACACTATTATAGACTAACACATTCTTTATTCATCCACTTAATCTACATTTTTTCTGTATTTTATTCAAAAGCATACCAGAAAGAACAGAAGCATTAAAGAAAAAAAAAAGAATGTTTCATATGTAACTTCTTTTGCTATTCATCAGTGAAGGGCACTTGGTCAGTAAAGGGATTTCTCATCAGTACACCCACTGCCTCTGCACAAACTAAACTGGCATGTGGAAAGCATGGCTTAAACTTTGGGACCGTATTTCACCCTAGCACATCCCAAGAACACTATCAAAGCCATTACAATCATTCCTCCAGTAAAGAACATAATTAAACTCGTGCTAATGATAGATAACAAGTCATATAACTATTACACAAGTGAAGAATGTTAACTTTTATGAAACTAAATTTCAGAAGGCCTTAGTGAATTGTCTAACATTCCACAACAAAATTGTGCAAAGACTCCCTGGAACTCAGTTATGTATGAGTTGGTTACTGGGAACTGTGTGTGAGTATGTTCCCCACCCCCCCGCTGTGATGCCTTCATGTTCAGCCAACTGTGACATATTCCATGAAATACATAATTTATGTAAATATGACAAAGGAAGACAAAGCTCTTGGTTATTAACTATTGTGCCAGTTTGTGTTCTTTAGCTACTAATAAAATAAACCAACTGTACCTGCCTGATAAAAGCAAAAAAGTTAATGTGTTAAGGATGAGGGGTAGCCCAGAGAATTAAACAGCTACAGATTCTACACCAGGAAGGACGGGAGAAAGACTAAGCCAGGCATCCTTGTGCAAGGTCTCAGCTCCCGTCGTCCCATTTAGGCCCCTCCCCAGGGATGAATCAGCCACGTGGGTGTTTTCCTTCCTTTTATCCTTCCATTTAAGGGTCAGATACTGAGAAAGAAATCCCTACTGACCCTGCTCGTCCAAGACAGGGCGAGCGCCCTGCTTGGCCGTCCAGAATAGAAGAGTAGTTTCCCAAGGAAATTGAAGGTTCTTGCAGGAAAAGAAGAAAAGTGGTTCCTAGTCATCAAGCAAGACCTCGCGTTTTGTCAAAGCTCAATTTGAAAGTCACTTCCTGTGAAGAACCATTTTTTCATTCCCCTAAACTTTCTGGGTAAATTGACTTTCACTAGACAAGCATGTGACAGGTATTCAAGAAAATGAGATGTACTGGAGGGTGAGGGAGACCAGCCCTTGCCCTTAGGGAGCATACATTCTAGCAGAAAAAGGTATTTCCAAGCCACCAATTTTGTCCTCTCAGGATCCCCATATCCAGCGCTTTAGTTATAAGTTTTCCCAGAGATTTGTAAGCTCTTTAGTGACAATTTTTTTTAATTGATATTTCTATCTTCTATAACATTTAGCATATTGTGTGTCACAGAATGCACACGAATTACCACTTTAACAGTGGCCCTAGGTGCATAATCTCTTAACTTGGTCTCCTGATTATCCTGTTTCTGATGGCTTTGCTATAGATGCAATAAAATCCAGATTCTCAAAATGATTCTTTTTTCTTTTTTTAAAGATTTATTTATTTATTTATTTATTTTATTTTTATTTTATTTTTTTTTTAAGATTTTATTTATTTATGCATGAGCGACAGAGGAGGAGAGAGAGAGAGAGAGAGAGAAGCAGAGGGAGAAGCAGGCTCCCAGGGAGCAGGGAGCCCGATGCGGGACTCGATCCCAGGACCCTGGGATCATGACCTGAGCTGAAGGCAGACGCTTAACCATCTGAGCCACCCAGGCGCCCTTATTTATTTATTTTAGAGAGAGAGAGAGAGAGAGAGAGAGAGAGCGCGCGCATGGGGGAGGGGCAGAGGGAGAGAATCTTCAGCCGACTCCCTACTGACCTTCGGGGTGGGGAGGTGCTGGATCCCGGGACACTGAGATCACAACCTGAGCTAAAACCAAGAGTTGAGCACTCAACTGACCGAGCCACCCAGGCACCCCTCAAAATGATTCTTAAAGCAGTTCATAACTTTCCTTCCTCCAATTGTTTTTATCACTATACCATTTATGTGGTTTACATTGTAATCATATCCTGTTGCCAGACTTAAATTCATCTCCCACTTTGGTCTTACATTTAGTCATTGTTTACACCTCTATTGTTGAGACAAATTCTGTGCTTTATATTGGAATTGTTTCTATATGTTTCTGTGGACCCTTATAGATTGTAAGCTCCTGGGGAGGCAGGATTATTCAGCTGTAGTTCTCTTCAACTTCTAATCGGGTGGTTTGTGCAAAATAAGAATTCAATTATTGTTAACTGAATTAAAGAAGACATGATTTTATCATTTATTAAAAGGTATTTGTATGTATTATATGCCAACATTATATTCGCCCTGTAGAAAAAGTTATATGCAATGTATTCATCACTCTTAAGGATATCAGAGCATAAAATAATTGGAATAAACTATCAGAGTGGATACATAGAGGTATGATAGAAGTATTAAGAAGGGAATGGCTAACTCTATGTAGGTGAACTTGCAGATACGAAGTGAAGTGTTTTCCAAGACAAAGAGGCAGTAGCAGGAAGAACAAATACACAAAGCAGGAAGGATGTGGGACATTCAATTCAATGAGCAAAACTAAGTGATCAGGAAGGATGATTACATATCAATGTAACTATAGTTAAATAATTTTAAAAATCTTTCTTGCTGTTAGTAATGGAGACTCATTGGAAGGTTTTGAGATGAACTATGTGTTTGGATATACATTTTCGGAAGCTCATTTTGACATCCTGTGGGGAATGGCTCACTGAGGAAGTTAGTAAGGCAAAGAGCCGGACCTAATTTTGGCAGCAGCAGTGAATTTTTAACAAGGGAATGAGCACAAGACATTGTAATGTGTCTGTTAAGCTGAATCCGAAGCATGTGGTAACCGATGACAGGAGGGAATGTGGGGGGCAGTGGTTATCCAGGTTGACCCCAGGGTTTCATGGGAGAGAGAAAGAATGAGTAGTGGTCCCATTACTGAGATTGAGGAAGGGGGAAAAGAAGCAATTGGAGAGAATCGGAAGGGGAGGCCAGGAGAAAGGAAGGCACTCAAGCACACTGCAGGTTAAGGGCAAGGATCATGGGGGGGAAGAGGACCTTTGGGATTTTCAAAATTTAAGTGTGGAGAAAGGACCCATAATTCATAGCAGAGAGACTTGGTCAGGAGGAAAGAGGAAGGTAGAGAATTTTGGAAACCAATGTTGGGGTTCTGAGGGAGGGAAAAGTGTTTAAGATGAGGATATCGAATATTACTGAGAAGATCACGTCTGCTGAGCAGGGCTTGAAACATTAGCAACCAGTCAACTGAAGCTTAAGAACAGGAGAAACTGTAATGGTGGCAGGGGCCATGGGCGTGGTTATTGCGTAATGACCAGGAAGGAGCAAAAGGAAGCCTGGGGTGCTGGACATTTTCCATTTCTCAGTCCACACTCTGCTTCTATTACTGCATTTACGTGCTTTGCTCTAGGTATATAATGCCAAACTGAGGGTTGCTTGGGGGAGGGGGGGTGGGGTATGGGGTCACTGAGTGATGGACATTAGGGAGGGTATGTGTTGTAATGAGCACTGGGTATTATATAAGACTGATGGATCACAGACCTGTACCCCTGAAACAAATAAGACATTATATGTTAATTAATTGAATTTAAATGAAAAAAATTAAAAATAAAATAAAATCAGTGAAAGATAACACCTATAACATAAAAAAATGTAAAATGACTTCTGCAAGTTACTTGGGCATTACTAAGTCACACACAAGATTTGAAACTGGATCTGTTTGACTTCCATGCAGTTGCCATTAACCACTGTGCTAACTGCCCCCAGACACGACTCTTACCCCTCACCGTCCATTGACATGGCAAAATGGGCTTCCTCCTGTTGGCCCCTCTTAATACTATCTTCAGTGTATGTGCTCTTCTAACCAATAGATTGAATTATTTTCACTTGCAATTTTAAAGTATTTTTTTTTTCTGAGCTATCCATCAAGGGATTATACAGATACTACATGTAGATTTGCTTAAATCCAAAGCTATTCATAGATCTGAAAAAAAATTTTTAATCTAGTGTCAATATGATATATGATAATGGAAATGATACTATTAGATCTTAATATCCTGAACTGAAAAACTTAAAAAAATATATTTGAATATCATGGCATAGAGGGAAATATTCAAAGAAAGGAGACATCTTTTCTTATAGGGATAGTTAAGTCTCTTTCTCTTCATAAAATTTCGTTTTTACTCACAATGTAAAGTCCTTACTTTTTCTTTTCAGCTTAATAACTTCTTGAAATATTATGCATATTTTAATATGATTAATCTTATTTTACCTTTATGGAAGTATTTTGAGTTAGGCAGGACAGATATTTTGACATCTGTTTAACATATGAATGAATTGTGGACTGACAAATAATAAATGATGTTTTGCTAGACCATAGGCATAGGTCTAGTGGCTTAAATAGATATTTAAATGCAGAGCAGCTGAACTGACCAGCTGATGCAGGCACTTTCTCTTCTTGGCAGACTGATTTCTCATAGTGACCAAACATATTTGCAGTACAGTGTAAACACCATTCTCCTGTGAGCTTTGTTGGTGGGTGTCCACCAAGGAATTGATATCTGGGTTTCCCACAAGTAGAGTTTTCAACCTGGAAAGCGGGAAGCCACAGCCTGAAGAAAAGCCACCACCCTAAGATGTCTCCCAGGAGCCCTGTCCCAGTTGATGACCTGAGCTGTAATGCTCCTCTGGCTGCTATTTGTGTTAGTAAGGGTGTTGCTTCTCCCACAGATCATAGCTTAAAGTGCTAGTGTCAAATTAAGGTAAGTCCACAGATCATATGTATTTAAATACACACATTTCAAATGGTGTGATGAAAATTAATCGATTTTCAGTCTACATGCAATATATAAAAATGCAACTCTCTCAAATTAAAAATGTTTTGAGAGGGGCGCCTGGGTGGCTCAGTCGTTAAGCATCTGCCTTTGGCTCAGGTCATGATCACAGGGTCCTGGGATGAAGCCTCGCGTCAGGCTCCCCGCTCAGCAGGAGGCCTGCTTCTCCCTCTCCCACTCCCCCTGCTTGTGTTCCTGCTCTCACTGTCTCTGTCTCTCTCAAATAAATAAATAAAATATTTAAAAAAATGTTTTGAGATTGGTGTAATTTCATAGCTTGTGGAACAAGTGAACTACAAAAGGGGTGGACTCCTGACACTCTGTGACCGCATTTCAGCATATAGATAGGTATAGTGGCCATCCCTCGTCAGAATTGTGTTGGCTTATGAATTTAGAATAATTCTGGGCATGCAGACTTCATGTGACATGTGACCATTCTATACACCATCCTAGTATTAATTTTAGAAAGATGCCCTACATACCTGAAAATGTGATTTAGTATCACTCTAAGCTCTAAGTTCTAAGCTGTGTTGCTTCTTTAAGCAAAATTATGTAAACTACTTTAAAAAATATATTGAGTATTTCATTAGCAATAGAAAGTAATGTCATGAGTAAAAATGGATGTCTATTTTGTTATGCATGATCTATAAAATGTTATTTTTAATAGTCTTTTTAAATTAACCGTGGGTTAATGATCCAAAAAATCTATTCAATGTATGTGTCATATATCTTTTACTCATGACAATCTACAATACCCTCACTTATTTATGCATGGCTTTAGCAAACTGAATTGTCTGTTTCACTCACTATAAAATATTGTAAAAGTATGAATATGCTCAGATCTTAAACTTCTCATAAATATTTTTTGAATGAATAAATTTGACCAAACTGCTTTTGTAAAGGCAAAGGAGTTTGAGGTATAGCGATTTGATTCCATTCCCTTTAATTTTTTTGAAATATTACATGATACAAAAATCATATGCACAATTTAGACTCATAGCCATTTTTAGAAACTATAATTTTTGATTCAAAAGAAATCTGCAATCTTGCAAAAATGAGACTCAGTTTAACAGTGTGTTTCCAAAGAAATTGTAGCTGCTTTTCTTGCCTTTCTTCTTAGACAAGGGACTTGTGATAAGGAGAAAAAAAGTCCCAAAATTCCACAGGGCCAGTAAATATAGGCAAGGAGTCCTATAGTTGAAAGCACATCATCGGGAGTGAGAACAAAACAGGCTCTTTTCTAGTTCTCCATCTTACCATCTTACTATTATTGACATGGCAATGTCACTCACTAGTGATGTGCTCTTGGACAATTCACATGATTCCTCTGGGTTTTACTTTCTTCATCTGGACTTAGATGGGCTCAAAGACTACTTCGACAGCTTAGAATTGACTTGCTCTTTCCAGATTAAAATTTAAGCAGATACAGTATCAGATCTAATTTTTTTCAGATAAAAAAATGTGAAAAGGCTTATTATCAACCAGATTTTGTCTGTTTCTCCTGTATAATGTTTCTAATGCAACACTGAGTTTTTGTGTACACCTCTAGTTTAAAGCAAAAAGTAAAACAATAGTTCAGTAGGACACATCTGTTGCTTTACTATGACACTCTTAACTTAAAAAAAAAAACTTTAATCTGAACCATTTTTAAGAAGTCTGGTTCTTCAAGATTTTACAAGTTCTATGAATACCCTACTGTTCCTTTGGGCATCGTTATTAGTCTGGTTGGCTGTAGGTGCTGAGCAGCAGAATTGCTACAGCTGAAGGCTGGACCAGATGGATACCCTTCTTCTGATAGCCTAAAAGCTGGAAGATGTTCAGGTCACCCTACACATGATTCACAGCCAGATAGTGTCATGTTATTCCTCTAAAATCCAGTGTCTTAACAAATGCTATACCTCATTTTTAATGATATAAAATAGAAGTTTTAACAGCCTATCATTTCTTTTGTATAGACTGTCCTCCAGGACCCCGATTACAGGAGCCCAGCAGAGTTTCCTGAGTGACGGATTGGGAAAGAGGGACAGAGTCTATTAGAGAGAAAAGGAAAAAGGGAAGTGTGTCTAGCAGACAAAACAGATACCACAGAGGATCTTTCTGAGGCCATTCATCCCATAACAAGAGAACAATAATGATTAAGCATTAAAATTATAACACTTGCTGGGAAAACTGCATCTACACCTGTAAAAGAATAAATCTGGGCCCCTATCTCATTTCATACCATATACAGAGATTAACTCAAAATGGATCAAAGACCTGAAGGGAAGAAAGAAAAATATAAAACCCTTAGAAGAATATATAGGTGAAAATCGTTGTGTTTTTGGATTAGGCCATGGTTTCTTAGATATGACACCAAGAGCACAAGCAACAAAAGAAAACTAGATAAATTAGTTTTTTTTAAAGATTTATTTATTTGAGATAGAGCATGTGAGTGGGGCTGGGGGGTGGGGTGGGCAGAGGGAGAGGAGAAGCAGACTCCCTGGTGAGCGCAGAGCCTGATGTAGGACTGGATCTCATGACCCTGAGATCATGACCTGAGCCAAAAGCAAGAGTCAGATGCTCAACCAACTGACCCACCCAGGCATACCTAGGTAAATGAGATTCTATTAAAAAAAAGAAAAAATAAAACACTTTTGTGCATCAAAGAACACTAAGAAAGTGAAAGACAATAAAATGGGAGAAAATATTTGCAAATATATATTTGATAAGGATTTAGCATCCAGAATATATAAAGAACTCTTAGAACTCAGCAATACAGAGATAACCCAATTAAAACCTGGGTGAAGTATTTGAATAGACTTTTCTCCAAAGAAGATACAGGGGCCCCTAGGTGGCTCAGTTGCTTAAGTGTCCAACTCCTGATTTCAGCTCTGGTCATAATCTCGGGATTGTGAGATCAAGCCCCACATTAGGCTATGCACTCAGCTAGGAGTCTGCTTGAGAATCTTTCCTTCTGCCCCTCCCCTTGCTCGTGCTCTTTTCCTCTCACTCTTTCTCAAATAAATAAAAAAATCTTAAAAGAAGACATACCAATGTTCACAAGGACATGAAAAAATTGCTCAATACCATTAGTCATTAGGGAATGCATATTAAAACGACAGGGACAAACCACCTTGGATCTACTAGGATGGTTATAATCAAACAAACATAACAAGGAAGGTGTGGAGAAACTGGGACCCTCATACATTGCAAGTGGGAATGCCACATGGTTCAACAACTATGGAAAACAGCTTGAGACTTCCTCAGAATTAAAGTTTACCATGTGGACCAGCAATTCCAGTCCTACATACAGGTCTGAGAGAAGTGAAAATAGGTTCAAATACAGACATGTACATGAATATTCATAGCAGCATACTCATAATAATGTCAAAAAGTCAAAAAAATGAACTATCTACCAGCTGATGAATATCTACTAGTTGATGAATGCCCATACAATGGAATATTATTCAGTAACAAAAAGAAATGAAGCATGTTACAAGTTCATGTTACAACATGAACATGTTACAATATGAACTCTGAAAACATGCTAAGTGAAAGGAATCAGACACAAAATGCTACGCAGTATACTATTCCATTCACGTGAAATGTGTGCAGTAGGCAAATCCACAGAAACAGGGACTAACTAGTGGTTGCCAGGTGCTAGAGGAAGAGAGGCATTTGGCCTAACTGCTAGGGTTTTCAGGGAGTGTGATAAAAATGTTCTAGATTTAGTTAGTAGTAATGGTTGAACAACACAACGACTGTACTAAAATAACATTCAAGAGTACACTTGAAAATGGTGAATTTTATCTTGTGTGACTTATGTCGCAAAAAGAAGTGTTAAAAAGACTCACTGAATTAAATGAACAGCCAACTATAAATATTTACAGGTATAGACAAGTGTGCAAATAGTTATCAACAATCTATTCTTGTGAAAAGATTACGAACAGCTGTCTAATAAGACGAAACTGAACATGTGTTTAATTCCTTAGTTTATTAAGTATTTGAGTGCCTACTATGTGCTAGGCACTGTCCTGGGTTCAAATAAAGATAGATTCTAGAAAACATAAGTTGTCCACATTTTTATTTCAAGATCCTTTATACTCTCAAAAATTACTGAAGACCTTATAGATCGTTTGCTTATATAGGACATAATCTATCAATATTTTCTATACTAGAAATTAAAAGTAAGGGGTACCTAAGGGGCTCATTCAGTTGAGCATCTGACCCTTGGTTTTGACTGACTCTATCTCAGGGTCGTAAGATTGACCTGTGAGCTCTGTGCTCAACACTGAGCCTGCTTACCCCCCCCAACTTGTGCTCTCTCTCTCTCTCTCTCTCTCTCTCTCAAATAAATAAATAAAGTCTTTAAAAAAATGAAAATTATAAAAAAATTAAAACTGAGAAAAAGTTAAAAAATATTAACTAAATACAACAATAAAAACACATTACCTTTGGGGCGCCTGGGTGGCTCAGTTGGTTAAGCTACTGCCTTCAGCTCAGGTCATGATCCTGGAGTCCCAGGATCGAGTCCCACATCGGGCTCCCTGCTCAGCAGGGAGTCTGCTTCTCCCCCTGACCCTCTTCCCTCTCGTGCTCTCTCTCATTCTCTCTCTCTCAAATAAATAAATAAAATCTTTAAAAAAAAAAACACATTACCTTTGATTATAAGTTCTATAACAGCATTATTTAAATAGAGTTGACCCTTGAACAACTTGAGGATTAGGGGAGCCCCCTGCCATGCAGTTGGAAAAACTTTTCACTCCCCCCAAAATTTACTAATAGCCTCCTGTGGACTAGAAGGGTTGAAATTTAATACAATTAATCTTTTTCACTGCTTCACTGAGGATCTTCTTGGAAGCTTTGTGTTTGTTTCCAGTAGAGGCATGGTGTGGAAGACATCAGTGATGACTAGGATAGCGACGCTTACATCTTGATCTGATCTATGCTCTTGTGAGATTTTACCCACTATCGCTTTTGCTCCAGTCATAAGAGTGGATTTGACTTTGCATGCCCCCTAACTCGTCCCAGGGGCACCCATAGACCCATGCACCATACTTCAAAACTGCTGCTCTAGATTCTTGGGGTTTCCTCTGAGTTCCTTTGTCAGTTGTCCTTTTTCATATTTCTCTACATGGTAGAGTGTTTCTCATTGTCTCTTGATTTTTTAACATTGTAGTTTCTATTAGGGCTTCAATAGATAGGCACATCCCTTGATGCTTCTTTTCTTTCCGGAATTTTCTCTAGCATGCTATATGTCCTCGCTGTATAAGGCCATTCGTCTCCACCTCCTCTGAGCTATTGCTGTGGTTGCTCTGTGGAGCCTTCTGTCCTCGGAGTACAGAAGACCTTGTGAGCCTGGACCTTCACACAGGGCTTTTTGAGCAACCCACCTTCAGGCTCACATCTGCGTTCATTTTCTTGCACATCATTTCCTCTAAAAGCTATTCCCTGCTACGTGGAGGAGGTTCGGTGGCCTCTTAGGTTGTCTTCTTAAGTAACTGAATGGTGGGAGGGATAATTTATTTGCTCATAAGAACATACTACCTTTTAAGTAGGAAGGAGTTGGCTTCCTGACAAAGTGCCATTAAAAGAGTTCTCCCTGTCCTCCAGCTGGTTTAGAATGCTTATCAGTTTCTCACCTTTATAGTCCTTACTGCCTCCTGCCAACATTAGGACCCAATCCCAGGAGTGGCCTGTCCTTCCCAGAAATTTCAAAAGAAATTATGCTTGAAAGTAAAAGATTGCAATTGCTGCCAGTTGGGATTATGGGCTTGTGTGCTCTGCTTTGGTGACAGTTAATATAAAAAATGGAGAAATAAATAGACCTTAATATATTGTCTAAATTTGGATGAATTGAAATGGAACACTAACTGTATCGTGTCTCTCATGATTAAGGTTGCTGTTCTCAACCTGCTGCTTCTGCTGGCCTCGAAGATAAACTCCCTGACAGTGGGGGCAAGATTCTGTGGGAGTTTGGTTCCCAACTATCTCTGACTTTCTGAACAAAGATTTCATAACATCTTCAAGCCCATGGTGGTCCAAAAGGTGGTAAGAATCACTTAGTACTGACCTTAAGCTTCCAAATAATAAATAGATGGGTAGTGAGATAAAAATCGTATCATAATTTAATGTATTCCACATTACTTTGGTACAATGTAGAATTTGTGATTAATCTGTCCCACTATTTTTCTTTTTTTTCTTTCAAAAGTACATAAAAACTATGACAAAAATAGTAGTTTCTCAATAGATGCCCATCAGTTGAGTTAGTTGAAGCACAAAAAAATGAATTTAATTGGTTAATACATTTTGTGGGTCAAAATTGACCCTAGAAGTTACTTTTTAGAGATATTCTTCTGTGTCATTCTACTTTATAAACTTACTATTGGTGATGTTTTTTAATTTAAAAATTAGGATTAGTAGCATTTTAGGACTTAAAGATAAAAATAAATAAAATATAAATATACTTACTTGGCATTTTAAGCATATGCTTTCATGCCATATGGAATCCCCAAATACCACAGGTATTAGGGAAAAGTAAGCTCTTGTTGCCTTAAAAGATATTCCTTTGTTGAGTTCATACTGCTAACCTTTTAGGGTATTGACAGCCTATTATTTTTTATATGTGCCATCTTTATCCAGGAAACTGAAAGAACAACTAATTATATCCTTCCGCAAATGAGTGCAGCAGAATGGCTTTTGTTCAACACAATTTTAAGTCTTTTGAACAGGAATGCTGAATGACTTAAGGATTTACCAGGGAGCGTGTGTTCCTGTGTGCGCATGCACACACCACGTACGGCCACTTCTGTGGCACAGGGCTATGATTGTGCACTATGCTCTGTTAGAAATTGAGCCCATTCTTTTGGACCATGTCTCTCATTTAACTTGTACATTTTTGGTATGATGGACATGGTAAATACTGTTCCTAAAGTTTGTACTGGGAAAGGGCAAAAGGAGTGAAAAATTAAAGTGAAGTTCATGAAAATAAACCTATTAACAAGAGCATAGTGATTTCTGGAATAATCCCTTCATCACTGCCCTATATCACAGTACTTTCTTATAAATAATTGTACAAGCAACTCCAGACATAGTGCAGTTTTGGGGAATTGCACAGCAAGGTGCACTTAGTGGCATTCAGTACTGACAGGAGCCTTGGCTTCCAAAACCTCCTTCAAGTGAAATTCCCAGATGCTTTCAGAGGAGAGGCAAGCTAATGGGTACATTAACTAAGAGCTGATTGAAGGAAGCCCATGCAGCAAGGTGGTGGTGATGGGGATGGGCGAGGTGTCAGTTAAAGAGTTTGAGGGTGAATCATCTAGATATTAGAGGCACGCTATCTTCTTGGGTAATCATGCTCTTCTGACATCTCCAGTCCTCCTTTTTAGCCCCAAATCACTGAACTGTGTGTGTGTACAGATTTCAGGAGAATGTTCAAGCTTCGGGGAAGCAAGCATAATCTTTCTCTTCCATCTCTGCAATCGCTGAGGTCTTCTGAAATTAGTGCCATCATCCATAAGAGCTTCCTGATGCCACTTATGGCACCCAGTCAGTTTGCTGGGAAGGCATGAGTTTGTAGACTTCATCCTAGCCAAGAGTGTGGGCCTTCACAGGCAACGGAGAGGACGGCTGCATGCTCAACTTTTGTCCTTTGACATTACTCGAGGTGTCAAATGATTTCAACTCATCGTAATATCCTTGTGCTGAAGAAAAGGTTTGATGGTACAGTTAATATTTGTTTTCTTTACCTTACGGGGATTTTATTGCTCTTGACACTATTAAACATAGCTGTTTTCCCATGGCCAAGGTGCGCATCAATATTTTAATAACAATAATGTTTAAGCTATTTTACAGTTTTATAGTTCACTAGAATGCTAGTAGTTTAGATCTCTCACTTATGGTATTGTATTTACACTAATAATATTTAGATCTGTTTCAATCATGAGCCGTAAATATTATGTTTAATTAGGAATACCCTTCCTGCTGTGAGATAAAGGGACTGTTTTGGTGCTGACGTCATTTTCACTGCTCAGATAGCATTTCGGTGGTTATATTGATCCAGGAACAGTGCATGCTGAATTACCCCTTTCCACCTCAAACCCTTGAAGGCACGGCTTAGGCTCTTGTTGTTGTTTTTCTTTTTAATACATTTGTATCTTAGTCCCAACTTATTTTTTTATCTGTATTATAGTAGTTGATCAAAACTATTTGTTGAATGAATGCATAATGTATGATACTTAGGCATTTTTTGACTTCAGATATGAATGATCATTTTTTAGTGAAAAAATGCATTCCAGCATTCTAAAATTCTCAAACCATGACCCAGTGTAAAATGGTAGGTAAGATTTTTCTAGAATGAAATGTGAAGCATGTTTTTTAAACTTTCCACATCCAATAGCTACTGTAGAATGGTTTTTTATTACAGAAATAATTTTAGAAAGTATGTAATATATACTGTATATAACTTAGTATATATCTAAATATATTTAGTTATATATAAATCTGTATATTTATATATACTTATATAGAGACATATTTATATATGGATATAAATTTATATCTAAATTTATAAAATTTAGAGCAAACATTTATATAGGTGAAAGGAATTATATGAAGTATTAATGATGAAGGTATTATTTTAAAAATACTCTTAAAACTAACAATAATTTATTCACTCTTACCTTGTGCCAATCATTATATAATTGTGGAAAGTAGGTAGCAATGAATAATCCATTCATGTAGAACACTGAAGCCTCAAGACAGAAGGTAACAAACTCTCCAAGGTCATACAGCTAATAAGTGGAAAAGTGGGGATCTTAGCAAAAGCAATCTTTTTTTTAATTTAATTTAATTAATTTATTTTTTAAGATTTTATTTATTTATTTAATTGACAGAGAGAGAGACAGGGAGAGAGGGAACACAAGCAGGGTGAGTGGGAGAGGGAGAAGCAGGCCTCCCGCCGAGTAGGGAGCCGAATGCGGGGCTCGATCCCAGGACCCTGGGATCATGACCTGCACCGAAGGCAGTCGTTTAACCAACTGAGCCATCCAGGCGCCCCCTTAGCAAAAGCAATCTTAAGTCAGAATGGTTTTACTGCTTTTTGGATAGGAAGGATACTTGCACATAACAAAAATTCAAACAGTATAGAATTATAAAAATCATAGACCAAAAAGCCCCTTTCCCACCCCTCCAATTCCTTCTCCCAAGACATTCAGTACTTATAGCTTTTTAATTTTTCTATTAAAAATCATACTATATTACATATCCATTATAACAAATATATATCCATTATGTATATTAATTATATGTTATTATATGTACATTAGATAATGTGTACATTTTGTATATATAACATATATAGTGGGTATGCTACCTATATATAATAGGTATATAATAGGTATTATACACCTTTCTTTAGTAATAGGGCTGCATGCACAAATCTGTCATATTTAATTAATAACTATATGGAATTCTGATCTGTGGATTGACTTAAGTTACCTTGTTCTTTTCTTATTAATGAATTTCTAGTTTGTTTCTATTGCTATTTTTATGTTTTGCTATTCCTAAAAGTGGTGGAGTATTGTTCTTATCTAAAAAGTTAATTTCATTGATGTCTTCCATAGAATGTGTTACTGTTACTGAAGTACAAGTGTCAAGATGACAAAAAGGTAGATGACGGAGGTTCGCAAAATCCAGATAACTGACTTACCTGGGTAATGATTATACAGAGGTTTATTGTGATTGCTTTTCCTGTGTTTGTGAGTGCTTAACATGTTTACAATGATTTAATATAAGTTCCTTTATTAGGCAATTGAATTTTAGGGAAGGATCAAAATGCCCCACAAAGTCCCTTTTTCTCCATAATAACATAGGAGCTTCAAATCTGGACATGTTAACCCATTTCTAGAGGAAAATATAAATGATGTGAATGCATTAGGAGACTTAAAGTCCATGGCAGTGAAGTTTGAGAAAGGGTTTTATAGCGAAGGATGATAGCAGTGAACAGATTTTTGGAATGAAGTAATGTCATTCAGTGAGAAGGATTATTTGATGAGGGATATTTTGAAACAACTGGGGGCAGTGAAGTCAATGGATGAGAAATCAACAGTGCAAATGTCTCAAAGGAAGAAAATCTGTGATTACTTTGAATATTCTCTCTCTTCTCTCTATGTAACTATATTTATCTCTCTCTATATTCTTTCTATATAACTATATTTCTCTCTATATATTCTCTCTATATAACTATATTTATATTTATCCATCTTTATTTGTACTTATATCCACATCTGTAACTATAGGCGTGCACACACACACACACACCCCTATATCTATGTGCTGATTTTAGCCTACTTGTAACATATGGCTTATTTATGTAAAGCTGCTATCCATTCACAAAACTTAGCACATATTTCTGCCATGTCTTCGTGATTAGGGGAGTTATGTGCTCTCCCGACTTTGCTAATTCGGCCCAGTAGGGACAACTATTTTTCTGAGTCTATGGATTGTGAAAACAATGGCACCATCATGACTTACAAACTCCTATGGTGGTCTCACATCTGTGGTTTAGAAGATTATTAGTTCTCTAGTGGGAGCTTCACACTCAGTGGCCAAGAGAAGATGGGAACAGAGAGTATTTGCCGTTCTGATTGCAATTATTCAAACCTTTTAGCCTTGAAATGTGATTGAAATTTATTTGTCATACTCTCCTGACCTCTGTGTGTGTGTGTGTGTGTATAATTACACAAAAAATGGTAATGTATAAAATGTCTCCAACTAAAAATCTGTGGATAACAGATTACAGTACTGTATGGGAAAGTATCATGAATGCCATTCATGCATAACCAAGCCCCACTGGTTTCAATTCAGTTTGGATTCTCTTCCTTCTTCAATGAGATCTTATATTACCCTCATCTTTTCAGATTCCCTTCCCACAGACTTCAGGATGGAAGTTCACTCGGCAGTGCTTATCCCTGCTCTTTATGTTCTAAATAAAGTCTTAAGCAAGTGTTCTCTCTGTGTCTAGTCAATGAGCCAAGATGCCTGACTTTAGTCACTGAGTTGTGAAGGACGGTAGAGTGTATTAACTTCATAATAGGATTAATTTTACATCATGGCCCAAGTTGCTGTACTTTAATTATTTTTTCCAACTAGAAAAAGGAACTAGTCGTGTACAAAATCCCCCAGAACCTTAGGCCACTTGTAGCTCAGTGGCTGAAGTGGGCTTCAAGTGCCTAAGGATTATCTCCATTCATTTGAATGTTTCCTGGCTAGAATGTTAGCAAGCTGAGTGTATTTTGAGAAAAATACTAAAGGAAATGGCTGATAAAAATATCAATGTCAAATATCTGCTTAACAGAGATACATATCTGTTCTTTCTCAAAGCGCTGTTAAACTGCCCTCCATATGCTTATCATAGAAACAATGATCTCACAGTGGTTTTATCTCCAGACATTTTCCTGACCAGACAGAAAGAATCTGTGGAAGTAGGCATGCCCCTCATTTGTTTTAATGGGGACTGGGTTGGTTCTCATATGAGGAATCCACTTACACATGATGTTAAGAACTACAAATGCAGTCACTGAATGCTGTGTAGACTCCAACCTCTGCACACAGTGAGCTGGAGTTCCAAATTGCTGAAGCCAAATAAACAAAATGGCAAGGAAGTGGTGATAAACTTTCCTTGGAATATTGGCTCTTCTTCTTGTTTATGAAACTGTCAGCTGATAAACTTCTGGTAAAGTAATTTTTTAAAATATCTTCTAATTACTCTTTCCCTTAAGGAAATTTTCCCTTAAGTTTCCCTTAAGGAACTTAATAGCCAAGTGTTGGGAAGGGGCACGTTTGGGTGGAAATGAGGAAAGAATGTGTTAAGTGAGCAGAGCGTTGAAAAAGACTGGCCTGAATAGGGTGTAGAAAAGCAATTGTAAGATAACGGAGCAAATATGGTGTCAATGGGGGGAAAAAAAGGAATTGAGATATCGAGTTAAAAAAAATAAAAAAAACTAATTTGTGGATTTTGTTATGTGAACTACACATTTTGAGCTTACCAGGCTTGGTGAATAATGTCAATCTTTTCTTTTTTGCATATCACCTGGCTACAAAATTTTAGACATTTTATGGAAATTGAATGAATATTTAAAGTCACAGAGAGGCTTAGGCATTTTTAATATCCTGCTGACTTTTTTCCTGTTACATTATGGCTTAAATCACTATTCAATTAATTTTTCTTCTTGTTAACAGAAAAAAAAAGAATTTAGAAGAAATATAATTACAAATAAAGTAAGGCACTTGCACTTTTATAAAGAATCTATAGTAGATCCTAGATATTTATGAAATGTATATGTACTTTATAAATCACCAAATTTGTGAATTACATTACTGAATTTAATTTCCTGCATAAAATACAAGGAAATGTAATGAAAGATTCAAAGTAATCCCTTCAGACACTTGGTTTTCCAGAAATACAATTGTATTCCATAAATATAAGCTGAGATGCTACTTTATGTAATCTAAATGTCTATTCTCTAACCCAGAAGCAATGGTTTCATAGTACAATTTACCTTTATTTAACTTCTGTCACCAAAACAAGCAATTTAGAATAGTTTCACATAGAAAAATATTATTGATATGTCTGTATCATTATCAAGAAAACCCTTTTAAATTCCATGTGTTGGAGAATTTCTTCACTTGTGAGGTGATGGACTTCTGCACACCATCTCGTAAGAAACTCAAGTCCCTATACAAAAAAAAAATAAAGGACATAATCCTAACATGTACTGAACTGTTAAGGTAGGCACTGAGCAGATGAAACATTGCAGGCTAGATCTGATAGTGGCAGCTTTCTAGTCTACCTGTGCTTAAAATAAGTAAGGTAGTCTTGCTTCTCAGCGTGATGGTGAGTTTTCCACTTCTCCTACCTCTCCCAACTAGAATCCCCAAATGTGTATGTCTGTATCTTATCCAGGGCTGCCCAAGAAAAGAGGTGTTTATCAGCTTGAGATTCTGCTTGTGAAAGACTGGTATTTATCTTGCTTCCAGAAACAGAAGGCACAGAGGAGCCAGCCCTGAATTCCTGCGTAGTTGTTAACAAGTAAATGATTTCTTAGTCAGTTATCCCACTCACTCGCTGATATGATAGCTCTTTCCAGAATCAAGGCCTTGGTGATTTCTTTTCCAAACCTCAGAGCAATTCTCTCCAAAACTTTGTAGAGGGGTGGTGCCTTGACCACATGAAAAGGAGTTAAGGTTCCAAACCAACCCACTACCACGATTTGCATAATGCACGTCCCATCGATTTCTACCATCCTCTGTATCTTCCAGATGGGACTTCTAAAGGCATTATCCCTGGAGAGCTCATACCAAGTCTAGCATAATTCTTTATAGAAGTGGTACTCAAAGTATGGCTAGTTAACTACCTGCATCATTATTATCTAAGAATTAAAAAAAAAAAAAGTCCAAAGAACAAAGCTCTAGTAGGGTGCCTCTACTCGTGTGGAATTCCTGGCACTGTATTGTCTGTATCAGTTTTATTTTCATCATTGTCACCCTAGAATGGAACACAGTGAATGGCAAGAAATATTTCTTTTGCATTTTTTGTTAAGATTTTATTTATTTATTTAAGATACAGAGAAAGAGCAAGAGAGAGAGCATGAGCAGGGGGGCAGAGGGAGAGGGAGAAGTAGACCCCGCAGAGCATGGAGCCCAATGCGGGACTCAATCCCAGGACCCGGGATCATGACCTTAGTTGAAGGCAGATGCCCAACTGACTGAGCCACCCAGGCGCCCCTGGCAATAAATATTTCTTGAATAAATGAACTGTTGTACCACCTCCCACCACATCACACCCCATGCACCTTCAGATCCCAAAGAAAAATGTCCAAAAATTTATCCAAAGAAAGACTCAAGGAGAAAAGGGTACATAAGAAGAGTATCAAAGTATCTCAGCAATTCCTTTCCAGAGGAAAAGTGGCTTGATCATATTTTTATTTATTGAGAATATACTAAATTTGCTTAGATTCTTCTGATAGTTCTAGAAATTCTATTGAGGCATTTATATATAAAATAGTTTAAAAAATCTTTATTGCAGAGTTGAATCTGATAATAGTATATAACAGCAATATTATGCCAACTATCTTAATGTTCTAAGTGTACCATAAGAAACTTATTCTGAATATGGAAAATTGAGGTTGCAAAGCATGTAGTAGATACAAAGATGTATTTTTAATATGTTATCTTAGTAGAAAGAGGATACAGATTTTGAAAAAAAAACTCTTAATCTGTTAAAATTATGAAAAATCATTATATTTAGAAATACCCATTAATCTCAGGATTTAAAACAAGTATGTTATAGTATAATGGTGGATAATAATGCTATTATCCATTAATAAAATTTACTGCAAAATGTTGGTGCCAGCAACTTCACATAACACTTTTATTTCCCCCCTGTGAAAAAAGACTATTTCTTTGTTTAACTAAAGTAATATACAGATTGGGTGAAAACCTTAGAAATTGGCTTACAGATTTTATATTATCATTTGTTCTTGGTTTTGCTAACTGTGTCCAAAAAGCAAAGTTCATTTCAGTTGAGATTGCCTGACGGCAACCTTGACATTTCACCAAGTCCTTGCTGTAGGGAGCTCAAGAGAATGTACAAGACTATTCAATTCAATTTGGCTTTAAAATCTCATTGTATCTGGCAATTTAAGACATAGAAGAGTAACTTTTCCCCAGTTAAAAGAAACTTCTGGTGTTTGGTTAGCAAGATAATGAATACCCAGACAGGCTGTGTGTTATAGGTAGTGCACGAGCTTTGGAATTAATAGACCTTGGCTTAGATTTCAGATCTTCCAATTATTAGCTATGTCAGCCAAGGCAAATCATTTTAATTCCCTCTACTCAATTTATTGATCTGGAAAAAGCGGGCAATAAATCCTATCATTCACGGTTGTAATGAGTGGTAAAGTATCTAATATGTGTGAAAATGACTAGGCTAGTACCTAACTATGGGATATACCTTTACCTTCATGTGCACTTTGTGCTAGGGAGGATAACAGTCATTGTATAGGCTACCACATTACAAATATGAATATGAACACAAATATACATATTTGCCATTTAGAGTACATATCCACGCACATGCACACACACACCTCTATAAAAAATGGTCATGGGATTAGCATTTAATAAAATGGAATTATAACATTGGGAGACAATATAACATGATAATTAAGAACAAAGACTTTTCAGACAGACACAAATGAAAGACTCTTGGTTCTACTTATTTCCTGCATGATTTTGGGCAAGTTATTCAACCTTCTTAGTCTCATTTTCTTCCTAAGAGAGTCCATAGCTATGTCATAGATTTCTGGCATGGAATAAGGGTGTTTGTATATAGGAAAGCAGGGTCACAGTGACCAATACAAAGGAAGTAATCAATACAAGGACATGATTATTTTATAGATCTCTTGAAAAAGATACTTAAGCTTAGAAAATCAGATCAGAGGAGCCCCTGGGTGGCTCAGTCAGTTAAGCGTCCAACTCTCGATTTCAGTCAGGTCATGATCTCATGGTTGTGGGATCAAGACCCAAGGGCTCCATGCTTAGCAGGGAGTCTGCTTGAGATTCTCTCTCTCCCTCTGCCCCTCCTTCTGCACATGCTCTCTCTCTCTCTCTCTCTCTCTCTCAAAGTAAGTAAATAAATAAATCTTAACAAAAAAAGAGGAAAAAGAAAATGAAATCAGAGCCCCTTATTGGATGAAATGATAGTAACTGGACACAGTGGGAAAGATCAGTGATGGAGTATCAGAATGGATTTTATTGGATGAAATGATAGTAACTGGCTACAGCGGAAAGATCAGGATGGACTTTCTTGACTTTGAGGTTGCAATTTAAGCTTCCTCCCCAGGTTTTTTCAAAAAAGAATAATACTCTGAGTAGCAGGATTCCTTTGTCTTAACCCAACCTCTCTCAAACTTTATCTGTGTGAACTTTGGGAGGAACAAACTCAAAGTGAAATTTAAAGTCTCTGAATAAATAGAATGTATTAGTATTCAATTTTATTAAAATAAAAGTGACCTTGATGACTTATATTTTAGTTTTTAATATAAAAATGTTTTAAATTTTTAAATCGAATAATGGTGGCCAAATTAATGAAGTCACCAAAAGTGACTTCAGCAGAAGAGGTTTTTAATAATTAAGTGGATAAGTTGACCCATTCTGTGACTACCAGTCTTTCTCTTTTGCCAGCTGCCTTTGTCATAGCCCTGTGGGTTCATGAACAGAATGACCATAACAGCAGAGAGGGAGGTTATGCATGGGCTTAGTAACATGGACTTCCGCTTACCATGGCTGACTTGGCTCTGACCACTGTTGTGTGCCCAATCTGCCAGTGGCTGAGATCAACACTGAGTTCTCGATATGACACAGTTCCCTAGGGTGATCAGTCAGCTACCTGATGGCAGGTGCATTACACTGGACTTCCGTCACAGAAGTGGCAGCATTTTGATCTTACTGGAATAGACCCTTACTCTGTATATGGATTTGCCATCCCTGCAAATATATTTCTGCCAAAACAACAACCAGAAACTTATAGAATTCCTGTGCACTATCATGATATTTCACACAGCATGGCATCTAAGCAAGGAACTTACTCCTTGTAAAAGAAGTGTGATAATGGTCCCTTGCCCAAGAAATTCACTGGTATTACCATAACACTCCTCCACTGACGCAGGTAGAATGGTAGAATGACTTTTTGAAGACTCTGCACAGGTTCTGTGGAAATACCTTGCAGGGCTGGGACAAGGTTCTCCAGAGCTCTGTGTATGCTCTGAATCACCATCCAATAGATGTTGCAAATTATTTTGTCAAAATTGATCGTCTTCACATATGTATTGTCAATAGAAACTAGTAAACTTGTCAATTTGTCCTCACTTATAATTGAATGACAAAACTTATTTTTTGGGAGATAATCAGTTACTAATACATGCATATATGTATTTGTATGTATGTATACACATACATACATACATATGTATAATTGCAGCATAATCAACATGGTGTTATATTAGTTACAGGTGTACAGTATAATGATTCAACAAGTTTTTACATTGTCAATGCTCATCACAGTAAGAGTATTATGAATCCCTTTTATGTTTTTCACTCACTGCCCTCAGCCACCTCCCCTCTGGCAACCACCAGTTCTCTGATTTAACAGTATTTTTTGTCTGTCTCTTTTTTCTTTGTTTTGTTCTTAAATTCCACATATAAGTGAAATCACATGGTATTAGTCTTTCTCTTTCGACTTACTTCACTTAGCATTATATGTTCTAAGTTGATCTATGTTATTGCAAATGGCAGGATCTTGTTCTTTTTGTGGCTGAGTAGTATTTCATTTTATATATACACCACATCTTCTTTATCCATTCATCTATGGATGGACATTTGGGTTGCTTCCATATTTGGCTATTGTAAATAATGCTGCAATAAACATAGGGGTGCATGTATCTTTTTGAATTAGTGTTTTTTGTTTTCTTTGCAAGCAATAGTGAAATTACTGGGTCATATGGTAATTCAATTTTTAACTTTTTGGAGCAAACTCCATACTGTTTTCCACAGTGGCTGAACCAATTTGCTTCTCCACCAACAGTGTATGAGGGTTCCTTTTTCTCCACATCTTCTCCACCATTTGTTATTTACTGTCTTTTTGACTGTAGCCATTCTGACAGTGTACTGATATCTCATTATGGTTTTGAATTGCATTTCCCTGATGATGAGTGATGGTGAACATCTTTTCAAGTGCCTGTTGGCCATTTGTCTGTTTTCTTTGGAAAAAAAAAAAGTCTATTCAGGTCCTTCATCTAATTTTAAATTGGATTATTTGTTTTTTTATTTATTTGTCTTTGGTGTTGAGTTGTAGAAGTTTTTTGTTTTTGTTTTTTTTTTTTTTGGAGGTTCTTTATATTATTTGGATATTAACTGCTTATTGGATATATCCTTTGCAAGTATGTTCTCCCATTCAGTACATTCCTTGTCATTTTGTGGATAGTTTATTAAACCATTTTTATTAATTTTAGTTTCAAAAAATGTATTATATATTGGGACACCTAGGTGGCTCAGTCAATTAAACATCTGACTCTTGATTTTGGCTCGGGTCCTGATATCAGGGTCCTGAGATCAAGCTCTGTGTTGGGCTCCATGCTCAGCAGGGAGTCTGCCTGAGATTCTCTCTCCCTCTGCCTCCCCTCCCCCATGCATTTTCTCTCTCTCTCAAATAACAAATAAATAAATCTTTAAAAACTGTGTATATATATATATAAATACAATATATACACATATATACACTATATACATGTATTTATATACTATACATATATAGTATATAGTAAGGAAAATCTTAGGTAGTTGTTTGGCAGAGAGTCAAAAAATTACATTACACCTGGGGCACCTGGGTGGCTCAGTCGGTTGAGCGTCTGCCTTCGGCTCAGGTCGTGATCCCGGGGTCCTGGAATCGAGCCCCACGTCTGGCTCCCTGCTTGATGGGGAGCCTGCTTCTCCCTCTCCCTCTGCCTACCACTCTGCCTACTTGTGCTCTCTCTCTATCTCTCTGTCAAATAAATAAATAAAATCTTTGAAGAAAAAAAATTACATTACACAATAAATTCCAGAAATTGCAGTGCTGTCAATATTTTTGTTTCTTTTGAGGTTGATTCCACTGGGTTTCAAAAAATCCTGCAGTTAAAAATTTTAATAGAAAAAATTTAAATGATCATATAGAATGATTTAATGTTATTCAAATTCTGTTTTCTTCATCTTTGTAATTATTGTGTTATAATTGTTTATTTCAAATCAGCTGTTCAAACACAGGAAGATAAGGACTGTGCTGGAAGCAAATCTAAATGATCCCCAACCTCTACGAACTTTTTCTTGAAATGAATGACTAGCTGAGTCAGTGTTTTTCAGGGTCACTTTTAAAACTGACTCTAATTTGGGGCGCCTGGGTGGCTCAGTCATTAAGCGTCTGCCTTTGGCTCAGGTCATGATCCCAGGGTCCTGGGATCCAGCCCCGCATCGGGATCCCTGCTCCGCGGGAAACCTGCTTCTCCCTCTCCCACTCCCCCTGCTTGTGTTCCCTCTCTCGCTGTGTCTCTCTGTCACATGAATAAAATCTTAAAAAAAAAAAAAGTTATCTAATCTCTTGATAAAAGGAATCATGTGGAAGAATAATAGTTAGTGAATAGTTAAGCAGGTCACAATATTGACAGACATTCTAGCATTCCATATTCCAAAGACCTCACATCCTTCCTACATTAAATGCAATGGATTTCTGACATTGTACCCCTCATGGGTTTCCACTGAGACCAATTTTTAGCCAACATGCTTATTAAACAACTAGAAATAAGTTCAACTGCTCAAGATAAACTAGTTTATCCAGAGTCTTTAGATAAGGGTCCAATTTGAAATTTTTTTTTCCTGATTGAGCACCCTCAGAATCCATTCCTTTGAAAATTCTCACAAATAATACTGATATAAATAAGTCTAGCAAGTCTGTTGCTATGTCATTTTTTTTTTTTCTGTGTATACTTGGCTCCTATTCCAACTTTAGCTCTAGCTAAATTCAAGGTCTAGATACAATGAACATTGGGTAGGTAGGAAGCGGGATGAGAATTGTCTTCACAGTCTGAGGTAATTCCCTCATTTGCCATTGCTGCTAAAACAGGCTGGGAAATGGACACATTTATGTTTCCTATTATTATCCTAATAAATTGCTTTTTCTGCTTATGCTAGTCAAAATTCATTAATTGTGCTTTCATTCAAGGACCCTAAGAGATAAAAAAAGGTTACCTAAATGTTGAGGCATTGAACAGGAAAGAATTGGAAACTGATTAGTGAAATGCGGATATATGGGAAGATTCAGAGAATGCAGCCACTGGATTTATTCATCTTTCCTAGTATATCACTTGCTGGAATATTAAACCTCAGATGTAAACCTTAAACTTTTATTTTTATGTCATCCACTCGAGTTTCAAAATACTTGGTGATAAGATACATTCAACTGCCTTTGGGATCTTCTGATTTCATTTTGACTGCAAAGGGCATAGGAAGGAAGAGACGGCACACTGTTTTTGTTTTTTTGTTTGAGTGATGGAACTCCGTGTAGCACAAAGTCTTGCACAAAGTAGGAAGCAGGCTGAGAGCATTGACATACAAAAAAAAAAAAAAAAGAAAAAGAAAAGGAAAAGAAAGAAGGAAAAAGTGACAAATGTCTAGATATAGCCAGAGAATTATAAGTCAATACTGTATGTGCTTTTCTTCATCTTCAGTGTTTAAGGCAATTTGAACATTAATAACTGTGTGATAAAATTACCTTTCTTTTAAAATATAGATGAATTATTAGTTTTGAATATTTAATATTAAGTTCATTTATCCAATGTTCCTTAACCCCTTTTCATTATTTTAAGTTTTTGAAGTATTTCTACATTCATAGCATTTTCTTTAATATGTAAATGAAAAAAATCCCTCAACATTAAACATCTTACTCTTTATAAATCTAAATATAATGTGTGCCTTATTGTTGAAGTTTTGGATACAACAGTAATAATTATACCATCCTGATACCATGTTGTAATTTTATAGATTTTTCCACTCTACTTACTTGAAGGATAAACTATTGTTTAATAGATGGCATAGATTCTAGAATCTTGTTGAGAGAGATCTTTAAAGCAATTTTGAAATGTTCTCCTGTTTCTTGCAGGAGATATATTTTGGTAAGTTATTTTCTCTGATTCTTTAAGGAGATATTCTTTTGACTATCATTTCATACATCTAGTGATTTTTTTCTATGTTATCTGTTGTGCTAGGAAAAGTGCTAGGAATTGTGCTAGGAATATATACCAATAGTTTTCAACTCTGGCTGCAGTTTGGTTCACTTGAGGATCCTTTACAGCACACTGATGACTTAGTACCATTCCTCCAAAATTGAACCAGATTCTCCAATGTCATGACCCTGGCATTAGTGTTTAAAACAAAAATCTTCCCAAGTCATTTTAAGCACAGCCACGATTGATATTCACTGGAATAGATAATACAGAATGCAAGAAGGCATAGATTGTGACTCCTCTCTTTTTGTAAAAGACCAATGTCCACAAATTAAAAGAAAAAAACAACAAACTCCAGAAATACTGTTAACTCAGAGGGATCAGACTGAGTGGAGAGCACGAATAATACTCTGCATAATGGGGCTCACTCCTGGTATAAATATATACAACAAGGAAAACAGTGTACTCAGTGTATTCAATGGGCTTGCCCTCAAATGCATAGCCAGCAGTAGAACAGGACCTCCACCCAGAGGTAGGTTTTATTCCGGGTAATAATTCCAAGTTTCAAGCAGAACAGATGATACAAAACTATTTTAAGAATAGCATGTGTGAAGTTTATCCTATGACTGACTTTTAGGGCTAATTTCATTTAAAAACTTTTCTATATAAATTTCTATTAATTTAAGGCTCTGAATAGCTGTAAGTTCAATAGATTTGGTACCATTCTGCTTTGAGCTTAGACCAAGTACTTTAGAGGAAAATTAAATCCATCTTTGTGAAAATAAATCCATCTTTGTTATGATGTACTTGTTACAAATGACTCATTATTTCCTGCTATCATAAGACATTCAATGACAAAAAAAAATTCATGTCTAAATTATAACATATTGATTAAATTTTTCTGATTGTTTTGCCAGTTTTCTCATGTCATAAACAATGCCCTAGAGATAGTAATACATATTTATATAAGACTTTTCAGTTTTATGATACTTTTGGATGACCATAAAATAATTAATATATTCATTTTCATATGGGTATGATAAATGGTGAATTAGAATACTTGTTTTCATATTTCCAGACTTATATTTGATAGACTAACTATATGTACAGATTTTATACTATTGGATAGAATGAGTATTCATTCTTTCTTCTCATATTTTTTGGTTATAGTTTTATAGATATGGTCTTAGTCCTAAAATACACAAGGGTTTTCCTTTATACTAGTAGGTTTCTAAGTCAATGTAAAATTTTGCAATATGGTGTCACAAAAAAAATTTTGTTTTGAAAATAAACATTTTCATGTTTTTTTCTCAAACCAGTGCTTAAAGTAATCAATCTCATATTTTATTTTAGTCATATACCTTGAAATTGGTACACTGATTTGTCAGTCTTGAAAAATTATAGAATAAATATTTTAACATAATTATAACTTAAATGAATCAACTGCATGTTTGCTCAAAGAAATTTCAAATATTCTTTAACCATACCATAAACTGAATATTTTTTACCAATTTCCTAGTGTTACTTTCTCTGTCTTATTTTACAAGTACTCTTCAATTTTTAATCTTTAACCGTCTTTTGGAAATGAACTGTGTTAGGGAAATAAAATCTTTGGAAAAGTAAGTTATGATAAGATGGAAATGATAGGTACATTAGACCATTAAAGTCTTTCTGTTGTTGCAGTCTTACTCATTTACCAATGCATCGCTCTTGTTGATCTATTGTCCTCTATTATTTATGCATCTTATTCATGCTGCTGCAAAGAATGTCGGTAGTATGCATACCTATGTTAACGTGTTATTTTAGACAATGTAAATAAATAAGAAGAATTTCAGATATATATAACCTCACTACTTTCCCTTTCTCCCATTCATTTTTGTTGATTCTTCACATGTTGCAAAGCTTCGAATATGCCTTTCTTATTTTTCATTATTTAATTCATGTTACCTTAGGCCTATTAATAAGTAAATATCTTGATGCCTTGTCCTGATTTTCTAAAATTCTCAAGGGAGCATACAGATCAACCTTTGTTAGAATTTTTCTCCTACTACTAGTTTGGTACAAGTGAATTACATATGTAAACACAAATATTAAAGTTCATGTATTTATAATTTATGCACATTATTATACAAGCAATATAAGAAAATGATTAAACTGAGAGATGCCAGAAGACAGGGAAAATATTACATTTTTACATTAGGTAAATCTGGATATAAACTTTACTCACATTTTCATACAAAAATGGAATCTAATGGTCATCATTGGTGCTTCCCATTTCCCCATATGATGGAAGTGGTTCCAGTAGGGATGCACGGGTTGATCTGGCCTAGTACCCGTGAAAAGATGTCCAGAATGCACCATGCAATGTCACGATTCAAATTAAGTTCAAAGAAGGAATCAGGTTGATTTTGCTTTTTCTCTTAATCCCCTTTATCCATTTCGCCCACCCCCACTGCCCTCCCCCCTGGCAACCACTGGTTTGTTCTCTGTATTTAAGAGTCTGTTTGTTTATTTGTTTGTTTCGTATCTCTTTCTTTCTTTGTTCATTTATTGTTTCCTAAATTCCACATATAAGTGAAATCATACAGTATTTGTCTTTCTCTGACTTATTTCACTAAGCATTATACCCTCTAGATCCACCCAGTTGTTGCAGATGTCAAGATTTCATTCTTTTTTTATGGCTGAGTAGTATGCCTGTGTGTGTGTGTGTGTGTGTGTGTGTGTGTGTGTGTGTGTGTAGCACATGTTCTTTATCCATTCATCTATAGATGGACAGTTGGGTTGCTTCCACATCTTGGCTATTGTTAAGTAATGCTGCAGTAAACATAAGCGTGCATATATCTTTTCAAATTAGTGTTCTCATTTTCTTTATTTTTAATAAGATTTTTATTTATTTATTTGAGAGAGAGAGAGAGAGAACAGAGGGAGAGTAGGAGGGAGAAGCAGACTCCTGCCGAGCAGGAAGCCCGATGTGGGGCTCGATCCCAGGACCCTGTGATCATGACCTGAGCCGAAAGCAGCGTCTCAACAGACTGAGCCACCCAGCAGCCCCTAGTGTTCTCATTTTCTTTAGATAGATACCTAGTAGTAGAATTATTGGATCACATGGTAATTCTACTTTTAATTTTTTTGAGGAAAATCCATACTGTTGTCCACAGTGGCTACATCAATTTGTCTTCCCACCAACAGTGCACTAGGATTCTCTTTTCTCCACATTTATGCCTACATTTGTTATTTCTTGTCTTGATTCTAATCATTCTGACAAGTGTGAGGTGATGTCTCATTGTGGTTTTGACTTGCATTTCCCTGATGATTAGTGATGTTGAGTGTCTTTTCATGTGTCTGTTGGCCATTTGTCTGTCTTCTTTGGGAAAAAAAAAATGTCTACTTAGATCCTCTGCCCATTTTTTAATCAGATTTTTTTTTGGTGTTGAATTTTTTAAGTTCTTTATATATTTCGGATATTAGCCCCTTGTTGTATATGTCATTTGAAACTATCTTGTCATTTATTCTACTGAATAAATTCATTAGGTTGCCTTCTCACTTTGCTGTACAAAAGCTTTTATTTTGGTGTAGTCCCAATAGTTTTAATTTTGCTCTAGTTTCCCTTGCCTGAAGAGACATATCTAGAAAAATTTTTTACGGCCAATGTCAAAGAAATTATTGCCTGTGTTTTCCTCTAGGATTTTTATGGTTTGAGGTCTCACATTTAGGTCTTTTAGGCCCATTTAGGTCCATTTTGAGTTTATTTTTTTTTGTGTATGGTGTAAGAAAGTGGTCCAGCTTCATTCTTTTGCATGTAGCTGTCCAGCTTTCCCCCCACCATTCACTGAAGAGACTGTCTTTTTTCCACTGTATATTCTTTCCTCCTTTGTTGTAGATTAGTTGAGCATATAAGTATGGGTTTACTTCTGAGATGTGATAAAAACTTTAAATATAGTGATAATTAATAGTATATGTCCTAAAATATAAAGGCTGAGAAACATCTTACAGGAAGCAGATCACTTTCCTAGAAAGACAGTTAACTTATAATTGCTTAAAGCTTAAATTTTTCAATAAGGTTCAGCAAATACTACCTCCTTTGACTCTCACACCAACTGAAGCTTTCCTAGTAGGTAACGTGGTCTCTGGTTCACTATAAAAAAATGTGACTTTGATTTTTTTTTTTTTTTAAGCCTGACAGGAAGGTGGAAAGGGGCTGGCGTCTCAGACCATAGAAGTACAATTCAGAACTGCAACTTCTCATCTGGAATTGAACCTGGAAAAATCAGGAAAGGGAATTAAATCCTAACCTAAGACTATCTCCCCTAATCAGATATAGTCTTAGGTATTTTTGGGATTTTTTTTTTAGCAGTCATGAAATTATTAGACTCACATTAAAACATTTCAGAAACTGAGAAGATCTTGAAAAGGTAGAGAATAGAATCAACCTAAGGAAATGCAATATACTATATATAATTATAGCACTCCACACTAAGTCCAGAAGGTATACTCCAGTTATAGATGGGTTAAATATGGATCAATACCAGCCCTTATAAGAAAGATCTAAGTCTTAATTGACTGAAGGCTCAATCTGAGACAACAGAGTTTTGAAGGCCAAGAAATGCCAATGTGAGGAACAAGGAGTCAGTGAGGAAGACAGGATTGTTCTTGCTCTTCCAAGATGTTAACACATCCCCCCCCACAAGCTGCATTTGTTCTTCAAGAGGAACATTGGCAGACTAGTTCAAACACATCCCGAGAAGAAGGATAAAGATTAGCTAGATGAGCCTCCTCTATGAGGATCATCTGAAAGAACTGAGGAGGTATTTCTTGAAAGGAGGTAAATTGGTCAAGACTGGGGTGGGGAAGGATTGACAGGTTTGGAAGGAGCTACTTTCAAAATATTTCAGGGTGTTACATGAAAAAACATTTAGGCTTTTCTGTGGCTCTTGAAGGCAGAACAGGAACCATCGGGTGTAGATTTCAATGCAGCATCATGACTACTTTTCTGAGAACTATGTTATCAATCCAGCAGTTGAAAGCACTGCTTTTTTGCTATGCTGTCAGATAGTGCTTTCATCTGGATTACCTTGAAAGTCCATCCTGACTGATATTCTATTATTTCATTAATTATATATCACATCCTTGCATAATAGCTTAGATATGGTGCTACAGATTGATTAGCACATGCAGAAGAATTTAAGGCTTTGTTGTTCTACAATACATAAAATAGAAAATACAGCTTAGGTGCCTAAAGTACTGATAACATGAAACATATGGGATTGAATGGAGTAAAAACATAGCTAGCTTCACCTTAGTTTCACAAAACAGGTATATGATGGCATTTAGAGGAACAATAAAAACAACAAAACATGATGTTAGCATCAGAAGCATGATAAGAAACTTGGTATAACATTTCAATCCTCACATTTTAATTATATTTTCTCAATAGGTATGTGCTCAGTGGATGAATGTATAAATGAATTATGAAGCAGGCAGCTTATTTTCAACACTTTGGTGAGATTTCTATATGGATAGCTCAGTGTAATGTAAGAAAATGTCTAATGATATGGAAAAATATGGCCCTAGGTGTCAATTTCTTCTTGACATGGTCCCAAATCACTTTTTTAAATGGTTTTACCTGGATCCTGTGCCACAGTGAAATGTCACTGAACCCATGTAGAGGGAGTTGGGATTTTTGATCTTGTGCTAAATCAGGTTCACTATGGGTGGCAGCTGGTCTATAACTGAGAAGAAAAGTCTGGCTGTTTTGGGTGTGGGCATTGCTTCTATAATCGCAGCAATGTGCTGGCTTGGCATATCATCAAATATTCTTTTGAACCTGTCTGATCACTTCCAGAGAGGGGAGGTTCTATTTTGTTATGGTTCGTTGAACCATCATTTAGAAAAATGCTGCATTTTAATGGAATAGCTTCTAGGGCTGGGTGTTTTAGTCATGTCTACAAGGGTCTACTAAATACTGACAATGCCAAAAGCTAGTTTTAATACTCCAGTAAGGTATGAAAAAAGAAATAGAGATTTTTGGAACAGGGGTTACATTTGAAATGACCCAGGGTTAGAATTACATATAGAGGCAGATTAAGTCTTGAGAAAGATCAAAGCCATGAATCCTATTTGCTTGAGTCCTGCAGATATTCCAGGGATGTATTGTGTTCAGTGGTCAAAATTCCCTTTTCTCTTGACAGTATTTTATTCATGACGCTACTTTTAAATCTGAAAATTCTATTTGGTAATATATAATGTTACTGTTAAAGTCACTTGACATAAGATGTCTTACTACATGAAAATTCCTATTTTTAATCCTTGGAACAGAAATAAAATATATGCAATTGCATAATGTTTGACAGTCGGCTCTTAAGGGAAACCCAAGTCTGAGGTTGACATTGAATAGAACACTAATGCATGTTCTTCAACTATTTTTGATACCCAAAGTATTGAAATATGGTGAAGATGGTGGGAGAAATTCCCCAGTCTGGAGATCTTCTGGAATCCTTTCATCTTTCTTAACTCCTTCTCTCAAATGTCTCTAAACTTAGGAGTTTTCTACCATCATCATTTACAACTCAGAGTTGAATGCAAATTAAAATTTTCCTTCTCTTGCTTTCTGTCAGTTAAGATTACTTTTGGTTACATACGAAGAGAATTGATCCAGAGTACTTTACAAAGTAGAGAGATATTTTTTTTTTCCTCACGTAAAAGAAACACAAATGTAGGTAGTACAGAGCTTGTGCAATGGCTTGATGAAGTTATCAAGGACACAAATTTCTTCTATTATCTTGCCTAGCTTAGGGCTTGTTATCCTCATGTTCGCAATATGGCTGCTATGTCTCCAGCCATCATGCTTGTATTTCTGATAGGAAGAAGGTTAAGGAGAGCAAAGGACAAAATGCAAAAGCCGAAAAGACATAGGTAAGCAGTTACTTATGTTAACATATCAATGTTCACACATTTTGGCAAACCTTATCTGCAAGAGATTCTGGGCAGATACATATTTTAAATTGGGTACATTGCAACTTTATACAAAATAATAAGGATCTATTAGTAAGGAAGAAGTTATGAATGAATAGATATTGGACAGGCAACTAAGTTTAAAGTTATTAAACTTTAAAAGGGAAAATATATATCTAATTATACAAAAAAAAATTGTCAGTACCGAGTACTGAGAAAACCCAGAAAAGTGAAAGAAAATCAAATAATTTTAAAAAGTTAACTGAAACGCTACTTGCTGGAAGAAAGAATGTTAATAATAGATGCTTTTTTCTTCTCTTTCTTATACTAGATCTCTTGTTCTCTGTATATGATTGTGCTTCAAGTTGGTTTTGAAAAATAATGCTAAAGCATGCATTACATCACAATTCAATTTTTTATACCTGTCTATTATAAATATTTCCAGTAGTAATAGCTACTATTTTACAACAGTTTAGGAACTATCATGTTCTATCATATGCATATACTTCTACATGCTTAAGTTAAGTGCATAATGGAGATTATTTCAATTTTTCCTGTTGACAATTTTTAAGTCCCTTAAATATATATTAATATTATATAATATTTTACATATATATATACATACTTCATATTTAGATTGTTTCTGTAAGATGCATTTTGAAAGTGGAAATTAATCAGAACATATGCACATTTTAAGGCTTTTAATATGTAACTAAGTAGCATGACCAGTGCATGTTGTCTCTCTGGTCTCCCACTCTCTTTAGAATCTTTGCTGTTTAATAGGTGGAGGAAATAATATCTTAATATTATCCTAATTGTAGTTCATTTATATACCAGGACGGGCTATAATTTTTGGATGTGTGAGGTCATTGACTCTTAATCCTTGAAAATCACTTCTTCATGTGCTTTGCCTTTTGTCCTATGCTCTGCTCATTTCTCATTTCACCCACTTCTTTCCATCTTTATCCACTTTCCAAGCCCCTTAACTCTCCCTGCCTAGTGTTCAAAACAGTCCTGCAAGGCCTCCCATCTCACTGTGGCTTTTATTTCTGGGAAGGATTGGCAAAGACAGGGATGGAACGGGCTCCTGTGCCCATATCACCATTTTCCCCAGAGCTCCCCTTCATATTTACAGTTTGTTTCACTCCTAATTACAGAATGACAGCAAGGGTTCCCTAAGTGTCCCTTCACTTGGAATCACAAAACCTGGGTTGAGTCTCAGCTCTATTATTGAAGTCTGTGAAAGGTTCGGGAAGGCAGCCAGTCCCTCAAATTCTTCTTTCCTCCCAAGATTATAGCCAATCCAGAGATTGACATAGGAGATCAGAGATCTAGGATTAAAACAGCTGAGCTATCGCTAATAAAAGTTATATTGGAGAATAAGGCTTGGGCTCTGTGGCCCTACTGGCCTCCTAACACGTATGCCTTCAAATCCTCAGACTACCTCACTCCATTCCCGACAGTTCTGGACAACAGCCGACCCACTGAATTTATCACATCGTAAAAAACAAACTTGACTGTTACTTCATGCAGACGTGGTGGAGAGCCCAGCAGAGGCTGAGCCTGTGTGTCTGGTCCCCTCTCCCAAGCTCGGCAGTAGGAAGGGAGTCCCGCCTTTTTCGAGCGGACACAGGAACTCAGACACCTGTGTTCCCCCTGATGTCTTCCACCATCCTGCTGTGTGACGTTGGCCAAGCTTTCTGAATTCTTTTAGATTTTGTTTTCTCAGGTGAAGCTGAAAATAATACCTTTTCTAAGGATTTAGTAACGCACTATTCAAAAGGAATCCTAAAATTCATGTCTAGGTTTTCTGAACTGTAGGTTTGATCCAACACACCAATTCCTTTTTTTTTTTAATGTGTCATACAGAATTAAGGATTAAGGGGACAACAGCACACAAAGAGCATTTGAGTACTTTTTCCTATATTTACAATTAAAAATAAGTAGTAGTAATAATTTAAGATGATAAGATTTCATATGTAGACAAATAATTTGATAAACTTGAAGTTTTATATTTTCTTTGCAGTTTAAGTTTCTCAATGTGATTTTCAAAATTGCATTTTTTTAGAAAACGATTTTTTTAAGAAAAATATATAATTTTGACATTTCTTCTATTCTTGTTTGACATTGACATCGTCACTGTCTTCTCATGCTCTCCTTTTGCAGAAATAGATACATAATATTATGTCATCCATGTCTGGGGGGATAAAGGAGTATTTTGACCTTCATACTCAGGTCAAAATTATATAAAATTGTTATTATTGTCCATTTGTTTTGATACTTGGTTTTACTATCTTTAATTTAGATGACATTGACTAAATTATTTCCTTTGAAATTCTGTGGGATTTCTCAGAGGAAAGTATACATATAAAGTTAGGGGACTCCACGTATCTTTGCGAACTCTAGAGATCACGTGCGCCAGAGGCCCAACCTTGCCCCGCATGAGCCGCAGGGGCCCCGGATGTGCAGCAGGTGCTCTGGAACTCCTGGGGCGGAAATGCACGCCCCAACCTCACCAAAGACCTGTAGACCTTGAAGAGGAGGGCTGTGTGCAGCAGAGGACAGCAGCGTACCGGCGTTTAACATGTTCTTGTGTGTGTAGTCATGTCAGAAATTGAAAGGTTTAAGTGCGGAGAACCAACGTCGGGAAGAGCATGGCAAGGGCTTTGCACGCAGAGCGCAACCGATGGAAGACGGTGTGTGAGGTAAGCTGCCCTCGTGGCTGAGCACCAAGGTTGGGAGTCTGTCGGCGCTCTGAGATGCAGGCATTAAAAAGCCCCTAAAGCCCCCAAATGCTCATCTGAATGCTGAAAAAATAAGTCGGGAGGAGGACACTACGAAATTCATGACTTTATTGCAATTTTGAATTGCTTTTGAAATGAATTACGAAGTACGATTTGTCCTGCCAGGCAATATGCTACGGTCTAGCTTGTAGAATGCAGAGCTGACACGCACGTTAGAAATCCGTATCTTCATCAGTCAGCATTGTGAACAAATTTGATAAAATCCCTTCTTCCTTTTTATTCCCTTACACTTTTTGGAAGTGAAGTTCATCACCGACACGGCAAAGAGACTATCTTTATGCCACGGGAATAGAAGTCGTAAGAGATTTCATTCATCTTACTTTTTGTGTAATCCCCACAAGGGAGGCGGGAGGCAGACTGGTAAAAAAAAAAAAAAAAAAAAAAAAAAAGGAAAAAACTACTGTTGTTTTTTTTTATTATTAAAATGTATTACACTTTTCCCAATGCAAATGGGATTTAAATTTGATGCTTCTTATCTTAAATCTGTTATGGCCATTACAATTTCTGTTGTGTTAAATTACCGCTTTCTTTACTTTCTTATCCATAAAGTCCTTGTCTAGACCCTGGCTAACTAATATATTTAGATTAATGAAATGTCTTTCTCGCTGTGCTCTGGCTTTCTGGCTTCAAGCCTTTCTGACTTTGAGCTAATCCTACTCTTACGCATGATCCAATCCAGAGGGATAAATGATCATAAAACCCTCCGTTTCATTCCCCACTACTTAACATTACTTGACTCCAAGTATATCCATGACCTTGCCTTATTTCTGGCCAAGATGTCTCATTTCTCAAACTCTCGTTCCTTCATTGCTCATACTTTCTTCCCCATCCCACTTAATAGGATCGCCACTCTTAGAATCGTTCTCCACAGCCTCGCCTATGTTTGTCTTGTGTTCTTCCTCACCACGGCACTTACTCCCAAACAGGTACCGGCAAAATGATGTCCTCGCTGCAGAGACTCAATGACTTAGACTCAATCTTCTTACAGATCCTGTCTGCAGAGCCTCACACTAGCTCCAAGCTAATTTTTATGTAGTGTGTGACATCTCCATGGTCATTCTGTTCCCTCTTTGGATTCCTTATCCCCACATCTGACTTCCCGCCTCACTAGGATCCTTGAGGCTATGAGCCCAGAAGATAAACCTCAACAACACCATGCGCTCAGCAGTCAACAAAGTACAGTATCTTCATATCACCTTCATTTCAAGAATTTAGTAACATATTTTCCATGAAGACCCATGAAAAACACGTTTAAAACAATTTCACATAATTCTCCAAGATCGTGACTAAGTGAACAGAATCTAGGGTCAGAGACATAGGGGTTTTATTCCCACTGTGGCATTTGTAAGTTTTATAATTTTGAGAAGTTTCTTACCTGTATGAGGCTGCAAATAAAGCTCATAACTCAGATCGTTGTTCTGAATATTAATTAAAATAATGCACATAAACAGCACAGAGCTGCCTGACACACTGTGAAATCTCTATAGTTTGTTTTTAAGAGTCATTTCAAAGGTACAGTCACTTGTAGCTTAAAATAATGGTCCACAGAGGAATGTGATATGGTGGAATTTGTGACCTGAAGATCCGGGTCTGCCTCTTGTCTCTGGTAATTTATAGAAGCAGGAGTTTGGGTAAGCCACTTAACCTCAGTTGTAAAACGAAGGTATTAATGAATACATTATGGATTCTGGTGATGATGAAGGGATTTCTTGAGCAGGGGAATGCTTCATAAACTAGTAGGTGTTATGTAAATGTTATTGAAATATGAAGTTATTACTGACCTTTTAAGAAAGAACAAGAATATGCATTTTATGTGTAATTTTTACTTAATTATATTTTGGGTTTAAGCATAGGAGTAGAAATTGCCTTTGATAATAAAAGTAAAGAAAGGAAAACATGCATACTGACCAGGTGTTAGAAAGAAGATTGATTTTAGAAGGAAGGCCTGCAATATTTGGTTGTTTGTTTTTTGATACTTTGCTGCCTTGCACTGTATGATATGGGTCAGTTTTTTAATTACTATATTTCAGTGAAGTTATACCTGTCTATCTTGGTTCATGATCCTGTGAGTCATTATAAAATAGCTTATTTGGAACTTACTATGAAATAGTCTTAGAAGGTATTTCTTTTCTGTTTGTATTCTGGGAACACCAAAAAAAAAAAATAATAAAATCTACATAGTACCTTTGCTATATTGTGATACACATAAAAAAAGAATAAAAATCAATTAAGTTCCCTCGACATCACCAAATTATGTTTTTTCTTAACTTTCGGGCTGTTCTTTTCAGTTTGACAAAAGATGCAAAGTTCTTAAAAGGCATCTAAGGTCATGTTGCCTGTAGCCTCTCTTTATAGATAAAACAATGCAGCAATTGGTCATTTAAATACCGAAAGCATACTTTGACTAATCTTTTAAATGGATATCTCATGGTCCTTGATTCAAGAACCTACAACTGTAGGGCATTGAAGAGAGTGAAAATGGTTTGTTAGAGTAGATGGTATAAGCTATTGGGTGGGTTAGTGATGCCAGACCCGCTCTACTACATGCACTCCGAGGACACGCTGGTTTGGATCATAAGGGATCCATAAAGGATCCATAAGGGATCACTTGAGACTTGCCATTACAATGGCAATATGCGGCCTTTTGTAGTAACTGACATGTGTTGGTGGTGAATGTCTGTTTCAGTAAGTTTGAAAAGGGATTCTAGATGTGTGTTCTTGTACTAAAACATTTCACCCAGATCATAAGAATGGATATTTATCTACATTTCAGAATTGTCATTCATTTAAAAGTGGGGAGATCAACTTCTATGATTGTCAGTACTGGATTTAGGCTTAGAATGGACATTTTCAGGGCTCTTTTAGTCATCTTTGGTAATCACAATAATGACAGTAGTATAGATGGTAACTCATATTTTCAGAGGACTGGTTTATTCAGAACTCTTTGAAGTTCAGAACTCTATGCATGGTCTTGTTTAAGTTTCATGATTAGCCAAATAGGTAGACACTGTTATTTTTCCTATTCGGGGGAAGAGGCAACTGAGGCGCAGGGAAGTAAAAATGAGTAATATATAAGGGTTTGCTTTGAACAAAACCTCACCCTTGTCCAGGAGCCAAGTGCCTCAAATTCTACTGTTAGTTTGATTGTTTACCTTGCTTTTGTGAGTATTCTTTTAAATAAAAACAATTTTGGAAGGGCTGATTCATTAAACCATTGAGTTAGTGCTTATTAATTAATCCATTACGAAAGGCAGTCCCTTGAGAATCTCAGTACACTGGGTGACCAAAGAAGCAGATGGAATTGAAAGAGAGTAAATGGGTCAGAATGAGCAAATAAGCTCAAATTCTATGTTTAGTTATTTCATACATGTGATATATTTACAAACTTTCTATGATGTTATAGGTCATTTGATCTCAATTAAAAAAAACTGTTATAGATGATGTCAAAAAGGAAAAATGAATAACTCAAATTAGTACAGATTAAAAAATCATCCATGTAACAGTAACCTGCACAAACAGCTCACCCACTTCTGCGTGACACGGAGAGAGATTGGATGCAAAGCAGTGCACATGACCAATGCTGTCTGGGGACCTTAAGATGCTATTAGAAAATACATCCATGCTAGAGCCCCTATATGCAGAAGATGTACAGCTTGCTGTGAACTTCTCATAGTTTAGTTGGGAGTTCACTAATAATGCTTTCAAGACAATAAGTAGAAATGGATGCACATATGCGGACGTGTCCACAAGAACTGAAAAAGTGGAGTTGTGTTTATGAGTGTTTTTGCTTTAATGGAATAAGCATACATATAGGGCAATTTTGGTTTGAAATTGGAATCTTTCCTTCCAGCTTTTGAGTTTGTTTCACAAAAGATTCATCACATTCAAGACTTAAATTCTAGAAGCCAGCTCCTCATGGGTTACTTTCTTGGGTAATAATTCTTGTAGACATATGGAAAATGATTTTTTGAGTCATATAAGTCAATATCTGATAAAATGGATTTAGCAGAAACTTTCCAAATATTCACCTTTTGGCTGAGGCTAAGCCTGGAGAGTTTAAAGCCCAAAAGGAGAATTTTTTGGGGAAAGTTATGAATGAATGGATACTGGTTTATTATGGAAATACAATTGTAACCAAGCACTGTAATGTGTCTAGACATACGGGGCTCGGTTGCCAAAAATGAAGTGTTCTAGCTTTAAGAGAAATCCTCGTGGAAAGTGCACAAGATGTTACATGGTGAGAATTCTACCAAAGACCCATATGTGCTCCTGGCACCATTTGGAACTCGTTCCTTTTTTTAGGAAGGGATTCTTATGGATAGGCCGGAAACTATGAACGCTCTTCCTCGGACATAAGCATAGGTCTGGGAGAGAAAAATACTGTGTAAAGAAGAACGGTTTTAAGAAGTTTGAAGATTACTGTAGTTTTCTATTTTTATTAATTTGTTTAAGGGTATTTGACAAAGCTATTGCCATGTGGTGATTTTAGGAGAACCCAGTCAATGACAAATTTAACAGTTCATTCTCCCTCCCTGACTTTTTTTTTGATTTTTGAAAGATTGTATTACAATCCTTCAGATTCTTAGAGGCTTAAGGTTAAAATCCAAGGTGAAATGCTCTTATAAGGCCACAAATATGACAAGGGTCATAAAGGAATTCCTTAAGGTTTAGAAAAGGAGTGGGGTATTTTTGAGGATACAATCTTTGATGGAAAGAGAAAAACTTAATGTGCACCTTAAAAATTCTCATGCCAGTAATCAACCTCACATTGATTTTAAGATCACCAACAAGACTATATTTAGGAGAGTTTGATTTCCTGGCAGTCTGTTCTTTGACACTGCAGTTTTTAAATGTGCGTGTGTGCATGTGTGTGTGTGTGTGTGCGTGTGTGTGTGTGTAAGCGCATGCGCACATGCTCACGTGTGTGTAGATATCCAGCAATCTAATTCACTTCCAAGCACTTATTTTTACAAATGACTTTATACGGCCTGAAAGAAGAATTATTCTCTTGCGTTTTCAGAACCACTTCCAGCAGTGTGTCTCCAGAGTCAAATAGAGCTGTCTTCATCATTTTTACATATAGACTTCCTCAAACACTAAAAAGAATGATAATCGCCTAATTATAAATTCACTGTTAATATAGCCTTAGAGCTGAGAACATTTCACTCTAGTAGTTAATTTAGTCTGTGGTAAATTCTCACTGTTATTTAATGTCATTTATCACCTGCTGTTTTGTCTTACAGAGAACATCCTGCCTGCCCCACAGTCTCCAGTACATGGACCTTCTGTGACTTTAATGTGCTCAGAACAAAGGCTCCAAAGTGCAGCTATCAGGAGAATTTTGGCAACTTGCCTTAGATATATTCAAGCCATTTTGCTGCCTGTCACTCAGTGCTCTACAAATTGAACTCCAAGGAGAGGTAAAAAGGGTCTATGAGGCATTTTTTTTTCTGGGAAGAATATGCTAATAAAGCGTCATCAGCAGGAAGCAGGCTGTGTCTGAAAGAGTTTTGTCAACTCTGAATTAATTTTGTGTGTTAAGAAACACGGGGGTGCTTCTAGAGCCAGTCTGTGGTAATTAATCCTTCCTGTTTCTGGAAGAACAGAACTGTAATAAATGCAGCCCAGATTTAACAGATGTGTGCACACAATGTCTGCTTTATGAGGAGTAAAACAAAATGATGGGTACAGAACAAAAAAATATTGATTTAAAAAACTGAAACAGTATGGAAAGCACGAAGCTTGGAATTCCCAGAGTTTATGCAAATATAGTATTCCTTTAAATGTTCACAGACAACGTGTTTGGAAAACATCTGTCCAAGGGATTGGTGCTGGGAAGAGGCTCAAAAAGACAGATGTTTCTTGTTCCTTAGAAAATTGATTAAAATAAATGCACACAAACATAAGGTAAGGGTTGGAGTTCACCGTACCTAGGTGTGGTTGGAGTTGGATCCAAGTCATCAAATGGTGACCTCATCCTGGGATGAATCTCTCATTAAGCTCTTCCTTGTTTTGTTTTGTTTTTCTTTCTTTCTTTCCAAAATGCATTGTGGAGGAAAAAAATTCAAGTTATATTATCTGTAACTCTGAACACAATGCTTGTGTGGCAGTTTGAATGATGTCACAAATGGGAGAGTTTGCCTTTCAAAATTTTACGGGCAAATTGCACCGCCAATGCTGTTATCTGATATATTCAAACACAAGATTCACAGAAAGGTGAATAAGGGCAGGTTGACACGGTATTCATTAAAACAAATCTATACAGAAAAAAGCATTTTCAGGTCAGGGCTACCAAAGCCATCTAGCTCATTAGCTCATTCCCTTCTTTCTTCCTTCTTTCTTTTCCTTTTTTTTTTTTCCTTTTCCTTTTTACCTCATTAAGGTACCCCTGCATATCAATATGGCTAGGAGGTGCAAGTCTGACATGGTTAAGTTAAAATGGAATAATGGGGAAAATGCCCGGCCAGCAGCAATCATTTTGATAGGGCATGCTTTAAACAGATTTTATTATGTCTTTCTCTTCTATCATGAAGATATCTTAAGTGTGTATTTAAAGATTCAGAATCAAAATTTTAGGGCCTAATGTGAAAAGCATATAATAAAATCCAGCTCCCTCCACATTGCCTATAGCTTGTCATGTAGAGTAAATATCGAAAACGCTTTAACTCTCTTCCAATGAAATGTATTACTTACTTCATGCAAAATAGCAGTTCTTTTCGCTTTTGGCAATGTTACCCATGGAAAAGTGGTTTTAAAGTCAGTCCTGGTTAACCCTTTACATTTCACCTCAATTTCAGGTAGGGACTTTCTACTTCAAAGAATTTTAGCTTTCACCATAGTGGTTTCACCAAATTACTTGGTAGGTTATGTAAAAGCTCTTTGATTAGCTGTCTTCACGTTACTTAGGGTGCACATCAAAGTCAATCATTTTATTGTTATTCAAAGTTGTTGATATGTTTCAGTGAAATAAAAGACTAGAAATTACTTGTGACTCTCATAGAAAGAGCAATGCCACTGAGCAAACCTGCTCATTCCATGGGTTGTTTTCAAGTCTAGTTGTTAAGGCATTCATGGAGAACGCATCTTTCCTACCGTGTGTTATATGCAGCTTATCATGCTGTAAGTGTAGGAAGAAGCCACTGCCAGAGTTAACTCATTAACTATTTTTTTAATTGCATATTAGATTCTTCAACTATAACGGAACTCCATATGCTATATTTAAGTGAAACAAAAATACATAAAATCATTGCCTGCCCTTGAGGAAGTCATACTCTAATCTGGCTCCTCTGGATATTTAACATTTCATTTATAAAATATAATAAGAGGATTCAAGACCCAGGAGCAGTGACTTGGATTTCACCAGCTCACGGGCTCAACTAATGAAAAGCCATTCCAAGTGGAAGGACATTAATGTAAGGGCCTATAAGATCATGGTTCCTTAAAATGATTTTAAGAAGTATTTTGTCAGGAACTGGGAATCTACAGGTCTTCATCCAAAGCTTACTCCTTACTTAGTGCAAAGAACTCCACAAGTAACAGTAAACACCCTGGAATCTTCGAACGTAACAAGCATGCTAACCACAAGGCCTGTTTGGGATCAACATGGTACTGGATATCAACTTGGGCCAGTGTATCTAATTACCAAGGAACTTGAGAATACAACATAATGGCAGAGAGTGTGGGAGTCCAGAGTCAGAGCAGGAAAAAAAAAAAATTAAGGCCTTCCAAAGAAATTTTGGAATCTCTTCTCTGACTTACTTAAAAGCTCCTGTGGGTTTTAGGGGGGATGGGTCAGGTTTTCCTTGAGGCATCTTAAACCCTCTGTTCACCAATAAGTAGTCATCCCCAGGGTCTGGGAACTTAGTTGGAGAGTAATGTCCCTTTCTCACAGTTGTTTTCAAAGCCCGGTATAAAGTGAAATCATCTGGGCGATGCCAGGGCCTCACCTCTAGTGATTCTGATTTTCTAAAATTTTTGTGTCCTTGAAAGAGGGTATACTTGAGAAGTGGTTAGCAGAGTACTTACCGGGTGCTCAGTGAATGCAAGTTATGATTATTATAACTACTGTGGTTATTAGGGTTAACAACTCCTGAAGATTATTTTGATGCAACTCGTGTCCAGGAATCACTGTCTCGGAGTACAAAAGATCAACACTGCCATCCTGCAATTCGCGTGGAGTTCACATGCAGGGACGTGGAGGAATGAAGACCACAAGTCATGGCTGGATGCAGTGTGTTTCTGTTTTGTCGTGTAATTGTTAAATATATGTATACGAGAATCTCAGACAGCTATTTCTGTGACTCCAAGGCAAACCCAGTGATGTTGCACGTTGCCATTTTCCCCAACATTACTTGCGTTCTCAAATTTCAGTGTCTTCTAAGGACAGCAGTGATGCTCATTTTGGCCTCACTTCACCTATGATGTGCTATTTGGGGGTTGAGAATAAAGTAGGAGGGTGAAAAATACCTAGAGCTCAACCATTCAAAACTGGACTAGACGTTTACAGTTTGACACTAAAAGCACCATATATTTTTTTTTTTCAACATTCCTCTGGCTATTTGGGGTCTTTTCTGGTTCCATACAAATTTTAGGATTATTTGTTCCATTTCTTTGAACAAAGTTGATGGTATTTTGATAGGGATTGCATTAAATGTGTAGACTGCTCTAGGTGACATTGACATCTTCACAATATTTGTTCTTCCAATCCATGAGCATGGAACATTTTTCCATTTCTTTGTGTCTTCTTCAGTCTCTTTCATGAGTATTTTATAGTTTTCTGAGTACAGATTCTTTGCCTCTTTGGTTAGATTTATTCCTAGGTATCTTATGGTTTTGGGTGCAATTGTAAATGGGATCGACTCCTTAATTTCTCATTCTTCTGTCTTGTTTTTGGTGTATATAAATGCAACTGATTTCTATGCGTTGATTTTATATCCTGCTGCTTTACTGAATTCTTGTATGAGCTCTAGCAGTTTTGGGGTGGAGTCTTTTGGATTTTCCACATAAAGTATCATATCATCTGCATAGCCAAACTATGGAAAGAGCCAAGATGTCCATCAACAGATGAATGGATAAAGAAGATGTGGTGTTTATATACAATGGAATATTATGCAGCCATCAAAAAAATGAAATCTTGCTGTTTGCTACAATGTGGATGTAACTAGAGGGTATTATGCTAAGTGAAATAAGTCAATCAGAGAAAGACATGTATCATATGATCTCACTGATATGAGGAATTCTTAATCTCAGGAAACAAACTGAGGGTTGCTGGAGGGGTGGGGAGTGGGAGGGATGGGGTGGCTGGGTGATAGACATTGGGGAGGGTATGTGCTATGGTGAGCGCTGTGAATTGTGCAAGACTGTTGAAGCCCAGAACTGTACCTCTGAAACAAATAATACATTATATGTTAAAAAAAAAGGAGAAGAAGATAGTAGGAAGAGAAAAATGAAGGGGGGCATATCAGAGGGGGAGACGAACCATGAGAGACTGTGGACTCTGAGAAACGAACTGAGGGTTCTAGAGGGGAGGGGGGTGGGGGGATGGGTTAGCCTGGTGATGGGTATTAAAGAGGGCACGTTCTGCGTGGAGCACTGGGTGTTATGCACAAACAATGAATCATGGAACACTACATCAAAAACTAATGATGTAATGTATGGTGATTAACATAACATAATAAAATTAAATTCAAAAAATTCAAAAAATTCAAAATAATTAAAAAAATAAAAGCACCGTATTTTAACCCTTGCCTACTTAACTTTGATTTGGTTCACACACCTTCAGAGCTCATATATAGCTCGTAACATGTCCCTCTCTCTGTGCATTCCTGGACTCGGTGGAGGCCGCAGCATTTAAGCCAATATTGCCTAGAACATGAAATGGAAGTTGCTGTATGTTTTTCCAAAATGCCTGGTAGAAATCAGTTTCTAAAACCTTGCTGATTCTCTCACCATCTTCAGTTAGTGATGATAAACCATGTCATGTGAAACCTTCAAAGTGTTTAAGGATGGAGACAGAAGATGTCCCTTCCAAGTTGCTATCAATAAAAGCAATAATAAAGTTGTTATTAAAAGCTCACAGTGCATCAGGGAGTAAGAGTAAAGAGTTAGTAAATCTGTCAAATGTTCATTATTCTGGACTCCTGCTTAGGAATGTTCTCAGATCCCAACATGGCACTGCTGTGTGTGATATCCCCAGGCAAGTGCATAAAATAACAGTGGTAAGGAGGTGTGTAGAAATGTGCTTATCTCTTTTCACCCATCACCCTGGAGCTGGGATAATATGGACTAAATGAAAAAGCAATCTTTAGGAGGTTAACATATCCCAGATACAAAGTTACTGAACGCTTTGGAAGGATTTGTTGGAAGAAGTGGCCAAAATTTGGCTCCATGTAGGAAAGAAGTCGCCACCATCCCATCCGCCTCCCTGGGTCCGCAAACACCACCTCCAGCCTGCTCTCTCCGGGATAAATCAATTTGTCAGAGCAACTGAGCACCTATGTGGGGGGATGTTCCTGGTAATTAAGGTTTATAACAGCAGCTGTTTTTGAATCTTGGCTTTTAACCTTATGTTGGTGGGGGAAGCCATCCTTAAAACATCTGGGTGCCTTGCTGAAACAATAGCATAGCTTCTGCAGTAATCTTGTATAATTTCTGGTGAATAGTAGGGTACATTTAAACAGTTCTAATGGAGTGAACAATACTGTTTTAAAGGGCTTTGATCATTACTTATCTTTCAGCTGATTATAGGAATCTTGTTGGAAGCGTTCAAAGGATTTTTAATTTTGAATCTCTTTATGTCTTCAACCTAGTGATGACACTAATTTCCCCCACTGCCTGTGAAAGGAAGCTTAGTTTTGTCCTCAGACGTTTTTGTTCCCTCTGTCATGTCTTTTGTGTATGCAGATGGGGCTGATTAATTCCAAGGCCTTTGCCACATTAAAAAATAATTTAAATAACTAGACATGGTAAAGACAACCAAAGTGTTTCTGTTTAAGGAGGAAACTACCAACAATACAAATACATATATTCAATTTTTATTTCTTCTAAACAGAAATGACGGCACTGTTTGCCGTTCATGTACAAATGGAATCTCCATGTCATGGAAGTAATAGGATTTTCTGAATTAGCCACCTTTCCCTTGTTCTTTTCTTTAATAGTCACTAGAAAGGGGGAAAAAAACACAATGCTCATTGAACAGACTCGAACTGAGTAGAACTTGCTATAAAAGGAGGCAAATGCTCTCAGCATCCACCTGTCACCCAACAGGATAATTGTGAAGGAGAAAAAGTCTCAGAAGAAAATGGAGCATTTGTATGTTTTGTAATTGTAACAAAATAAAAAACAACGAATTAGAGGTCTTACATTAGGTAGTTTTCTTTAACCATGAAAACCTGCCTCCTGTAGTATTTAAGCAGGTGTCTACAATTGACTTTCTTTTTTTTTAACATTGTATGTTTTCTGAGATATTTAATGACAATTGTGTGACGACATTGCATACTTTAATACAACATCTGATTACCTGTGTATGGCAACATTTGTCAATTTTTTGCACTGGTGGGTATCCACATTCACTCCCTTCATCTGACAGCCCCCCTTTTTGGAGGGGGAGGGTATCCCATGTTTTGTGTGGTCTCAGCAGGAAATCAGCTTCCTGGGTCTGCTGCCCACACCAGAGCCACATTTCCTCTGATCTTAGCCGGGGAAGGGAGGTAAGCTCTTGACTTAAACCCTGTCGATCAGAAGCTTAGTGCCAGGACTCTGTGTCTTGAGGTAGTGCCACAAAGATTGTAAAATACTATAGAGCTTAGAGAGACCCTGCAGAGGGAGAAACAACCACCCACGGGCCAGCCCGAGACCTCACCTGCACTTCCTGCCATCTGGTCCCAAGTCACACCAATTCTTTCCTTTCCCGGCATCTTTCCAGTACATTAATTCACTTAGTTGAGATAGCTAGGTTCAATTTTTGATTTTTATTATGTCAAAACAAGAACTCCATAAGTGATATACTTTGGTAGGCGTAGACACTGGGCTATTTTAATAGGATTTCTTTTTATTAGCTAGTTGTTTTATGATTGCATTTTGAAAATATTATTTATGATAAAATTAGCAAAGTAGAACATAATAAAAATACAGAAAAACAGTTAAAAGCAATAAACCCTTCAAATCTACTCTAGGCAAATCTAGACAACAGCATTATCATTAGACTCCTTCACGTGATGTAGCAAACAGAATGGAACTCAGAGCTCAGAAGAGGCCAAACAGGAGCTCCCAGGGAGAACTCAGCTCAGGTCTAAGAGTCGAAAGTGAACAGATGTGGATCTGATGTGGAGACTGATGTGGGTCTTCCCTTCTAGAAGTGTGATCTGTGGACCAACAGCATCAGCGTCACCTGGGACTTGTTAGAAATGCAGACTCTTGGGTCCTACTCCGGACCCGTCCAACCCACCGCTGTACTTTAACAAGATGCCCAGTTGTGTGGATGTTAAAGTCTGAAATGAAGGTATGGATCATGTAGTACATATGAGATGTGGCCTCTACCATGTGACAATGACAATGCCCACGTGAGACTGTGACCCCAAAACCAGCAGGTGCAAAAAATTGTGCAATTGGATCTGAAAACAACTCCAAAATGAAAAGGTGCATCTATAGTTTATCAAGTGTACGTGTGTGTGTGTGTTTGTGTGTGTGTTTCTGGCTACTTAGGAGTACTTTAAATTCCTTAATATTCAAATTCTGCATCATTGGCTAATTAAGAATTATAGAACTGGAAAGAATAAGAAACAGAAATATTATGAGGTTTTGGATGGGGAAGTTGAGACATTTCCTCCGCAATCGATCAGACACTTCTTCCAAAGTGTCAGCATTAGTCTCTGTATACTGACTAGAGCCTCACACAGAGAAACTTTTAGTGAAATCTGGAGGACAACTGAAAAATCCCTTCCAGTATTTGTGATGCTCTCAGACATCGGATGTTTATTGATCACAATGGACTCCAGGAAGTTCGTGGTTGTTTTTATCTTGTGGCAGAGACAGAAAAAATATGAATTGCAGGTTCCCAAATTGCAAATGCTCTTCTTTTTTGCTGAATGCTTGAATAGGTTGGGGGAGGGAAAGTAATTTTTGAAGTTTGTTGGGATCTGGTTGAATAAAATATAATGCTCTCCTGGGTTTATTTTTTTTTTTAAGATTTTATTTATTTGACAGAGAGAGACACAACGAGAAAGGGACACAAGCAGGGGGAGGGTCAGAAGGAGAAGCAGGCTTCCTGCCAAGCAGGGAGCCTGATGTGGGGCTCAATCCAAGGACCCTGGGACCATGACCTGAGCTGAAGGCAGACGCTTAACGACTGAGGCACACAGGATCCCCTGCTCTCCTGGGTTTAAATTAAAATTAAAAAGTCAACAACCACGAACCTATAATACACAATGGTGAACTCTTAAGAAATAGTACGCTAGAGGTTTCAGAACATCCCTAGATAAAAAGGGGGGGAAACTCTGTCTTAGGATGGCTCTCCTTTGTAGTTTCCTATTGCTAGAGAATATTGACTCTAACTTGAAAGGAGTGATACAAATTTATTATATCTCCATCTCTCACTTATGTTTTTGCTGTGGCTCATACTTTACAAAATACATTCTCGTATAATAACATCTCCTTTGGTCCTAATACAGCCCCATGAACTGAGCCAGCCAGGCATGATGGACATTTTATTTTCCATCACAGACAAAGAGTTAAGGTAGTTGTTTCGCTGGGTTTGACTACTGGCTCTGGAATTTACTGCCTATTAGGAAATGATGTAAAGAGCTTGTCTACTGAACCATTGAAAAATTTTCCCAAGCACTTACCATGTGGCTAGCCCTTTGCTGAGCACTGGGCTATGTCCGAGATTCAGACATGGTCCTTGAGCTCCTGGAACCTAGACACACATGTATATGGAGACCAGTTTGCCTTTTTAACCACAGCCTATCAGACGCAAAGTGCGTGTCGTTTATCTTCGATCATGCCACCTGTGGCACCTAGAATATTGTTAATATGGATCATTTCAAAAAAGTATGTTTTAGAGGTTTCTAGTTCATGTTTCAATTTGGCTTTTCTTTTTAAAGTATTTGACTTCAAAGTAAGTTATTTTTTTAATTGAAGTAATGCTGCCAACAACCCATTGCCTACCTATCCTTAGTGTTCTGTGTCTGTAAATGTCTCCATTACCTGTCAAGAGAGAAGCACTGAGGTTTGCTCTCATTAATTTTCAAGAGACTGTGCTGGGAGGCTTTCCTCAGAACTAAAGACAAGGCCTTGAGCCTTTCGATTTGGTGCCTGCCCTTGCTACCTTCTTTATTCTGTGGGCTCCTGATCTTCCCTCTTTTGTGTGCTCCTGTGCATACTTCCCTCCCCTGCTCCTTGCTGGCTTCAGGCTTGAACTCTGATTTCGAGACCTACGCCCCTCCTTTTCATCAGATTTCATCCACTATGTCAAGGCTGCCTGTCATTGTCATTCTGAAAGCCCCACGTACTGCTCCATGGCATCTCTGAGCATGGTTGTAACTTCAGATTTACTGGGTAAGTTGCAGTGCTTATTCTTCAGGAGAACAGAAAAAAAAAATTACTTTTATTTCAATGTGGATTTCATGGGTCTAGCACATCTCATTTGCTACATATCTGTTGATGGGATTTAAGAGTGATTCATGGCACATCGATGATTTTCTCTCTGTCCTGTTTGGAAAGAATGTTGTAGGATCTATATGTGACACAGTTCACCGTAAGCATGTCAGAGCACACACATTATTTTGGAGACAGCATTAAGGAACATCCAGCTGATAGTCCATAAGCTAGAGTACTTCGATGTGGAATTTAAGTTTTACTTATTCATCTGCTTTGAGACTAGAAGTGTATGGAGGAGGGCGTCACTGGTTTCCAAAATATACTTAATTATATATAGGAGGAAATTGACCAAAGTATAGTTTTTTTGCAAAGCCTTTTAAAGCACGCATGTCAGAGTGGAGCAATTATAGTTTAATAGTGGTTGGCGAAGGTATTATGAAAAGGGACAAATAGCAAATATTTTAGGTTTTGTGGGCCATCCCGTGTCTGTTGCAGCTACTCTGCTGATCTACAAAGGAATCCACAAATAACATGGAAACATCAGGTGTGGCTGTGTTCTAATGAAACATTTACAGACACAGGCTGTGAACAGGCTTGGCCCATGGCTTCTAGCTTTCAGACCCTTGATTTATTATATTATAGATGCACTTCGGGATCATTTCTTAGGTTATTCGAAAGCTTCAGGGGCTGGGGAAGGCATGGAGGAGTTGCCTCATTGGGCATTTTGTGCAGCTACTCCTATGCTCCCAGCTACTTCAGGTTGTCCACTAAAAACTTGGCTGTGAGCCTTACATAACCTGTGATTTTTTTAATAGTGATTCTTGACCATTTTTCTGCCTCCAGAGTAGGAATGTGTGCACCTCAGTCACATTAGTGTCTTCTCTCAGTGGTGAGGCATCAAAGAGGGTCAGACAATTAAACTAAATTGATCTTAGCAAAATGGATATTTTTTCCATTTTTAATAATCCCACGACCCACATGTTTTTATTCCTCTGGCGGCTTATTTTTCATTATGTTTATATGTATCTGGCAGTTAAAAATAGCTTGGACTCTTATTTTTTCCCAATACTTTTCACATGATTAACACTTAACAGGAAAAGTACTTCTCATTGCCGTTCACTTGGGGCCGGCGCTTGCTACCTTTAGATAAAGGTAGAGCCCCGAGTAAGTTACTAAGGAGCATTCTATGTTGGTATGTATCGGACCTGGGTCCTAAGTCGCCAGTGTTTTATAGTTAATTTCCTTCCTCCATCAAAGGCTAGGACATCTGGGGAGGGCGTGGGATATGCTCAACTTGTTTTATCTACCTCCTGGGTCAGTGGACTAGCCTAGTAATCCTCTTCTTGTGCTGATGGGTGGGAGCACAAAAGAGCATAAATACCCAGTAAAGGTGAAAGTATGCCGCTCCTCTGTAGACAGAGAGGAGGACAACTGCGAAGGAATTGAGGAGGGGAAGCCAGAAGGGTCCCTAAGTCTCACGGGTTCTCAGACCGAGCCATGTTGAGAAGAGCAATATGATAGTTAAGAGTATGGAATGGGTCTGTCAGCCCCACCATGCTTGTGTGCCCCTAGATCTTTGCTTTTCCCCCAGGGTTTCTGAAAACCGACTTAAACAGATGTTGCAAATTTAATCTTAATAATTGATAATAACCTTAAACTTAAAACCTTAAAATAACCTCAGAATATTTTGTGGCAGTAATAAAAATATATACAGCATGGTCATAGAGTCATAAAACATGTGAATTTTAAGATTTTTATTAATATTGGTTGATAGATTGATTTTACAGATTAAAGTCTCTTTGCTTACTTCTAGTGAAATATACCAGAAGTACAAGCTCATTCACTGAAAATCAGAAAAAAAAATTACTGAAGTAACACATCAGATACATTTTTATATATTGATAGAAATGCTGTATTGATGTACCATGTTCATTAAAATTTTGCATCCAACGTCAAATTGCATTTTCTAAGGAGGTAATACTGAATGTACCATGTAATGTAATAGGATATCAGTGGCTGTTTGTCAAATTATATACTTTTGTTTCCAGACTTTCTTTATGGTCATCTTGTATAACTTTAAATAGGAATTTTTGTCAATATAACTATATTAATATTTTTTAAAGTTATGAAATTCCACATGGATAAGAATGATCAAACAAACAGAAATATTAAATAGAACGAGAAATACTGATCTATTGTTCATAATATTTTCAGATACTCACGTGAAGGACAGTTGATATTTTGACTTGATCTGCTCTGGTGGCAAATACACTTAGGTATGTCACTGGTGCCGAGTGAATCAAGTACCTACTCCGTGTGGCACACACAATGTTGTGTATCCCACAGACCTTTTCCAGATTCTTCCTTTGTGCCCAGGAGCACTGCCTTTCCCAGGCCCACCCAACTCCGGGGGCTATGTGGTCGTCACAGCCATAGAATGTGGTGGAAGTCATGGGCATCTCTGCAAGGCCTGTCTTCTGCATTCTCCCTCTTTGTAGGTGGACAATGCAGAGGGTCGACCAGAGGCCTCCATGGAGGCCCTCAGAGTCAGCGAAGATTATGTCCAGCTGATCTCCTAAGATGGCGCTAGAGCCTTCGCAGGCCATGACCGTCACTGGGTGAAGCCACTGGGACTTCCGGTGGACAAGTTACTGCACCGCAGTTTGCCTGACCTGACTGATACATCTCAAATAAACACACGAGCATGGGGAGTATAGGGAGGGCACGGGCAGTGCGTGTGGACTTAGGAAAAGCTTTACGATGAAATGAGATTGGCCATGAGCTTTGAGGATGGAGTTGCAATCAACCAGCTCTTGAATGTTCTCAGTACCTGCCTCACACCTTCATGCCATAAAGCACCCCTCAGAGCTTTGCTGAAGCCAGCTATGCCTTTCCCTATATTTAAATAGCAATGCCCCAAAATAAAATGCCAGGGTCTTAGAAAGCCTTCCCTGAAGTCCCAGCAACATCTTTTTTTTTTTCAGACCAGCCTCGTGTGTCATCTTCATGATTATGGAACTTATTTCATGCATCTTTAATAGTTGTTTACAGTATTATTTTACTGTCTAGCTTGTGATTTCCTTAAGGTTAAAGATCATATCCTTTGTATCATTCTATGCTCTGCGGCACTTAAGAGAACATTTGTACATAGCCATTTCATCATTTATTTACAAACACAAATGCGCACTCTCTATGAGTCACACACCATAATGGGCCTGGGGATCAATACACGTATGCCCAATTGAGCTGAATTGTTAGTGAGATACAGAAAGACATCAGAGGCTGATGGAAGCATTATGAGTATAGGACCAGCATCATACAGGGACAAGGATTATGTGTGTCCGCAAGTTCAAGCACAGCTGGAGTGGGAGGCAAGCACAGAGAGAGCTGAGCAGTTTGGAGGAAAGTCTTGAATGCCAAGCCGAGCGCAATCGACTCTAGTTAGTGCAGAGAAGTCAACGAAATTCAGTAGTGTAACATTTGGCCATCGGAAAACCCACAGAAATCAAATTTGCCAATCAAGTTTTAACTCCATGATGGAATACATGAAAAATATATGGTGTCTAGTCTCAGATTATTACTCTCTACCAGGGCAATAAGAATAATTCCACAAGCCGACAGTCAGCTGCTTATTAGCTAGTTTTTTTTTTTTTTTTCCTAGATTCTTCCTTCGAAGGTTTCCTAGATCTCCAATTGGGCAAAATGATATCTACAGAGGTTAAAGAATATTGGAATTAAAAAGACACCAACTTTCAATGCATTAGGGAGATGTGTGCCCCATAGGTGGACTGCAAGGATGTGCCTAGCTCGCTGCCTGATGGACTTGTATTGCTGGAGACTTCACTTACCTACCCTGCCAGGCCCTCTGCAGGGATGTGAGGCTGCCTTCTTCCGGGCGTGTTTCATGTTGCCTGGTGCTGGCAGTCCTTGTGAGTCCCTAAGGAAACATAATACCTGCATCGTGGAGAGCTATGGGATTTACGCTCCCCCTGATCGGCTTCAGATCCAAATCTAACTGTTATTTTTACAGCAGACAACTGTGATTTTAATTGGACATGTCAATATCACGACCATTATGAGACAGTGGTCAGAGGGAAGCCTTTTGAAAGAAAGCGTTCCTTAAGGTAACACGAAAAATTTCAGGTAAATTGATTGTATGTCATTTTTATGCAAACATGTGAGGGATTTTTAATGTATTGTGTATCTGCAAAAAAGTAGTTAAGAAAATCATTTAATCCTGTAGTGTTATCTCTATTACCAGCTTATTCCTTAAGCAAGATTCAGCCTACATCCCCCTACAAGCTGCGGAAGCCAAAAACTCTTCCCACTTGAGCATGTGCTTCAGGAACACAGTATGTTATCTTGATATAATAGAGCGGTGGCCTCTTGGAGACTTCCCTGCAATGGGCAGTTACTTTGTTTCGAGGGGCACATGATGCAGGGGTAGAGCTGACACCACTCTATGCTTTATCATTAACCCAGATTCTTCTCCTTTAAGCACATGAACCCAAAGCCTCTTCCTTGTCTCCTAGAGGGAAAAAGAAAAGCAAAAGTTTTGTGTTATTCAGTTATGTTTTTGTTGTTGTTGTTGTTCTGGGATACAAGTGGAATGACGAAGCATGATTGTATGTGGGTCCAGCATCTTCTAGGGGAAATGTTGCCAGGAAAATGTTACCCTTTGCTACGTGGGGGTGGCAAAGCTCACGTTTCCTGTGCTCAGATCATTTAGTCATAAATAAGCAGGAGGTGGGTAGTATCCCAAGCTGAATGGGTTCCTCTGCTCAGTAACAGGGATAATACACGTACCGGGACAGGCCTGCCTTCTCAGTGAAGATGTAACATGCGTGTCCTAAGACCATGCCCCTGGAATTCCTTAGCTCCAAATCTCAGTCCGCTGAGATCCAATTGCATTGTGCTTTCCTAGTAACCTTGACCCTCGTTCTGCCTTTTGTGGTAGCTCCCACATCTTTCTACTTCTCTTTTTTGGGGAGCTGCCCACTCGCCATGCGTCTCCAAATGAGTTCCCAGTTTGGTTCTCGTAATTCTACTCTTGGCAACCCACCTTCATTGCTGACTGGCCACATTTGATCTGTTTTCCTTGGCAAAGGCTCCAGTGAGAAAAAAGAAAGCTAAGAGAGAGGGGCCTTCCCCATTAAGAAAAAGAGATCTCAAAGGGCAGTTTAGCAGTTTGTGTGGGGATCTTTATGTTATTATATACGATTTAGTTGTGATGAGAGTCGAGATGAAACATTTAGAAAGTTTTACCCGAATTGTCATTTATTTCCATCTTTGGGGAACTAAAAATTGGGTTTAGGATTTTCCAGTTCCAGAGGCTTGCCTACTAATCAGTAATTCACATGACCATATATATCCAGTTGTTCCTTTTTAAAGACGTGTGTTGAGCACCTATTATAGGCAAGGCTCTAGGGGTAAAAATTCAAATGTTATGATCTCATTCTTGGGTTGGATTTCATACTGTGTAGAGGGTATCATACTTCACGAAAGACCTTGCAACGTAAGGAGAAGACCATTTTTTATCATAGAACCTTAAGTCATTATCTGTGAGCCCTCCACGAGTGTAGAATCAATGACTCTGTGAAGGTCCAGAGCATCCGAGTGCCCAGGACTGACAAGAAAAGGCAGTACCCCACTGGGTCTCGTCCACAAGTGAGGAAAAGTGCATGGTCCCCAGCTCACTGCAGTGAAACTCTAGCTGAGTGGAGAGGCACAATGATGACTCAGAGGATCCTCGAAATCCCTTCTGAGAAAATCAAATGTATCTGAACCTCTTTTCATGTGGGTTTGTTGGTGCCAAGCCAATGGGTTGCCCATGGGGAAACTTTCTCGATTTAGAGCATGACAGCACAGTGAGTTAATCTAAATTATGTGCGCTAAGGACATCATGAACATGTACGGTCTACACAGAAATCCCTCGTACGACATGACATGGCTGATAATGAACCATCTAGAAACAAAGGAACAGAACAATAGTTACATAACTTGTGTTTCCCAAACTGGCCTGGCCCGTGGGGCAAACAGTATCAAATATCCTTTTTCCAGCTCTGGGATCTCTGCTGCTGGAATTCTGGGTTCCTTCAAAATCCTTTCGGATAGTTTTGGAAGCCTCCTCCTTAGACCATGTGTGTTTGAGAAGTCTCTTCAGTGTTCCGCTAGCTCGTTTTCTCTTGTTTTGTGTTTTGCGTTTCCTATTTTCCCTTGCTTCTTCTGAATCACTGTCATAATGTGTGCTCTTCATTCCGAAGCCTGAGTTGGAAGCCGTGCCACTCATATCTACCAATTATGCCTTTGCCACTGTGTGGTCCGACAAAAGAGGCACCATTGCCAATACCCAGCCTAATTATGGCTGCCGCTGTCCATAGGAGACTTGTTAATGCCCCCTGATAGCTGTTCTGAGGCTTCTCGTGTCTGATGTGCGGATCTGAAACCTCTCCTGCCGATGCCAAAACGGTCGCTGCCAGGATCACAGGCATTGTCCCCTGCGTTACAAACAGATCTGGCAGTAATACAGCCAACGCGTTCAGGGTCCCAAGGAGGTTTTTGTAAATCGCCTCTTTAGTTTCTACTCTCTTTCTTTACACCTCTATAATAAGCTGAATAACGTCCCCCCGAAGAGATCAAACCCTCATCCCTTGAACCTGCAAATGGTACCTTATTTGGAAAAAGGGCCCTTGCAGATGTGATTAGGCATCTTGAGATGGGGAGATGAGCCGCGATTGTCCAGTGAGGTCCTTAATGCTATCCCCTAAGAGAGGCAGAGGAGAAGGTGATGTGGACACAGAGGTTCGGACTGTCAGCAGCCTCCGGAAGCGGGAAGAAGCAAGGGGCAGATTCTCCCTGGAGCCTCCGGAGGAGTGTTGGCTTTGTGAAATCATGATTTCAGCTCAGAGATGCTGATTTTGGGGCTTCCGACCCCCAGACTCTGGAAGAGGAAATTTCTGTTGTTTTAAGCCCCCAGGTTTGTGGGGATTATCACAGTAGCCACAGGAAGCTGAGCACCGTCCTCTGGGGCGCCGCACGGATGCAGGGGGCGGGACTGGGGAGAACGTGTACGGGGGAAGATCGGGACCTCTGAGAAACTTAGGTACCAAGTAGAAAAGGAGAAGACACACTTCTTGCTTCTGTTGTGAACTGGAAGTTATTCTAGAATTAAATTTGAGCCTAATAAGGTGAGCACTCAGAAAATTTTCAAAGTATCACCAAATATAAATGACGGGCGTTGAATTTGAGGACTTACAGTCCTATTTGTATTGCCTCCCAAAAATTATCTCTAGAAATTCAAATGTAAACAAGAAAAGTACACAAGCAATGCACATGCACAAATGTTGTATGGGAATCAGCCAGGGAAATTATGATTCTCTGTTGACCTGAGAATGTTTATTTTGAAACTTAAAAATGATCTGTTTTTCTTTTTTTTTCTTTTCTTTTTTTTTTTTTTGGAACAAAACAATGCTTTAGGAAGCTAACCCTGAAAACCACCTCGGTTCCATATGAGCAGATGCCATTGGCATCTGTCAGGATACTCGCTGACTGCAGAGTGCTGGACGCCACGCGAGCCACGTGAAGGGCAAGGCCTTCAGCGACTTTGTCAAAATGGATGTAACACAGGGATAGATAAAAATTTTGCAAAAGGGAAGGGAAGTTTGAAAAAAAAAAAAACATAGAGAGAGAGAGTGAAAAACAATAAGATCAGAGTTATTCCTCTACAAGATCATTGGTCCTTTGCAAGATGGGGCCTGGCAAATGCTTAGAACTCAGAGCAATTTTATGAGCGTGCTTGGCTCAGCCAGAGTGGGACCAGGGGCCTCGTCCTCACTGAGCTTCTGTTCTTGAGGTATTCCTGTGTGAGAGTCATCCGGGAAAATGTCTCTGGTAGTTAGCAGTAGCCATGAGGCATTGCTGTTTTAAGAACACCTTCTCCAGTGTCTGCAGAACAAACGGGAGGCTTTCTGGGTGTGGTACTAAACTCCGGAAGAAGGGATGGCGAACCTAGATCTCGCCTCTGGGCCCCCCGTCGCCCAGTCCAGAAGTTGAACTATGAAGGAGCAGGTTCTCACCATTCAGGGGGCAGGAGGTGAACAGAAATGGGCCCAGACCCAGCCCGCCTCGGAGTGTGTGGGGACGGGAGAGATGGGGAAGAGTGTCCTCAGCTCTGCTAGTTTTGTTATAGTGCTCCTGCTGCCCACCCCCCCACCCCAAATTCCAGCATCAGATCCACTGATCAGTTCAGGGGGAAACTTTGAGATTTTTCAGCGAACATACAAATAATGGGAAGTATGGATACCATGAATAATAGAAAAAGAGTGACTGGGGGAAAACATTGCAAGAGAATGTCGATGGCCTGTTTTATGCCAAGTACACAGAACAGCCAGGGAGGTGCTGCAGGCTCTATGATGCTCAATCCTAAGGAAATATCATTACTTCTGCACTCTAAATGGCAGTAGAAGAGAGTCACAGACTGGGGAATTGTGAGACTCGAAGTGGCTAGTATTGGCCCATTTGAGTTTATCCTAAGTGTTGTTTTTTAGATATAAGTGGTGGATGCTAGAGCTGGTCACCATTTTGCAGGAGTCTCTTCTGATTGTACTTGCACATGGGAAGTTAGGGACCCTCTGGGCCATCCAAAGGAAAAATTGAGTCTTGAGTTAGGAGGGGTGACAGCCTCTTAGCAGCCTCTGGGCTCTTGGGCCCTGGCTGACCCTGACAGCAAGGAGACTCATTCAGATTGCTAAGGCCCCCAGGGAAACGGGTAAAAAGACCCCAAAAAAGAAATGAAATACCTTATATTCTGTGATCAGTCTATTCTCTGCTGACTGCAGTAAAGGGAAGTGTCCCTGGGGAGCCCATGGAGAAACTCGCAATTTCCCCCTCCTGTCTCCAGGGGACCCTTTACTCTTCAACAGTTGGGAATGTAATTCATTTCAGAATATGAGCAACTTGCGGCACCAAACTGTGGCTCTAAGAAAGTCAAAGGTGGTGAATGTCTGGTTTAATTTCCTACTATGCACATGAAAAGCCAATCTTTGTGCAGACACACAGCATCAAAAAATCTAACATCTTGTGATGAAAGGCAAGCCAAGCTTCTCTTTAAAAATTTCATTAAGTCCATGAAATCTGTGTGCAAATGCTTGAAGGAGGGACCAGGGAATGGCGCAGGGTTCACAGCGGGACGAGGCTCCAAGTCATTTATTGTCACAGTTGCATTGAGCTATGTGGAAGACAAATGTTTGGCATCTTCTGTACTAAAAAACACCAAGTTACCCTTAGGTGCTGTTCATTAAATATGTACAGAGTGCTCACTGATTGAGAAAAATATGGGTAGAATTTATGTAAGTCTCGACACCTAAAAGATGCTATTCAAGCAGAAGTTCCAGTTTGGTCAGCCTGAGAGTAGATCTTAGAAACAAGAATAATACTTGAGGGGCGCCTGGGTGGCTCAGTCGGTTAAGTGTCTGACTCTTGAATTGGGCTCAGGTCATGGTCTCAAGGTATGAGATTGAGCCTCAAGTCTGCTTGAGATTCTTTCTCCCTCTGCCTCTGTCCCTCCCCTCCGTCTGTGCGCTCTCTCTAAATAAATAATAGACTCTTTAAAAAATAAAAAAATAATACCTGAGTGCCTGAATTTACTTCCTGCTTAATGACTTAGAGTAGAAGGAAAAACCAAAAGTCATATTTTACATTTGAGAATGACTAAGAGTGAGATTCCTAGAGCACGGATGAAATAGTTCGCGTTTGAAATGCAAATTTTCTCTTGGAAGGTTAAGTAGGTATAGATATTCTAATTCAGCCTTCTTTCTTAGTTTGGAAATGTCTTAGCTCATGCCCTGATTGTTCACTATTACAGTAAACATTTACTGAGCATCTACCACATTCCAGATGCTGAACAGATGGTGCATTTGGCATAGGGGCTATCTATTCAGGTGAGGAAGAAGAAGCACCTGCTTTCACGGGAGTCACTCTGTCACTCAGGGACAAGACAGTAGTGACATGTAATTCATCACAGGGCAATGGAGGTGGAAACGGTGAGAAAGCACACATCAGTGCTTGGGTATGCAGAGGAGACCATGGTTTTAGAGAAGAGGAAAACCTGCTGGTGAGCCTCGAACATTGCTTCCAGGAGAGGGTCTAGGGGCTGCTAGGGGCCTTGAGCGGGAAAGACCCATATGACGGTGCCGAGGAAGACAGGCATGTTTGTAACTACAGGTAGTTCGGCCCCATGTTTCAGTGAGAAAATGGGACAGTACCTGTTGTTGTTTATAGATATACGAAGAAGGCAGATGAGGCTTAAGTTATAGTATGAGAATCCAACATTGTATAAGTAAAAATTTCCTACAAATGAAAACAGAATAAAAGTGCTTTACACGGGGACTATTGTTGTGTAAGTTCTTATGTTCCTGTTTGATACTTGATACCTGAAATTTCCTTCCATCTGTACATTTTTTTACTATTTTCCTTCCACAAAAGAGAGGCCAGGACTGAAGTAGGGCCTAGAAATCCTTATGTGAGCTGTGTATCCACCACCCCAAATTGCACAGCAACTGTATTATGCTGCGGGTAAAATGTGAAATTTATTCTTAACAGCAAACATTTATTTCACTTGGTTTAGTGCAATTTCCGTATAACTTTTTCTAAAGTGCAGTGTGTATATGTTAAGATGATATAAATGGTAAATTTAATTAATTCAAGTAGATCTTCATTTGATCAAAATATTACTTTTTTTTATAGAAACAGACAAGTGTTCTAAAACTCCGTGTTGTTTTTGGAACAACCGTTTTGCATTCTGGGGCAATTAAAAGTCACACTTTGGCAAAAATAAAAACAGCCCCTAAACTCTTTAAGTGTTTGCCTCCACATTTTTGAAAGAATTCCAAACATGGCAAAGAACATTCTCCCAAATGGAGGGAATGTGCTGGTATGTTTTCCATTAACATTACTGGACTCTCATAGCTAACACCCGGCTTAATACCTTAGATGTGTTTTCTTATTTATGACCCACACAATTATTTACCTCTTGTAGTTCTTCCCATTTTGGCAAAAGGTTTTATAAAGCTAGTGGCTTCATCTGATCATAAGTAGCTGTGATAGCAAATAACACATTCTTTTTAAACTCATTAGGTGAGGGAAAATATTTCCAAGCACTCAATTTAACGGAAACTATACCCACCACAAATTGCAATGGTCTGCATCATTTGAGGGTTTAATTGTTGGCATCCAGAGCTTGAGATGCAAATTCTCTTTCTAGCCCAATGCCAGGCACCACACCAATCCTGGTTCTATCATACGGTGGCTTCTCCACACAATCTGAGCTCGGAGGCCCAGGCAGAGCAAGGGAGTCAGGGAGGACTTCTCAAAAATTCAACAAGACACATTTTTTATTTGAGGGAGGGGTGATGGAAAAACCACCAGGGCTCCAACTGCACACACTTTCACGACCAGCTACGTAGAGGGAAGAGAAAGGAAAGAGAGAAGACAGAAAGTCAGCAGTCCGGGTGCTGGTGAAGCATGTCTCACCTTCTTAGGTCAGGAGTGTGCATCTCTGCCTCTTCCCCGATCTTCAAGGAGAATGTACAGCATTGCATACAATTCATGAATGTTTCTATTCTCAGGGTGAAGGGAAAGATGTTTGATTAGGAAAGGATTTCTGGTCCCACAACTAGGTATATTAGAATGTCATTTTCCATTAACTCCCTCCTCCAAATAATAACTTTCAAAATGGTGAATTGCCGAGTGTGTTTCTTTTCAGTGGGAGCTCAACATTTGGGTTGGGTGAAAACAGCCACGATTAGACACACATGTAGAGAAGTCTCAGCTCATGCGGTTCTAGCCACAGAACAATGGCACCATGCTTCCTCTAAAGGATTTGATTGCTGCTCCAACTACTGCTCAGGCTGAGGATGGTTTCCGCCTCCTTTTTTATTTATACAAGGGCTCCGTAATATCCATTGTTTTTCTCAGACTGTTTGTAAGCTGGTTTAGCTAATAGCCAACTTTCATACAGAACTTACTGTTCTTAAACACAGTACTTGTATTAGCTAATTTAACCTTACCCACTATAAGCAGTTTCTTTTATTAACCCTTCTATAGATCAGAAAACTGATGCATAAAATAACATCACAGTAGGTGATCTAACCAGGATTGCAGATAGTTTTAATTTATAGGGTTTTGATTAGCCCAATACATGCTTTAAGAAGTTTTAAGACATTTGAGATCTTCATTTACATCTTATATAAAAAATACTATATATAATAGATATAAAATAAATACAATATAATAAAATGTGCCATTATTTTAGTAAGACGATGCTATGGGCCTATTGCCCGTTGTTGTGGAGAATATATTTTTAGTTACTTGGCTGGCAATGATGATTTTTCCTTCACTCATCCATTCATATCTTATCAGGTGTCCTTGTGATCCAATTTCGGATCCATCCATTGATTCGGATTTAGGGACAAACTTCCTCTGATTAGGAAATTAGTACTTGATCTTGGGTCAAATTACATCATACTTTAAATAGTTATATTAGACATTAGCCATAAAGATTGCTATATTTTAATTAACAGGGCAGAGTTGGAGCACATTTTTGCTTTGCTGTTTTCCCTTCTGTTTCTGGAACTACTCTTCCCCACACTTTAAGTTCTAGTAATTGAAATACTCTAGTCTGGTTGCCTGTGAAACTCAGAGCAGGAACCAGCATAACTGAAGGCCGCACTTAGACCAGATAGGTAAATGTCCACTTTCCATTCGAATTGTGGATGAATAGTGCTTCGAGGCATTAACTTCTTCATTTAGCATTTCTGTCTATTCTTTCTTCATACGGACAAAAATTGCCCACATTTTTTTCCTTGTGTATTTCTAAAACCTAAGCCTATAGGTGCACTTATAGCATTTGAAGAGCTAGCACAGAAAAAATGCAGTTTGCTGGGAAAAACAGGTTGACTTGGAATCAGCAGATTCGAGTGAGAGATATTCCTCAAGCAAGGGGAAAGGAAAGAGCACTGAGCAGTGGGGATCTATGGCTTATTGTTGGTGGCCAAGGAGGATCGTGACTAGGTAATCGGAGCAGGCAGAACCTCACAAAAAGCTTTTGGCCCTCAGTATGGCACAGAAAGAGACAAAAGCTGTAAGACATCAGGGAAACATAAGGTAAGGGGAAGTGAATATTATTGTGATGTTATTCTGAACAGAACACCCATGACCACAGTCCTCCCCTGCCTATGGGCTAAAACACACACACACACACACACACACACACACACACACACACACTTTTGCACTTTATAAGACTCTGAAATTAAGAACAGTACTTGATGAACCTCAAAATTAAATTGATCCAATAGAATACAGAAAAATGGAATATTCTTATACATCTATGATTTGGACTGAGATTCACAGCCTCCACATGCTATTTTAATATACTAGGTCTTTAGGGGTGATGAATGAGAGCAATTTAGCTATCATTTACCAGCATTTGGATTATCTGAAGCAAGCCTTTAATTTTAGAGTAGTTGCATAACCTACCACTGATTCTGATCTCCCTAAAAGGTCTTAGGCAGTTTAGCATTAAAATAAATGTAATTTAGCATTTAGGAGCACTACAATATAATTCCATGATATATTCAAATATAAGTGTCAATGCATGTGAATTAATTGCTTTCCTTCTCATTAGTAGTGTGTTGGTTATAGATTCTTGACTTTGATGACTTGAGTCCTATTGAGAAAATGTTTTTTCATTCTCTCAGGAGGGCATCTCTGAGATAATAGTGCTAATATGAATCTGGGAAACAAGCTGGTAAAGAAATGCTTTTCCTCTGGGCTCTATTATAGCCACTTCGGAATCAGTATTAAAATAAAAAAGTAACTCCAAAATAAAAATATAAAATAAAGAGTAGGAAGTGGTAAAACCACCAGAATAAAAGACAAAGAAAACAACCAGTGTCCTTGGATGATCATCTTCAAAATCCCAACCCTCAAAGACCTGGAAAAAAGGGAAAGAGGGTCTGAATCTTACCTAAAGAAGAAGAAACCATTGCTAGAAACCACACAGGGCTTCTGGCAACCAAATATGTCTTAGCTCATTCTGCAAATATTTCCTGAGCATCTTTTAGGTGCTTTACTCAATGCTAGATCCTGGAGATGTCAACATTAAAAGTCAAGCCAGAGGTCTTCAAACAATGACTAGCATATTATAGGCAACTGATAAACAAATAATGTCAATATATTTAGCAATACTATGTGTTTGAGTAGAATAAGTATATACAACATATTCAAATAGGGTGAGTATAATCAGTGATAGTACTTGTAGCAAAACTGATATTCAACATGAAACGAGAGAAGAAAGGGAACCTAACTGTAACTGACTTAGACTGGGCTTAGAGTAGCTTGCTCAGTCTTGGGAAGACAAGATTTAAAAATAATTCCTAGGTGAATATTCAAAGAAGAAGAACGGAAAGGGAGAGAGAAAGCATAGTGGGTATTGGGAACCACAGAGTTTGGAGTTATGCTGGATGAAGAAGGAACAGGTACCGTGGGGTTTCCTGAGGATGCCTGGTTCCCATGTCCAGTTCCGCTTGGTAAGAGAGGCTCCATAGGTGCATAGGTATTCTTATGGGAATTGGGAAGTACTGATGCAGTAGCATCCATAATGGCAAACAGCAGTAACCAGCCTCCCTCGTACCTACTGAGAAACGAGTGAAGTTACAGCCGTAACAAGGTCATGGAATATGCACAAGGAAGTCGGTCAGAAAGCAAGAACATTGGGCCATATCTATGCCCTTTCTCCATCTAATAAGACAGACTGTTCTTTATAGAAGATGATGCCTAAGGCTCAGATGCCCTTGCTGGGAACTCAGGCAGCCTCTAATGGGCTTCAGGGGAGGAAAGAGGGTGACCAGAAGTCCCTCTCCTTCCTTTGCTTTTCTATTGGTTTTAGTATGACTCACGTAATGTAAGCCGTCAAAGTGTAAAAGAAACAGACTTTTAGACCTCACACCAATATGTGGCTACATTTACAGGAAATGGCAATATCCCAAGCTTTAAAAGGTATTTTCTGTGCCTACCTAGGCATTCAGGGAAGAAGCACTTAACAACAAGCTGAAAATAGCAAAATTATTCTACTGGTAAATTCCCAAAGTAATCAACTACCATACAACACAAGCTTCCTTTTTGTCTTAAATTTTTAGTTGTTGTCTTTAAAAGTAAAGTCAAATCAATGCATTACCTATAGTCTGATAGTTTTTGCAACCAACAGCTATGGAATTAATTAGACTGTGTTGTCTAACCTCCATTTGAGAGGTATGGCTCTGGCAACTGTGATTCATGGAAAGAGTGAATATTCTCTTTGTACACGTTATAAAAATAATAATTTTAAGGTTAAGGCTATTTGTTCACTGCTTAGGCTGCTCTTGTATTTTTTTTTTCAAGTTTCCCCTTTAGCTTGATTTTATCATTTGAATTTGTAATCTGATTAGCACTTAGCACAAATTTTGGGAAAATAAATTGAAACTATTCTTGCTAACACTCTACAGCTGTTCAAGGGGGAAAAAAAAGATACTCCACTCGTTACTATTTAAAGGAAATTCCTCTATGCAAGAGTTTCCAATTAGGTTATAGGCCACCTTTTAGATGCTGGAGGAGAAGCCTGATTACATCTGCTTCCAAAACAGTGTGGAAATTCTCACAATCCCTTTATTTAAAAAACCTGGCAATCGGATAGGAAACAGCTATGAATTAGGAAAGCAAAGTAATACCCTTTAAGATCTAGAATAGTTTGATCTCTAACAGTAGAGAGATCCAGGGTAGGTGAGTAATTGAACTCATTAAAATAGGTGTCTAATAATACATTTTTCTGTCGTTCTTTAGAAAACATCGTCTGGTTTATTATTTTCCTCCATATAGGAAGGCTTGTTTGCATATGTACCGTAGAGGTTATTTACAAAGCTACAGATAGTTTAGGCTTTCTTCTTAAGCATTGTGGTTTCTTAAAAGTCTCAATTATAAAATTTAAAGTACCACTCATAAATATTAAACAAAATCTTACTGAATTTGGACAAAATATCTTTGCAAGCTATATGCTGCAATACTTTGTGGGATACATGGTAAATAGCCCAAGAACATAGTTAGGGATGTTCAGGTGTTCAGTTTTTTTCTCTTCCTCTTATTTCTCTTCCATTTTTCTCTTTCCTCTGATTTTCTTAATGAAAAATACAGAAACAATAAATCAGAATGGGGATGAATAATTTGGATTTTAAGATAGTGAGGTAGAGAAAAAATTAAAACCATTGGTGTTTGAAATAATAAGGCAAAGGATACTATTAAAAGGCAAGAATGTCTATGTCTGTATATTTCATGCAAATCTGAGAACGGAATCTAGATGTGTGCATTTTTACTTGGCGCACGGCATATGAATATATAGGTATGCGTATATATTTTTCTGCTTGATGTAGAGCACAAGAATATAAAGTTCTCTGCTGTGGACCTCTAGAAATGCTAAGAATCACAGTAACCCACATTACAAATTAAACTTTTTGGTCAGGTAGAATATCTGATGTGATTAAGAATGCGTTTTTAGGGGCGCCTGGGTGGCTCAGTCAGTTAAGCGCCTGCCTTAGGCTCAGGGCACGATCCCGGGGTCCGGGGGTCTAGTCCCACATAGAGGTCCCTGCTCAGTGTGGAGTCTGCATCTTCCTCTGCCTCTCCCCACCGTTCCTGCTCTCTCTCTCTCTCTCTCTCTCTCTCTCAAATAAATAAATAAAATCTTTTTTTAAAAAGAATGCATTTTTATTTTTATTTTTTTTAAAGAATGCATTTTTAATGTAGATGTACAGTCAGCGTTGACATGGTAATGAGAAAAACTAACAGCAATGAGCAACGCTTATTTTCTTCTTACACCTCATATTAACTTCTTTTAACTCTCCTCCAGCAGCTACCGGAGGAAACAACTTTACAACTTTCTCTCAGGTATTTGTCCCCTATACTTACCGACTGCCACTTAAATGAGTTCAGTGATTGGTATCCATTCCCATCACGTGGACCCTAAGAACATGACAAGCGGTAAGCTGACTCCGGACAGCGCTCCGCAGGGAGAGGACCAGCTCTGTGGTGCTCTCACCCACCCGAAGCCCCATTCTTTCTGCCCATGACCTCTGCCTCCAGGGTTACACGAGTGCATTTTGGGGAAGATAACACATGTGACATCATGATACAGTATTCTTTTTATGGGAATGTTTCTTCCCGGTTCTTTCTTTTGCCCTCTTGGTTTTAGATTGCTGCGACACAACGCGAATAATGACCCAGAAGCACCCTATTTATTTAAAAGGTATCATGTGGTTACGTACATGATCTGTGATAGGGAACTAAGTGATTCTTTATAGAACTGATTTGAGTGGCCCTCTGAGAGAAATAAGCCAGCCCTCTAGAATGAGCTGCCATAGATACCCTTGTTTCTACTGCCCACCCCAGTCTGTTTAAGTGTTTTATTAATAGTTTATGTGACTTTTTGATGTTTGGTATTAGTGTTTTCATACAATGAAAACTGATAACGCAGTTTTAATTGTGCTCTTGGACTGCTAATTGTTAAAATTGTATTGTGTTTCCTTCAGGTTCAATTCTTTTATGATAATATTGTTATGGCCATCTTTTAACGAGGTCAGATTACTCTCTGGCTGTGTTATCCTTTCCCCTGTCTTTTTTTTCTCTCTCTCTCTCTATTTAGAGATTTTATTTATTTGACAGAGAGAGAGAGAGAGAGAGAGAGAGCACAAGCAGGGAGAGTGGGAGAGGGAGAAGGAGGCTCCCCGCTGAGCAGGGAGCCGGATGCAGGGCTCAATCCCCGGACTCCGGGATCATGACCTGAGCCGAAGGCAGACACTTAACCAACTGAGCCACCCAGGCGCCCCTCTCTCTTTTCTTTTTTAAAGGCAGTACTTCCTGTTCCCTGATCATTTGTCCTTTAGTGTACCATAGTTTTCTAAGACACTTATTCCTTCTTTCTTAAGACCTTATTTTTTAAGAGCAATTTTGAGTTTCCAACAAAATTAAGAAGGTGCAGAGATTTCCCATGTGCGTGGGCTCCTCCATTAGCGACATTATTCACCAGGGTGGAACATCTTTTACTACAGTTGAACCTACACTGACACTTCACAACTACTCAAAGCTGATAGCTTACCTTAGGATTCACTCCTCTCGGTGTTGTACCTTCTGTGGGTTTGGATAGCCCTCATTGTAATACCACACAGAGTACTGTCACTGCCCTAAAACTCCTCTGGGCTCTGCCTCGCCATTGCTCCCTACTCTCCTGAAACCACTGATCTTTTTATTGTCTTCCTGGTTTTGCCTTTCCCAGAGTCTCACATCATCAAATAATGCACAACACGACCGGAAGAGTCTTGATTTTCCATTTTGAGGAATTAATGAGATTTTAAGTTTAATGCCAAGATAAGTTTGTACTATTCCATTTATATAATTTCCTAAGAATCTTATCAAGATATTGATTTGGTATAGATTTTATGCCAAATATTTTAATATTTATTTAGTATAAGCAGGAACTCAGACATTCTTAACCCTTTTTGTCGTTGCTGTTGTTAAAAGACCCACAACAGCTAAATAGCTTCAGTCTAAATTGATGATCCCCTTCAGGTGACGTTGAAGGCTCTGTCCTTAGAATATTGAAGTTTTAAGATCCTGAAGAGCAAGAATTAAACAGTCCTGGTCTTGTGTTCTTAGAGGGTGGGAGCTGGGAGAGGGCAGACAGAAGCACTCTTGAGAAAAGTAAGGTGCATAGCCAGGACTCATCGCTGATTTGTAAACCTCTGCATTTTCCTGATGATATGGAGGCTAGGGAAACTTTTGATCACCTTTCCTTACAAACGAAGACTGGAGGACTGATTCTTACAGGATTTTCATTTTTGAAAAGTACTTGGTCCATTAATTTTTAAACTGCAGCTTCTTACATTTTGGTATCATCTAAAACTGGATTTAACAGTCTTGGAGTTAAAGTTACTCCTGTAATAACAAGAACTCATTTTTAGATGGATGCAGCTCTGGAATGTTCCTACCTACTAAGACTCCCATTACCTTATCTGGGTAACATTTACTCCTGTTTTGAAGCTCAACCTCTGAGCTGATTGTACTTCAAATCTCCTAGTTTTGTTTTCCTTAAACAGCAAGTACGTATTTCAATGAATTCGGAATTAAAAATATGATTCTGATTTTTCTTTAAGAGATTTTCCAAGCTTTCCAAATGTGAACTTTCCAGCTTTGGCTAATTTTTATCTAAGGAAATACAGGGTGCAAAACTGAAGCAAAATATCATTTTCTGCAAAGTTAAAATCTTGACATATTCTTTCTATTACTTACCTTTCAGGAACATGATAAATGCTCCCAAAATGTGAGAGACATTTAAGAAAACGCCATTGCCTTAACCATGGCTGATATTTTGAAATAATTCTCAACATTATCTGTTCATGGTGCTTTTCTGCCCTTCAGAACCTCCCCAGACACTCCCCCTGTGATAATTCCCACACTAAGCAGTGCCTGTCTCTGTATTAAATATTTTTGGCAAGCCTTTAAATCTTTCCTTCTTTGGTTTTGGTTGTATGAGATAGAAAAGACCTTGATTTCCACACGTCTATAGTCACTAAGGGTAACTGTCTGCTATCAACTTGCTTCACAATCTCAGAGGCATCTCAAATGTAAATAATCAAAAGAGTAAAAGAGGAGTAATTGAATATTTTGTGTCAAAATGTTATGGCTAAGAGATCTAAAAACTGCTCCAAGTATTTGTCATAAATGTAAAAGGGAGTTACAGGAATCACTCCAAACTGAAAACAAAAGCTGTCTTCCATCCTTGGCCATCATGGCGAGACCCATTTGGTGCTCCTTCCGACATGTGCGCACGTGAATATCATATGCTGGGCAGATGGATGTCATCCTCGCTTGATGCTTAATGGACCATGGCACACATGTGATGTATTAGTGTATTCACCTGTACTAATTTTACATGCACAAACATGTGTAGAGCTAAATCGTAAAGAAAGACCACTGCAGAGTTACAACTTTGCTAATAAATGACATATTTGCTAGTGTTTCAGATATTTGCATAGGGATGACAGGAAGAACTATGTTCTGCGGTGCATATAAAAACTAATTAACCTGGAAGCATAAAGTATGGCCATGTTAGTGGTCTTAAACACTTAAATATAGGTGCTATCTTGTAATTTTAGTTTTAAAACAGATAAAATCTGATCCAAATGTCATTTTTAAATATAATATTTGGAAAGCCTATAAAACTCTCTTGTCACCACTACCTAAACTATGGTCTTTCCAGTAATTTAAAAATGCTTACTGATGCCAATTTAGTTTTATTTATGTGAAAAAGGGAAACTATATAGAAAAAAAATGCATACTGCAGAAAAAAAAAAACTATTAAGGGCATAGCTAGATTGGGTATGCCAAATCAAATTATGCCTTTTTTTTTCTTTTTACAAACCATCAAACCAAAAATGTCTTTTTTCCCTTAATATCAGCAAGATTCTGCTACCATGAGACAGCTCCCAGAGGTTCATTGCTATTTTTAATAAATGAAGGAATATTGTGGACGCTGTGTGTATGCTGGTTGTAAACCATTTTTGCTGGACTCAGTCTGAACATATAGAAGAATGACACAGAGCAGACCAGGAGACATCTGAAGTGTGTATCAGCCAGGCAGTGATTGCTGGCACTTGCCAAGTATTTAAATTAAATTTGGATATCTATCTCCATGTGTGCTTAGCACATACATGGTTTCCTTAGGCCACAAACTTCTACTTGCTGATATGTAAAAACAGTCTCCTTTGTTTCCAGATAAGATACAATGTGTTTTCTTTAGCTCTTTCAACTTTATTATTAGGCTCTAAAATCTAAAAGTTCAACAGTAATCTAAAACAAAAAGTTGGGATCAAGAGATGGGTCTTTAGTGCAGAGAATGATTCTATAGTTGCATAATTATTACTAAAGTTCTAAGTCTGCTTATTTTCCATCAACATACAGATAACATTTCAAGTTTAATTCCCACTGAGGTTTTGCACCTTTTAAAATACTTTAGTATTTGGGGCAGCTGGGTGGCTCAGTTGTTAAGCGTCTGCCTTCGGCTCAGGTCATAATCCCAGGGTCCTGGGATGGAGTCCCGCATCGGGTTCCCTGCTGAGCAGGAAGCCCGCTTCTCCCTCTCCCACTCCCCCTGCTTGTGTTCCCTCTCTCGCTGGGTCTCTCTCTGTCAAAAAAATAAATAAAATCTTAAAAAAAAATACTTTAGTATTTTTTAATATGAAGGGAGTCAAGCTTTTTCTTGTTCTCAGGCAGCTTAATTTTCACAAGGGTCCAGAGAGGCATTTGGACTTCTGCTCCCGTCCTGAAATGAACCAGGGGGTGAAGAAATGGAAGTGGTCCTTACAGCTAGCAGCCACAGACTCTTCCAAAGCCAATGTGGGAGAAAGAGAGGTATTTCAGAGGTAGCTGCTCCAACTGATTTGTGATTGTTGAAATCACTAAGTGCTGAGTCATCCATGAGAAAGAAGCTGAAAGGAGCATACAGCTGCATAGCTTACACTCAAAGGACCTTTATTTTTTTTTTTTTTTTAAGATTCTATTTATTTATTTGACAGAGAGAAAGACAGCGAGAGAGCACAAGGAGGGGGAGGAGCAGAGGGAGAGAGAGAGACGCAGGATCCCCGCTGAGCAGGGAGCTGACCTGGGGCCCTGAGATCATGACCCGAGTCAAAGGCAGACAGACGCTTAACTGACTGAGCCCCTCAAATGATCTTTTAAAAAAATCGGGACCTAATAATGATGCCCAGAATGGGACGTTTAATGACTATTTTATTTACATTTTAGGTAAGTTTCCCTCTTGCAGGCAATTCAGGTAAGGTCCATTTTGGCCACATGCTACTGAATATATTAGAGAGCAAGTGGAAAAATATTGATTCAAGTAGAAAACCGTGAGGTTAAAAAATGGTGAGATAGTCCATATCTTACACATCTTGTATTCAACTGTATCTCATGTTGGTATATGCTTTCCTGTCCCGTCTCTTTTCTTTTCTCTCTCCCCGTTCATTTTATTATAATTTTCCAAAGCAAGAGATTTCCATTTAAGAATTTGAATGAGCAGTGCACCTGTTCCTTAAAACAGACACATTTAGAGATAATATTCCTTCAAAAGCACCTCGTGGCTTTATTGGCATCTTGATTTTCATCTGTTGCTTAAAATTGATATCCTGTTTCTAACATGTTCCCCATCAGGTCATATCCATATATGCAGTTTAACTTTACCACCGTGAATTAAAAAAAAAAAAATAGATTAAACATCCACTTTGTGCAAATCTCAGCGTAAAGCCCAGGTAGATAAAAAAAGATAAATGAAATATGGTCTTAGCCTATGATTTCTGACTCTCTAAAAGATTAACTGAATTTGATCAGCGATCAAAGAAAGAGAGGCAAATTTCTCTGAGATGCCACAACTTCGTGGCAGTGCTAGACATGCTGTCAGTGTGACTCGATCCCAAGAAAACCCAGTCCTAACTTGGAAATGGAGAAAGTGAGTTCGAAATATTCTAGGTTCTGCAGTTTTCATTTGCATCACAGGACTGACAGGAATGCAACCCAGGGGTTGCCAGAGGAAGGCGATTTGGGAACATATGCCATCTAGCAGGTAGAGGCTAGGGATGCTGCTCAGTATCCTGCAATGCACAGGATGGTCCCCCACAATAAAAAATTATCTGGTCCCAAATGTGAACAATGCAGATTGCTTCACACGTGATTCAATAAGCAGTCTATGATGTAATTTTTATTAACCAATCGCCAAGACACTTAATGAACAACTCTTCAGATTTGTTCCAAAAACTCAATTAGAATGGCTGAATGGGGTTTTGGGTGTCAATAAAGAAATTGTATTAAACCATTTGTCCACTTACTTAGAGATCATTCAGTAATTCACCATTAAAAATAATGGCAAAAAAAAAAAACGGGAAAAAATGCTGTGAAACGCTGAACCAGTTTAATTGGCGATTCTGTGAAATCATTTCTTTGACTAGTTATTTCGTAATGGTGGAAACACGAGTTTAGATTCAAGGTAACATTGGGAACATGGCCCCTTGGCTTCGCCTTTCTGAGCCTCCAGTACTCTGTAAAATAGGACCGTCTTGCAGAGTAGCTGTGACTGTGGGAATGAGACTATGCACCTCAGGACAGATGCTAAGGCGCTAAGAAGAGAGAGCATCACTTTGCTGGTACTACGGATGTCAGACGTTTTATGAGTACTACCGTTAGCACTGACAGCACCTCCTCTCTTGCCATCCTATACACAGGCTTCTGTATGAATAGTGGGGAAGGGAAGACCTCCGGAGCACAACTCCATCATTTTTTAGCTTTCAGAAGTTAGGAAGTTTTCTTAATCTCTCTTGAAATCTCAATTTTCTCATCTGTAAAACTAACTTTAATACACTTTAATTCATGCACCCAATGTTCAGAGTGTGTTGGAATTCTGTGTATAGAAGGAAGAAAAGTCATTCATATTTTGCACTCTTACCCAAGCATATAGCGTTAGAAAAAAATAAAATTTTTTTATAGATAATGTTTTTATTTTTATAGATAATATAGATAATATAAATAAAAATTTTTATAGATAATATAAAAATAATTTTTATTTTAGAAAAAAATAAAATATGGGGATGGGTAAGGTAATGTTAGGAAAGAATATTGGAAAATTATGAGGGAAACCTCTCTTCCTAGCCCACTCCAGTCTAGAAAAACATGTCTAATGAAAATCAATCCATTCTTCTTTGATTGAGATAGTTAATTATCATTGGCCCCTATTGATGATATTTTATTACCATGATCTCATTATCAAAGGGTGGCTCCAATTAAGGACTTACTTATATTACATTGCTGCATAAATTGAATAGGACATTGCTTACTAATGTGTGTGTCTAAGTTCATTAAGCCAAAAGAAAAAATATTGCCAGAGTGATAGTCATGTCTGAACTTACCAACAGCCTAAGTTCCAAGTTCCCTACAATGATCTCCAACATGTTTCGTGTCCCCCATGTCCAAGAAATGCATGTGAGTTTTCTCTATTTCCAAGTTCAGTTTAGATCCTCCGTTAGAATTTGTTCCTGAATTATTTTTTTCCCTACTACATTTTATTTCTCTGCCATTAGGGAAAGTTAAATTAAAAATTTTTGCCGCTTGGGACGCCTGGGTGGCTCAGTCTGTTAAGTGTCTTAACTCCTGATTTCAGCTCAGGTCATGATCTCAGGATCTTGAGATGAAGCCCCACATGGGGCTTGGTGCTCAGTGGGGACTCTGTTTCTCTCTCTCTCCCCCTCTCTCTCTGCTCCTAACCCTACTTGCGCTCTCTCTAAAATCAATAAATGAAATCTTTAAAAAGAACGTTTACTGCTTTATTTTTATTAAAACAGATGCAACTGTTGTCACCTGTTTGTGTTAACTAAAATGAAGATTTCGTACTTTTAGAAACAAGTGCATCACTGGGAGAATTACGGGAATACTTAGGAATCAGTTAAAAACAATGGCTGTAAATTACTATTTTCCTTATCTTAAATTACCAAAGTTTTTGGATAAATGCTGTTGATTGAATTTCATACAATATCAAAACTGAGTCATGGGAATTTCTCCTCCAAAGGCAACAATTCTCATGACATTGAGTCTCTCCCCTCGTGTGTGCCCTTGTGAGTAATTCCAGAACTTGATTTGGCTACCATTTATGGCATATATCAGAACTGCCCAGACTTGATAAATGAAGTTGGTACCAAAAGAAGAATGTAACTTGCTCTGTTCCAGGACTGTTTGGTGAGTTCCTTCATGTTATTTTTAATGGACTTAAAAAAAAATGTGTTGCTTCATTTTTAAGACCATACTGCCTCTTAACGAGTGCCGTACTATTTTGTGAAACACCTTTTTAGTTGAGCTGACAAGTTATGTACAGTGAGTGTAGATTCCATGTGTGACTTAAAATAACCGTGAAGACAAATCAACCCTGGGAATTTGGGTCAATAACAAAAGAACCTGTATAAAGCCCACAGTCACAGTGTTTGCTGGTACCAGCTGGAGAAGTAATGTAGTCTTGTTGCTTTTAAGCTGGAGTGATGCTTTAAAGTGTGTGGCTGCCTTCTTCCGAGGTAGAATAATCCATAACTCAGCTCTCCAGGGGCACCTTCTGTATTACAGCATATTTCTATATTCAGCAGTAATAAAAGATGTCATTTGGATGACCTGAGGTCTATAATTTCATGCTATGGAAAGAAAAAGCTATCTCCTTCCCTCCACAAGGACTTTCTTCATGGCTAATTAGGGAGCCCTGTCTTTCAATCACAGTTAGCTGCCTGGTCAGACCTCGCTGTAACATTGTCAGAACTTGAATAATATGGATCTTTGGGCTAAAAGAAAACTTTGGAGTTGATTCTTTTATTCTGTTTTTTTTTTCCCCCCTAAATAATCTTGGAAAGATTTGTGTAAATATTCATTCGTAAGTCCCGGTCCCTGGAGCCTATCCGGATTTTACTTGGATGCTCTGTGTTTATTTAGTGCAAAGTAGGAACCTAGATTTGCTGATGTTTTCAATATAAATTCCATTATTCATGGGTCTGTTTAGATTTTTTAAATGCATGTGCAGTAAATGTTATTTTTTTTGTTTTTTAAATTAACTAAGATTGGAGTTTTAAATTATTTTCCTTTCAGTTCAAAATACACTTTATTTTTTTCCCCTAATGCATTTCTTAAAATTCAGAAAAAAACATATATATATATAATTTTTATTTATTTATTTGTTAGAGAGAGAGAGAGAGCACAAGCAGGGGGAGCAGCAGTCAGAGGGAGAAGCAGGCTCCCCGCTGAGCAAGGAGCCCAATGCAGGACTGGATCCCAGGACCCTGGGACCATGACCTGAGTCAAAGGCAGATGCTTAACCCACTGAGCCACCCAGGTGTCCCAAATTCTGAATATATTTAAAGGATAGTTTGTTTGTTTTGTCTCTGTCCTGGTGATAAACAGCTTATCATAGTAAATGTATGGGAAGTAACATGGATTTTAGAAAAATGAATATTTTTAATCTGGCCATCAAGAAAGTTTTTTAAAAACTGAATTAAGGGGGGTGCCTGGGTGGCTCAGTCCGTTAAGCATCTGCCCTCAGCTCAGGTAATGATCTCAGGGTCCAGGGATCAAGCCTCAGGTGGGGCTCTGTGCTCAGTGGGAAGCCAGTTTCTCCTTCTCCCTCTGCCCCCCAGCTCATGCTCTCTCCGTCTCTCTCAAATAAATAAAATCTTCAAAAAAAAAATAAAAAATAAAAAAAATCTGAATGACAAACCAGGTGGAAATACTAATTTAATCAATCCAGTGGTTCAGGGAACATTCTGAAGGGATTTCCATCACAGTAAAACATTTGAGTTTACAATTTTCAAGAGGAGCTCTGAACTGTATGAACTGGTCAAAACTCTACTTGAGTATAATTTATAAAGTTTCATCTTGTTCAACTTCTCATAATAACAGTTTACTACCTGCTGTGAAAGTCAGCCTTTACTTACCTGAATTCTGGGTCATCAAACGATAATTTTAACATTTTTATTATTATAATTCACATTCTAATATTTAATGAATAAGTTTAAATTTGGACCTCCTAGGCACAGACAAATTTACAGGATTCCCTTGAACAATGGCTGGTGAGACCAAAGACTGAAGATTGTGGATGTATATTTTTCTATCAAATCCATCCAATCACAGTGTCGCATCAGTGTGAGCATTAGGAATAATATTTATATTATCCGGGGTTTTCTTTAAAGGTGATATATCAAAACATGTTAATTCCTTTGTTTATTGGCAATATTCTTAAAATACTTATTCTAAGACACTTGAGACCTGGAATCTTGAGGCATTGCATTATACCTTATTCGACTAATATGAATTATGAGTTTAGTACATCTATTCTTTCAATAATTCATTGTTCCACTAATCCTAAAATTGTTCATTGACTATTTACTGTCTGTCAGGCATTGGTCTAATTTACAGGGATGCAGCTATGAATTAGAAAAAGCTCCCTGCCCTCATACAGCTTACATACAAGTTGATGAAAAATAAACACATCAATAAAATAACAGCTTCTTGTGACAAGCTATAAAGCAAAATGCCCAAAGGTGAAGAATAGAGATTCACTGTCCTGGATTGTGAGACAAAACACAAGGTTCCATGTTTATTTATCCCACAACTAGAGTACAAGGGAGGGATAATTTTTGAGGAGTAGGCAAATGTGGTAATATTGTCTTGGAAAAAAAAAGATTTTCAAGTGAGATTAGGGCAGGATTACCTGCTTTCCGGTCTGGTTTGAGGCATGTAGTATGGACTGAGGAGTACTTCTTTCTTTCTTTTTTGTTTTTAAGATTTTGTTTATTTTTTGAGAGAGAGAGAGAGCACAAGCAGGGCAAATGGCAGAAGGAGAGGGAGAAGCAAACTCCCCGCTGAGCAGGGAGCCCGATGCGGGACTCGATTCCAGGACCCTGAGAGCATGCGCTGAGCAGAAGGCAGACGCTTCACTGACTGAGCCACCCAGGTGCCTAGGAGTATTTTTTTTCATTTATTCATAAAGTAAAAAGTGGCAGGAAAAAAAAAAAAGGGCCAGATTTGGGTATGTTTTACACTAAAGTTGCTTGCAATTTCAAAGAAGGATGCCAACAGAAGAAAGTGATATTCACCAAGCCCTTGTGAAAGGAAAGGGCTGTGAGACAGCAGTGTCCCTGTCACACACGGACAGAGTCGGGTTGGAAAGATCACCCCCGAATGGGAATAATACAGCATCACCAGCGCCCCTCCCACAGGGCTCCCTTCCTTTGCATTTCCATCATAAAGGGGCAGTTGAAAGCTATTTGCATAGTTTCTAGTCCTTGAAAAGACATATTGTTTCCTTTTCTTCCCTTATTTTGATAAAATAATCTCATATGCAGGGGAGACTGTGATTGGCAAGCTCAGCTCAGCTTGGTTTTGGTCTAGAGAGCAGGATAAAGTGCAATCCAATTTTGAGACCTATCTACAATTTTGCTTAATATTCCCGTTGCGAGAAGTCAGGAGATTTAAGAGAGAACTATAATTGCCCCATATTTAAGATATTATTGAGAATGCAATGGACTGATGTTAAACTGCACTTTGAGATTCAGCCTACTCATTTTGGAAAAAAATAATACTTTTTTCAAGTTCATTTGCAAAGTTCCAGTGAATTCTTTTTCTAGGTTTTATTTAAATTTAAAAAAATGTTAATAAAAAGGTTTGTGGTATAAGAGGTTATCAGAGGTATTTGCCATTATTCATTTTACCATTAAATGCACTTTCCAGCATATTTATTAGTACAGTTTATAATGAACCTGGCAAAAAGAGAATTAAAAAAACCTGATGTATTATTGCAGTGGTAAGATTTGGCAAAACTTAATGGAGCAGGCTAGGAATTAACTCTCCACCTCCTCTGACGGTCCACTTTTGTCTCTGATCTAACCTGGAGTCATCTTGTATCCTTCACATGAAATCCATTTTCCATTTTCAGAGTCAAATGTGGCCAAATCATCACAAGCTGACAAAAGGGTAACGGATTCTGAATAAGCACCACCTTTTCTCTTCCCAAGGCAGAAAAATGTCTACAAAAGATATTTTTGTTCTCGTTCTATCTTTTTTCACTAATAAGGTGTTTTTTGTTTTTTCTTTTTTTCTAAAACATTTATTGGCTGGTATGTTTTGTCAGCATGTTTGGTAGAAAGGCTTCAATTCTTGTTTATTGAGTTGTTTGCGTAATGGTGAACAAAATGGTGAGTAGTTACATCTTCTGTGATTCCAGCTCCATTAGGGTCTTTGATTCTTATCAATTTTTTGTGTTGCTGCTATTATTTTATTATTTATCATTGTTATTGGCTTTCTGAATGCACATTTTAATTAATGACATTTTAATTGTTCAGCCCGTTATTTTTTGAGTTAACAACTTCCCTTACAAGATGTACTAGAAAGGAGGCAGAGGCTGTGTTAAAAGGGCTAACACAGTTGAGACTCACCATATCAGGGGGCATTAGCTCCAGGTTTCTGATAGCTTTTTCGAGCTGATAACAATTAAAAGCCTCCTGAAGGACTAGGTGTATTTTGATTATAACAAAAAGGAGGAGAAAATGTTGCCATAATTCTGGAGTGAGAGGGAAAGAAAAAGCAAACAAAAGAAAAATGAAGAAGAAAAAAAGAAAGAAAAGCTTGCCTCTATGATAAACCCTCAAGGGAAGTGAAATGAGATTAAAAAAAAAAAAAAAAACTAAGATATGTGTGTGACATGCCATATAACAAGTCTTTAATTGTATTCTTTGTCACTTGATAGGATAAAAATGTAGACACTTAATAGAAATTAAAAAGCCATTTTTCTTAAGTTTGCTCTGTGCCAGGCCTGGTGGATAAAACCATGCTGCCAAAGACCTTGGCCCAGAGCCATTATTTGTGTAGCTACTTCTTGTTCAGAAATCAGAAAGTCATTTAAGCCTGGGGTAGACAGCTGTGTGAAGTGTTATCAAGTAAGTGATGTCTGTAGATTAGTAAAGCAGAAAAGTATGCAGCTGGAGTTATGATCTGAAATGCAACAATTTTTGGAAATGCTTGGGAGCTGAAAGAATGGATGAAGAGAAAGGGAAAAAAAAGAAACAAAATTTGACAGCCAGAATAAGAACATGATATATATATATATACACATATATATGAAATAATACATTATGTTATATATATATTGTGTGTGTGTATATATATATATATTTCTTTTAGTATATGTGCTGCCGAAGCAAGCACTATATATATTTCTTTTAAAATAGATTATACTACTTATACTTTGTGTTTCTACCATTTATTTTTAAATATATGTTTTGACATTAATTCCCTCAGGGAAAAATGATGTAAAATGAACCATACAAAGTCTTCTCGGCTAGATTTTGTATGGAAGTAAAGATTATACGTGGCAAAGGAAGGCCTTACCTCTAGCGTCAGCATTTCCAAATGACACTGGTAATATGATTGTATAATAAGGCCAATAGGACAAATCCGAGTTGGCAGTCTATGCTTGAGGATCATGTTGTGCAGATGCATGTGTTTTTGGAGTCAGTCGTGATAAAATAAGGTTTTGAGATTAGATAGAATGAACCAATGGACTCAAGCATGCCCTCCCCCTGACACGCCATTCTTATTTTTACTTAAATTAATTGCTTTTGGTTTGAAGTTGGCAATCCTGCTACCGGAGACTATGAAACAATAGTTTACTTAATCAAAATATACCGGATAATAATGTCAATAGGAATTCGAGAGTTTCAGGTCAGCGGGGAGGATGCGAGGAAGCCCCTTTGGGTTTGTTCTAGCTGTGTAGTGCAGCAGAACAGGACACCACAGAGCTCAAGAATATGAAAGCAACAATGATTAGTTTGCCGGCAATTCTGCAGTGTGGTCAGGGCTCCATGTAGACAGCTCAGCATCAGCTGGGCCGGCCCGAGGGCCGGAGTTATTTGACAGCTGGGACTAGAATCACTGTACAGATCACTTGGCCTGACAGCGGGGGCTGGATAATCAGCTGGGATTTCAGCTGGGGTTGTCGGCTGGGACACGTGCACATATTCTTATCATGTAACTACTTGGCTTCCTGACAGCACATTTGTCAGCTTCCCAAGTGAGTATCCCAAAGAGATAAAGGGGATGAGTATGACTTTCTTATGACCCAGACTTGGAAGCCACTAGTATCCCTTCTGCTCTACTCACAGCATTCCACCCAGGTTCAAGGGGAAGGGACAGAGAACCCACCACCTGATGGGAGTAATGCCAATGAGCATGTTAAGAAAAGCATGTGAGGCGGGAAATCTTGTGGAGGACCTCTTTGGAAAATACAATTGGTCACAGCCGGTCCTAGGACCACAACTATCCATTTCCTTCTCACATGCAAAATATGTTTGAACCCTCCCCCAAGAACCTGCAGGCTCATGCCCTCCTGATATCACTGTGAACTCTCCCATGGCACCATCTAGGTCCTCTGCAGGTGTGGAGGATGCTCCTCGGGTCCAGTTCCTCCATACTGCTATTTGACGATGTCCTTCCAGTCCGAAGACCTGTGAACTACAGAGACAAGTTCCCTACCCAGTTCCCCGACCCCACACCTAGTGTTCAATGGCAACCCAGGCACGGAATAAGGACTTTCAACACTCCTGTTCTGGAAGGGGGAGAATAGGAGACACACAGTGGCCTCTAGCAATTCTGAAATCCTATAAGACACGTGTTGCCACTTCTTTGATTTTTTTCTTTCTATATTTATTTATTTTTCAAGATAAATTAAAGCTCTCCGATAAGGAGATGGTGTTTTTATATTTGTAGGAGGGAGCTTTTTCTTAGAAATTCTTAGGCTGTTTGGGGGTTCAGCATTTCTCACTATAGGTAAAGGGGACCTCGGCAACTGTGGTAGATTGTACTTTCCAAAGTGGCCGCCACACTAGGCCCCATTCCACATGTTCTTCTTACCATGTGGTGTTGCCCTGCTGTCTTTGAGCGAGTGAATTCCATCCCTCTGAACCTGAGTGGCATTTAGGGTGCCCCAAATTAGAGAGCTTGGTGAAGGTGATGCAGAACCAGTCAGAGCAGAGCTAGGCCGTGACCTTCCACTGTGTTTTCTTGAGATGCTCATTTTTAGAATCCCATTATCACGCTGGGAGAAAACCAAACAGCAGCTTGGATAGAGACTATACATGAGTGTTCTGGCTGACAGCCTGTTGTGGACTGAATGATTGTGTCTTCCCAAATCCATATGTTGAAGCCCTCATCTTCAATATGATGGTATTTGGAGGTGGGACTTTGGGTGTTAATTAGATTTAGCCGGGGTCGTGATGCGGGACCCCCATGGTGAGGTTAGGGCCCTTGTAGGAAGAGGGAGAGACATCAGAGCTTCCTCTCCCTGCCATGAGGGGGCACAGAGAGAAAGCCCCTATCTGCAAGCCAGGAAGAGGACTCACACTAGGAGCCAAATCTGCTGGAACCTTGACCTTGAACTTCCCAGCATGCAGAACTGTGAGAAATAAGTGTGCATTGTTTAGGTGAAACAGTCCATGGTATTTTGTTATAGCAGGGTATGCTGACTAATACCTAGCCCCGTCTGAAGTCCCAGCCCACATCCAGAGTGAATTGTCAGGCATGCACGAGCAACTTGGATGACTTCAGTCCCTCAGGTCAAGCCATCTCCAGCCTTCCAGCTTCTCTTGCTGGTTCCTCATGGGACAGAAACAAGGTAGCTTCCCCAAGTCTGGCCCACATAGCAGATTAGTGAGCGATAAAATGATTTTTGATGTTCAAAGCCACTGGTTTAAGGTGAATTGAAACATACTTTGGAACCAAGAAGGAAGCTCCTGCAGTAAGAAGCCAAGCATGGGGCCATTAGCTCGGGGACAGGGCAGTGGACAGAAACAAGGAGGGTATTAGGGACACTGTTCATGAGGGAGTCTTGGAGATGGTGTGAGCTGAAACCTGGTGGGTCTCAAGGAGGCTTTTGGGACACACATGAAGGAAAATCAGAAAATGATATTAAAAGCTAGTGAAAAGGAAACCCTTGTTATATAGTAGCAGAAAGTTTTGTAACACCACTGCCTTGAGTGACATAAAAAAATTTTAAAAAATTCTTAATGAAGTCTAGGATCTAGAGAAGAGATTTTCAGGCAGGACAGTGATCTGAGAACCACTTGGCTTCATCTCACGGCCTTTGATAAATGTTGGAGGAGAGAGGTAATCTGGAAAAGGAATTGGTAAATGTGAAGTTGCCAGGGTTTGCTGGGTTTGGAAATAAAACTGTTCCTCATTCCTAGCCCCTCCAGATGGCAGATTATGCTGAAATTAAGAAATGACTTCTGGACAGAGGATGAATCCACTATCAGCCACACATAGTGGTGGGCAGAAGCCAAGGTTGTGACTATAAAACCTTTGTGAAGAACTCAGAGTGATTTAGGTGGTGCCTTATACATACGTCCTTTCAAACTAGAATTATTTGTATGATCGTTAATATTATTTTAATTATATGTATAGTATTTATATAGGGGGAAAGTTCAACTTAAGCCTCTGAGCCTGTGTCCTTTTATTGTGAAATAGTATTACTGTGTATAATAATATTGTGTTTAGTAGAGGAGACCAGCTTCTATTCTTAAGTTTTACGATATACAGTTGTTATTTAATCATTATTTTAATCAAATGTATGGGGTGAGCAGGGTAAATCTCATCATTCATTTTCCCAGTGGCATTAGAAGTCTGCGTCTAGTCTACGGCGGATGTCGTCTGATCTCAGAAGCTAGCAGGGTCAGGCCTGGTTAGTACTTGGATGGGAGATGTCTGCTTCAAGATCTATGCACCTCGTTACCCCTCAGGCCGGTACTAATTCTTTGATTTCAGGAGTGTCTCCTCTACACCAGGCACTGACCCCATGACCTGTGGTGTCCCCTTCCATCTCAAAACAACCCCCTTCAAGCAGTGTTATGATACCAGCTGTCACATGAGGCAACAAAAAAGCTGGAATGTTTAAATTCGATTTCTGGTACCACATTACTGCTCTGTTGGAGAATCAGGGGTCTAATCTGGTTTTTACAACTTAAAAATAAGCATGTCATCTTTCCATTTCACCTGGCCATCTTGCGTAGGACAGAGTGATAACACAAAGAAAAGAAAAGAGAAGAGAAGAGAAGAGAAGAGAAGAGAAGAGAAGAGAAGAGAA
>NW_027397069.1:2027901-2322845 GCF_003265705.2 Callorhinus ursinus
AAGAGAAGAGAAGAGAAGAGAAGAGAAGAGAAGAGAAGAGAAGAGAAGAGAAGAGAAGGGAAGAGAAGGGAAGAGAAAAGAAAAGAGAAGGAAAAAAAAGAAAAAAGAAAAGAAAGGCACTTGATGTCTAATATTTTTGCTCTAAAATACTGAGACTTTACATTTTTAATATCGCCCAATAAGTTCTCCTAAGACATGTTTTTATATCAATTAAACAAAGAACTTCTGCTTTAAAATTTTTCAATTTATGATTCACATGGAAGGGGTCACTCCTATAACATGTTTTGAATAGTTTTTAGAGAACGCAGATATCAGGATGTCCTGGTTTGTTATACTTTCTTATTTCCATTAAAAAAGTATGATCTGAAGTTGAATTTGCTTACTAACTCCAACATAAGACACATATAAACAAAACAGATACTCCATATGTAGATGGTGAGTACTTTATTTTCACATTCCATGTGTGTCAATGCATGCACTGTAGTAAATATATGAATCACAATCTGATAACATAGTGGCAATCCTATGTCCTCCTTTAACCAGAATTATCCTTAGGGCTCATTGGTTTTGGTGTGTGGCCCTTGCAATGGGAAATAAATAAAAGTTCTTTCATTCTTTGGACTTCATTCATTCTTCTTCCAACAAAATGTATTGAGCTAGGTGTCAGATGCTGTGTTAATCCTTCCTTGATTTAGGGGCACCTGGGTGGCTCAGTTGATTGGGTAACTGCCTTCAGCTCAGGTCATGATCCTGGAGAATCGGGATCCACTCACACATGGGGCTCCCTGCTCAGCGGGGAATCTGCTTCTCCCTCTGGCCCTCCCCCAACTCGTGCTCTCTCTCTCTCATTCTCTCTCTCTCTCAAATAAATAAATAAAATCTTTAAAAAAATAAATAGATAAATAGATCCTTGATTTATATCTAGGCAATCAGAAGGAAAAATAAACTTAAAACACAGGGAGGTCAGTATTAGCATACAGCTACGAACAAGGTTCCTTGGAATGTCAGAACGGGGGTCCTGGAGGGTTCAGTGAGGAAGGGATTTTTAGTGCACAGACGTGTAGGACTTAAGCCAAACTGAGCCACTAATCGATGAGCATAGGAAGAACCTGTCCCCATTACCAGAGAGCAGGTAAAAAGAGTCTATTTGTAACTGAGAGGCAATGAAATGAACATCCTTACAGATCCTGAGGGTGAGGAATTAGGAAGTGACAGTGGGGATGGCTTGTCCCTCCTTCACACCTGAGGCTCATCTAGAACACCACACTGCTGGGAATTTGGGGTTTGGGAATCTCCCAGAAGCTTGTTCACTCACAGGTCCTTCATCATGGCTGGGACGAACTGAAGACTAGGATGATTGAACAACACTCCCTCATGTTGCACCCTCAGGCAGCTTGGCTTCCTTACAGCATGGTGGCCTCAGGGAATCCCATGATTTCTTGCTTGGAGCTCTAAGAACTAGTGGTCCAGGGAACTGGGCGAAAGCTGCATCGCTTTGTGTAACCTAGCCCCGTGCATCACACAGAGCCAATGCTGTTGTGCTGTACTGGTTACAAGCAGTCGGTAGGCCCTCCTGGATTCAAGAGGAGAGTGGGGCATGGAGGAATGTCAAAGTCACATTGTACAAGAGCAGCTGCAATGTGTGCTAATCCTCACCCATCAATCTCAGCATGCAGTCTCTCACTACCCATCACTCGAACGCTAACAAAATCTAACTCGCTTTCTTCTATTATTTTTTTGTATTTTTGATAGCTCTACCCTAGTTTCTCAATTAAAATGATCTTTTGCATCTTTGTAGATGAAGTTCTGAATATTGAATCGAAGCATTTTGATGGAAAAACTTGTATTGTTGCTGAGGAAGGGAACATATCCAAGAATGGAGTGTGTCAGCATTGCATTTTTGGCATTCACTGGCTTGTGAAATTGTCAAGTATTCTAAAAGGACAGAGCATTAGTGAAACAATGGAAGAAGTCATTTTAGTTTTCATTACATTTTTAGCAAAAATAGGAAGTTGGTAGTGCAATACTCTCAAACTTTGCTAAGATAATCTATTTTTTTCCCTGATGTCATTTGAGTGTTTATAATCCTTGATGTTCCATACATAAAATTCTGTTTTCCAAGCATCCCTGTCATCATATTTGCTTATTTGCTTTCTATGTAGGGCAGTGTTTCTAAATTCTTCTTTTGACTTCCCATGTCCAACAATTAAATGTCAGTATACAATTCTACAAAATTTTCTTGAGCAATGTCATCATCTTGCATGGTTTTATTATCACCAATGTTCCATATTGCTATCACTGAAAATTCTGAATTCTGGAAATATGTATTCAGTGGCCCCCTGGGCATCTCTATGGGATTGTTTTGGAGGGTACCAGAACTCACTAGATCTGGAATTGAAACCATCATATTTTCTTCCAAATCAGTTTTTCTTTTTAAACTTCCTTCTCGGCACACTGGTGCCATCATGCATATGGTAGCCCAAACCAGAACCCCTCCAATTTGATGCCAGTATTCCTGACTACACTAACCTCATCCATAGACTTCTTTACTAGGTGCTTCTGTCCACCCTACCCTGCTCACCACTGGCCCGGTTGAGGCTTTCGTCTTCTTTCACCACGCACCCAGCTCACCAGTCTTAACAACTACCAATTCATTTCCTAAAGAGCTGCTGCAGACATATTCTAAAAGGTGAATGTGATTCTGCTTAGATTTTTTGAAATCACTCTCATAGAGTTCAAACAACATTGCTATGATTCAGACCGCCCTCTATTTTGCCAGTAGCAAATTTAGGACTACATTTTTCAGCCGTACTTGATTTCTTAAGCCATTATACTGTGAGGCATGTCACAGGATCTGTGCTGGAGCTATAGGTGCCAGTCTTTAGATCCCTCTGATGTCCTTGTTTCTGTCTCCTGTGTTGACTTTGGGCTCCCCTATGTCCTCCTGGCCAGAGAGCGTCCATATCTCACACCACTTCTAGCTGCAAATACACTCCTGGTGTGGCGGTAAAATGTGCAGAAGGAATTGTTCTATAAACTCATTATTGATTTTCAGTCTGTTTGTGGGCTTGTGCTCCTGACACTTGACCTTCAAAGTGTTGTGTTCAGCTTTCCCACCCTTCCCATAGGTGAGACAGGAAGGCTGGAGGGCCTGCAGTGAGGTCACTGACCTACCCCTTCTCCCCTGCCCCCCAGGTAAATTCTTTTCCTGCACTTGGACCATAGTTCTGGAAAACTCTATGAGCATATTTCATAAGGGCTACTTTCCCCTCCCCCATCAGAGCCAAAAGGAGATTTTTCTCCATTCTTCACTCAAAGAGCCTGGCAAGATTCTTGCTGCAAACCCATGAAAGCGTTTAGTCCTCCCTTAGCACTCAGTCCTTAGAGAATCTCAAACTTTTCTAAGATAATCTATTTTTTTTTCCTTATATCATTTGAGTCTTTAAAACAATAATCTCGGCTTCTGTAGTTCATCAGCCCTGCCCTTCAGGTCTTCCGTCCAGGTTGTGTCTCCAGCAACCTCTATTCAGGTAAGCTGACCTCACCAATCAGATTTCAGGGTGCGGTTTGTCCTGGGACTTCAGGTCTCTAACGGGTTCAAGAAAAGATGTTTATTGTCACTGTGTTCAGCTGCTTCTTATTCTATCAGACTGATGACTCCAAAGCTCTACCTGTCAATACTTTTTTATAAGTTGGTGAAAACTTACTGGCCCATGGTTGTATACCTACTTTTGTATTGGGTACAAAACTTTGATATGTATTTATTTCTACCTACCCCGTTTCTAAAATGCTTTGAATTGTAACTGACCACCAGTCCCCATTTCCTTCAAACTGTTACAGCTAAACAGACACTGAGCACTTTCACGATTGTGCGGGTTTCACACGTTCTCCCACTGAATGCACTCTTCACCTCCTGGCAAGGCAAATACCAGCTCGCTGTCTAGAGGAGCAAACTGAAGCTGCAAGTAACAGATCATCCAAACTCAAAGGTTAGAAAGAGGCAAAAGCTGTATTTTCATTTAGATTTCTGGCTTCAATTCCACAAAGATCTGAGAATTGGGGTAGCAGTCCTTAATCTCTTGAAATAGCGATTAAGGTAGCCTATGTTTAAGTCCAAGATTCTGCAGTAATCTTACCTGGATGGTTTTTCCCTTCTTTGTGGTCACACAATTATGGAGGCAGGGGGTCACTCATACTTCCCCAGTGCCTGAGATGCTCTCCGAATTCCCCTCTCCGCATTTGAAGTTTCTTGGAATATTGCAGGCATTTTAAGTAGTTTCCTCCCATTCACAAAGGATGACTCCAGCAAGGGTTGACAACAGCTTTATGGGACTGACAAAATGGATCATAACCAATTACTGTAAATCATGGTTTTGTTTAGAAGAATTTGATTTTCAAAGCAGCCAAAGCTTACATGCCTTCTCTCTAGAAGCAGGATTGAGGGAGAACTTTGCTCTAGGTGGATTTAACAACACAAAACTTATCATGGCCAAAAGAGGTAGTTATAGCATGACAAGTATGTTATTTTTTTTTTTTACCTTTATGGATTAATCCCCTTAGATTCACAGTATAATAGTAATAATAATAATGAGAAGTTATTTCCTAAGTGACAGTTATTTTTCTTCATGAACATAAGCTGCCTTTTAAGTATTTAGGAGTATTTAGTTTTTTTTCATAGTCCCATGGCACGTCTGTTTTTGGCATTATGAAACGTTCCAACATTCACTTGCCCTGAGTGAGTCAACTTGCCAGTTTCATTGGTTCTGGAGACCCGTCTTCATAAAATTTGGTTATATTATTATCTGTCAATACCTTAAATTTCATGGTTAAAAAAATACAAATTTATAAGGTAGGAGTATATAGAACTAGATATAAATTTCTCCATCTGTTAGATCATTGCTGTCATTTATTGTGGGCAAGTGGGCTTTCAGTAGGTATTTCAGAGTCTTTGGAGTTCTTATGTGAGTAGCAGATTTTAGATTCTGTATCCTAGAGGGCATTATAAACATTAATTAACTCCCATAACAACCCTGCGAAATGTGGGCTTTTATGTCTATTTTGTGGATAAAGAACTTGCACCTTGTAATCAAGCAACACTGAGCCAGATACTGAAGATTTTCCCATAAACAATGAGCCATAGTCACAGGAGATTTGGACTTAAAAAAAAAGTTATGTTTGGCAATCATTTTCATTTGTAGTTTTTCTATTCAGTAAATACTAATTTATTTTTTTGCTATATGGCAGGCATTAAGCCTGCCCACATTCTTCCCCATTTTGTGTGAAAGTTATTCTAAGTACATTCCTCTTACTTGCATTCACGGTTACTTGCCACCACGGATTGATCTGTATTCTTGCTTCTGTCTTTTTATTACAAATTTAAGAACAGCTGGTGTTTGGTTTACCAATTTCCCACCACCTTTTCCTTTTATGTAACTTATTTCCACACCCTTTTGCGTACTTCTGCAAGAGTTCTGAAAAAGAGATGTCTCTTCTCATCTTTCAAGTAATCCCATCCCTTTTTGCTTCCTGAAGTATATGATTCCCATACTTAATGTATTCTTTGTCCAGTATTTTTTGTGCCAATCTCCTCATGCATTCTTCCTTCTAACTCTTCCACTTAAAAATCCATTGATATGCTCCCTTTCAAATGGCTATCCTATTTTGTCATGTCTTTAATAGTCACACCCTTAAACATGTGTTTTTATATTCATTGCGACCATTCCCTTAGCTCATATTCCTTTTTGCAATGGCTTGCCAAATCTTTCCTGTTTATCATACTGTGAATTCAGATATCTCAGTGCTATAGACTTGAAGTTTGTGTCCCTCCAAAGTCCATATGGTAGAATCCTCACCCTCAAGGTGATGAGATTAGGAGGTGGAGCCTTTGGGGGTGACTAGGTCATGAAGGTAGAGCTTTTATGAGTGGGATTAGTGCTTTTATGAAAGAGGCCCCCACAGAACTCCCTTACCCTCCCACCTGTGAGGGCACAAGAAGAAGTCAACCCAGTGCAGGGTCCTCATCCAGACAAGCTGTCCTGCTCTGGGACCTCCAGCCTCCAGGACTGTGAGGAATACAGTTCTATTTTTTGTAAGCCACTCAGGCTGTGGATTTTGTTATAGCAGGCTGAAGAGACTGAAACACTGAATAACCAGATAACCTAGACTTCTTTTCATACCTTACAGCTTTTTAACATTTTTAATCAATCTTTTAAACATTGTCTCTTCTTAAACCATTTAAAACTTTCCTTTATTTAACATTATTGGATAAGTCCCTTTCTTCAAATTCCAATCTTTCTAAGCTTTTGACTTCTGTTGGTTTTCCTGACACCATATTTTCCTAAGATGATAGATAGATAGATAGATGATAGATAGATAATTATGTTTCTCTCTCTGATTGCTTCTTCTCTGCTTTCCTCTCACATCACTAACTCCCTCCTGAGGAAAATAATCCAGCCCTCTGTTCTTACAGGCTAACCTTACACCATCTGTTCAACTACTCACTGCCTTGTAGAGTGGGGTACATAACTGTACACTGACTATAGCAGATAAGAAACGATGTGATGTCTACAACTAAAGCATTAAGGAAATAGAGAAATAACACTTCTTTATTTCTATTTAAATAAGCTCTGTTTGCATGTTGAGTTCCCATTCAAACAGACTCATGAGGTGGGTCTGCCATTTGGTCTTGAGTGTTGGCCTAAGAAGACACTTGCTAAGAATCCCTCATGTTAACCAGTTCCTCATGAAACACTCCATGCTGGCCTCTGTTGACCTGTTCCTGCTTTCAGTTTGCTTGTAATCAGCAGATGCTTTAATATCATATGTAAGGTTTATTCCCCTGTTTTGTAATTATAACAGGCTGTGGTGCTCTCTGAGGAGGTCTAAGACACATTTTACATGGATTTCCTATGAACTCTTTTCCATTTTTGAGACTTTCTTCCACATCCCCAACCCCTCACCCAAAGCTCCACCTGGTATCAGGGCATGGGTCATCTATTTGAAGCAAAGAACCTCTGTGTTTTCTTCATCTCCATCCATTTCTTTCCTTTTTAACCCATGGGATCTGTCAGGCCTCCATGAGAGGCTCAGAATCCAGTTCTCAGCCACAGATATTTCTTTCATGTATTGAAGCTTCTCCAACAAACGATTTAGCTTTCTAGAGACCAAAGGCAGGATACTACTTAATTTCTATTTTCCTTATTGTCACATTTGAACCCAAGATAGAGCATTCTAACTCCTGGAATGCTGATGGTATCAATGGCAAAGTTCATTAGGAGAAAAACAACGAACTTCAAGGTACAAACCAAATAAATGAGACCTGGGAGCATTTCGGATTGTTCTGTACTTTTACATGTTCACAAGGTCGATAGAGCTGGAGCAGAACCCCAGCTCTCTGCCCAGCCAGCCTGTCATCATCTAAGAAGAGATGACACAGAGTCTTGGGATGGCCTCCCTATACTAACTCCTTCTGGTTCCTTGAAGGAACTTCCAGAGGTACTGGTGGGGTCAGAATAAGCCTTTTCATGCCCAGGTAAACATGCTGTGCCACTGGCAAGTAAAAGAACTTCAACACCTGTGCTTCTGCATTGATCCATAGCTGAGATGTCCCCTACATCTAAGGACATGGCATGGTCGGAAGTTCCAGTATGGGGGTGAAGAGTGCAGACTCCACCATGGTCCACTACTCTGTCAATCCAGCTGTGTCTTAGGGTGAGTTCCTTCACATTTCTGCTTCTGTTTTTACTAAGGGATATTTACCATCCTTGAAATGTGAAGTTGTGAGAATTCACTAAGTAAAACACTTTATACAGAACCTGGCACATAGTAAATACTCAAAAACTGTTAATCATTCCCGTTATGGTGACACTGGGTCTTACTAGAGGATTTGGCACACATTGTGTTGAAAAGTCATTGAAGGGTCACCCATTCAATAATTTGAATGGCACAGCTAAGCCTCAATTAAAGACTCCTTTTTAGTAAATTGAGTTCTGTGCCTTTTTAAAAAGTTTCTTGTTGTGACAGGGATAAAATTAATATTTATTTTATTTTTTATCAGCAATGGAAGAATTCACCTTAGTTCGGTAATCGATTCAGTTGCCTCTTATTTCACAACAAATGACAATTTAAGGACTTTTTCTTTCGACTCTGTGGGCTATCTGGGTGAGTCTTCTGTCAGTCCTGCCTGGACTCATAAGTGTGGTTATTGTTTCCATTGGGTAGATTTTCTCAGATCCAAGTTCAGCTGGGACGCTGTGAAGGCTGGATCTCTTTCTCAGTGGAATCAAGGGCTTTCTTAACACATGGTCCTTGACTTTCAGAGACAGTATCCTAGGATCCTTACACGGCAGCTGGGTTCCAAGAATGCATGTTCCAGGGAGTCAACACTCATCAAGCCTCTGCAGGCATCAGGCTTGCTAATGGCCCATTGCCCCAAGAGAATGACATGAGCATGCTAGAATCACTGTTGGGTGTGCTGGTAAAGAGGAGTTGGAACTAGAAGGTGTGATTCATTAGCAGCTATCAATATAACTGTACTCTCAGACTGTGGTGGTTCAGATGGCATGGATTTAGTTAGGCTAGGCACACATGGTTCCAAGTAAAAGTTGCTCAAAAGAGGAACGACATGAATTTGGAAGGAGGCAGTCAAGTAATCATCACTGCTTCCTAGAGGTTGTTGTAGTCAGATGTCAGGGAACACAGAAATGCCTCATGGGTTCCAGCAGCTTCTTATTCTTTTCTGGTCTAAGTATGGCTCTTCCTCCTGTCTACTGAGCCTGTTGGGCAGTAGTGATCTCAACTCCATGATTATATACTTGGTTCTAGACCCAGAGTCTTGATCACACAGATGTCTCAGCTTCCCAGATGTAGCCCTTGAGTTTCCCTTCTTGGTCTCAGTTTGGGGCATAATTGGATTCTCTGATGACTACAGAGGACTCCTGCTCCTGATCTTACCTACATTCCAGTTCCCGACTATTCCATGTCTCCCAACTATTGTGTAAGGTCTAATCCTTGTATTCTTTTCCCACAACACTTCTCAGGGCTCTGATGCCTTTAAGAACCCCTGACTGATGCAGTGATGAACTCAGTACTCATTTGGCTGGGTTCTCACTCTCCTTGCATAAGCCATATGGAAGGAGAAACAATTGGATTATAGATGTGGATGTTCAATATATAAAGGTAACTTTGTGCCATAAACTAAATAGGAAAATGTCAACACAAGCTTGCTATTATAATTAGTCAAATACTTCATATTTACAATAGTTTAATTCTCATTAGAATAATATGTCTTCAAGTCTCACTGTTATGATTCCTAAATATGGTGAAGTTATATGTCAGCTAATTTTTTTCATGTTATAATATAAAGTGAGTGTGGAATTTCGTTGTATTTATGCAAAAAAAATGAAATTCCTGCAAGTCTTTATACAGTTTTCTTGATTTTATTTTTCTTCTATTCTTATTAGTTTTGTAATGTACTACCCACTACTTCTTTAGTATGATGATTTTCTTCTTTGTTCTGTTAAATATTTTTTACCCAACAACAGCAACCAAAGTTATCTACAATTTTAACAAACCCTGTAGTGCTCTGAAGAAATAGATTTGGGGGTGCTTAGGTGGCTCAGTGGGTTGAGCATCCGACCCTTTGTTTCAGCTCAAGTCATGATCTCAGGGTCATGAGATCAAGCCCTACATCGGGCTCTATATTCAGCGGGGAGTCTGCTTGAGATTCTCTCCCTCTCCCTCTCCCTCTCCCTCTGCCCTTCTGCCCCTCTGCCCCTCTATCCCTCTACCTGCTCGCATGCTCCCTATCTCTCTCTCTCTAAAATAAATAAATAAATCTTGAAAACAGAAAAAGAAATGGATTTGGAAAATATGGCAAAAGAAAAAATCCGTCTTGAATTTTAGTTAATCTTGATGTTAATGTCTCCTACCGTACATGCCTGTATTAATTCCTATACAAAATGCTTAGGGTTATTTCTGTTTTTCACAGTGTTGGATTGGTAAAATGTGTATATACATAATTATTTATTATATAGTTATATTTCTTGTTAGAAAGATAATGTGTCCTTCATCATAAAATGGTCAAATATTGCAGAAATTACCAAGGTATATGATATAAACTTAATCAGTGGAAATAATGACTACTAGTCAATCTTCCGGATATCATTTTTTACACATATCTGTAAACACACACACACACACACACAGTGGAATTGTACTATTTGGCAAGTTGTTTTTCTCATTTAACTGCTTATGAATTTCTTGTGTGTGTTTGTACATAATTTTGTTAAAACACTTAAATAAAAAAATGTTTTATTTCTGCTGAGAACATTATTCATCTTGACAACCAATATGGTTGAAAGGAATCTTCTGGGTTTTGTTTTGTTTTGGTTTTTGGTTTTAGGTTTTTTTCCCAGTTGATACCAATTAATAGTGACAGGGCTCAACATAAAAATCTAACTCAAGAATCTTCCTCTAGTGATTCACACGTTTTTTGCCCATAATAGAAACACTAAATTCATTCACACACATTTAGTATGCCAATATGCCAATGATTTATTCTTAATTATATTTCAGGATTTTTTTCCCTTATTTTGAAATAGAACTCCTCTAAAAACCTACTACTACTAAACGAGTGTAGAAGTGTATATAAAAATATATTAAGTAATACTTTTCTGATAGTCAAAATAATTATACAGTAATCATATGTGTGGCTGACCAAGCCACAAGCACTGGTGTAATATGGTGCTATGGGGAAAAACTACGGAATTTAGACAAACTCTACTTTGACTCTGTAATAACTAGTTTATTATTTAACCCCTCTTAGTCTCTTATTTTATTGTTAAAAAGGAGAAGATGACATGGAATTTTCCCTTGTTACATATTATTGTATCACAGTGAGTCAGCACCAAACAAAAAAAAATCGGCATTGAATAAGGATTAAAAATGAATTTGTTGTTATACTGCATGGGTTCCAGTTCAGCCCTCCTGCTCATTAGCTGGGTGAACATAGGCTAGGCAAGGTAGTGAGGCTTTCTGTGCCTGATCTTCTCATCCATTAAATGGGTATGACTATGATGGTCCTAATAGTATTCATTTAAGGATTAGTGTGAACATGAATTGAGTTACTAATTGGAAATTAGCTGATAACATTGACCAGCAAATTGAATACAGTAGTAAGTAGTAAGGATTTTTTACAGGAAATACAAGCACAAAAATGCTTTTCAGATTTTGAGAATAAACACGAACTAATTATTATTCCCTCTTGGTTCTTCCCAAAAATTATACAGGAAAAAAAAAGAAAAAGAAAGGCAATGTTCCATCTGATGGAAGGAAGCTACCCTACCTCAGTAATTAAAATTTGTCTTTAGGATAGCAAAATAAAATTGTAAAACATCCAGAAGCATTCATTGCAAAGACTAGTACTGATATCCCTTAATGCTTCTCTCTAAAAAGCTTCTGGAGCATTTGTTTCCTCTTTTATATCTAATAAATGTTAGTATAAATATGCCTGTATAAATTCTTACAATTTGAAGACAGTTATAAATTAAGTGGCATATGAGTGAAATAAGTCAATCAGAGAAAGACATGTATCATATGACCTCACTGATATGAGGAATTCTTAATCTCAGGCACAAACTGAGGGTTGCTGGAGTGGTCGGGGGTGGGAGGGATGGGGTGGCTGGGTGATAGACATTGGGGAGGGTATGTGCTACGGTGAGCGCTGTGAATTGTGCAAGACTGTTGAATCACAGATCTGTACTTCTGAAACAAATAACGCAACATATTTTAAGAAAAAAGAAAAAGAAGAAGATAGCAGGAGAGGAAGAATGAAGGGGAGTAAGTCAGAGGGGGAGACGAACCAGGAGAGATGATGGACTCTGAAAAACAAACTGAGGTTTCTGGAGGGGAGGAGGGTGGGGGGATGGGTTAGCCTGGTGATGCGTATTGAGGAGGGCACATTCTGCGTGGAGCACTGGGTGTTATGCACAAACAATGAATCATGGAACAGTACACCAAAACAAATTATGTAATATATGGTGATTAACATAACAATAAAAAACTAAAAAACAATTAAGTGGCATAAAAAGTACCCAATAATTCTTTCAAGAACCACTGGAAAATACACAGGAAAGGAGACATGTTTGTTAATCCTAATTCCAGGAAAGGAAAGAATATAAAGCACATGAAAGTAAAACCCACTCATTTGCCATCATCATTCACTCCATAGTAAAGTTATCTAAATGAACCTTATTTTCTAATTAAGACTTTCTTTTATGGTCAGTAAATTACTTTCAAGATTTGCCCTGCAGCTCCACTGGATGCCCCTGCCACACTCTGTCTCAAATATAATAGGGGAAATTCCTATATTCATAAAATGAATGTTTTCTGTCCAGAATTGCTTTTGATTAGTATGAGGCTGAATTATTGACACGGCCTTTTTCTGGGAAAGAACCCCGAGTGTATTTTATCAAAATGCAGTAATTGTACCGGAAATAAGATAGTGGTGGCATTCGTTAGCTTGGACTCTAATGGCAGTAAAAGCTCCAGGAAAGTAGGACTTTGTGCTACCTTAGCATGAAATAATGAGTGCCTGTGTCATGCCAGCTTTCATGAACTTAATTTGTGTAAGGCTGATAATGCTGGGCGTGGACTGAGGGCTTTTCCTCTTAAGATCCACTTTCCATGTCTGAATGTGCCTGTCAGTGTTGCCGGTAGAATCAGTGAAAATGGCCTTGGCCGTCAGCGTGAGCGGCACAAATTGAAAGAAGCATATTTAGAGGGCTGAGACCCAGGCACTAACTCAATGACAAGAGGCTGGAAAAAGGAAGCCGAGGCAACCGCTGGCCCCGCTGAGCAGCAGGCTTGGGGAGACGGAGGGGGCTTCAGACTCCCAGAGTGCCTTCCACCCAGAGCCTGTGACCTCTGCTTTTCTTCTAAACCACCCAAGGTTATCGGCTCAGCCTACGTGGTGTGGTTACTATTATTTGAATTCTGCATTAACCATGTAAGATTTTTTTTTTTTCCCAAGTCTGGGCTGGTGAAAACAAAACCATCTTCGTCTAAATTATCCAGAATTGTCTTTGAGAAATCCACAGACAGCTGTGAACGACTTCACTTTATCACGTATGTAGTCAGAAACTGTAATGCTATCGGGCCACCTGGGTGGCGCTGTCAGTCAAGCATTGGACTCTTCGTTTGGGCTTGGGTCCTGGGATCCGCCCCCACATAGGGCTCCGTGCTCAGCGGGGAGTTTGCTGGAGATTCTCTCCCTCTGCCCCTCCCCAAAATAAATAAATGAATCTTGAAAAGCATTATAAGTATAATGCAATTTTAAAATACTATGGAAGGGATTGGTAGATGGGGAGAAAAATGCACAATGGTGTTAGGGAAGGTAGAGAGAACAAACAGTTGTCTGGAATTTGATTGGCTGAAAATTTCCCCACCCCCACCCCCCACTCCCACCCCATCCCCGCCCCCAGCTTACAGGTGAGGTGGGGTGCAGTGCCGCTAGCAGCCAGGCCTGTAGGGAGGAAACAATGCTCGAAGGAGCTTTATTGGCAGATACCATGAAAGACCTCGTGCCTGGTCTCAGGTGAATCCCAATCTTAGCAAGTATGGTTTTCCATTTCAGATTGACTTATTGCTCAGTTATACATTTCAGCATTTGGGCTTTTTTTTAAAGATTTTATTTATTTATCTGACAGAGAGAGACACAGGGAGAGAGGGAACACAAGCAGGGGGAGTGGGAGAGGGAGAAGCAGGCTTCCCGCAGAGCTGGGAGCCCGATGCGGGGCTCGATCCCAGGACCCTGGGATCATGACCTGAGCCGAAGGCAGACAGTTCCCGGACTGAGCCAGCCAGGCGCCCCAGTATTTGGACTTTTAATTAAGATCATAAAGAGGATCTTTTCACTGAAGAATCTAATACTCTCAAGTAGTAAAGCAATATAAACTTAAATCATATGCCATCATGTGATTTTAGACAGTTTCAGCTACCAAATGCCCCCAGTCTTTCCCAAGATTTCCTTTATTCATGACCAGGGTCATGTCAGAGTCTGAAGTTATTCTGAACTTAATTTCACAAAAGTCAGTGGATTTGTGAAAGTCTTCCTGATGACATCAGTGTCATGAAAAGGAAGGCTTCAGAGACATATTTTGCTTCATCAGAAGTTACCATCTGATTATTATCTTGTAGCAGACCCTTAAAGGGAGGTGAAGTCTACTGACATGAACTATATGGTCATCCACAATGTTTTTCTTTGGAAGGGAGAAAACCAAATAAATGGAGAAAGGGACATGGTCAACACCTGCTCACACTGATAGGATGCTCACCTCTCTCTTTTTAAATCTGAAACTCCAAATTCAGGACTAAATCAAACCAAATTCTTGGGGCACCTGGGTGGCTCAGTTGGTTAAGCATCTGCCTTTAGCTCCGGTCATAATCCCGGGGTCCTGGGATCGAGCCCCGCGTCGGGCTCCCTGCTCGGCGGGAAGCCTGCTTCTCCCTCTCCCACTCCCCCTGCTTGTGTTCCCTCTCTCGCTGTGTCTCTCTCTGTCAAATAAATAAATAAATAAATAAATAAATAAATAAATAAATAAATAAAATTCTTTATATTGTCTAAACATATCTTATTCCCCTGTGAATGCTGAGATCTGGCTTGGAACCCCCCAGATCTTTGCCTGAGAGATTCTACTGTTTGAAGCCTGTAAGGTGAGCAGAGCAAACTTAACAGCCCTCAAAGGTGGTGTGAAATTGGAAAACCCTAACAGCAGAATTCAACTCCTTCTATCCAGGGCTATCAGTCCTCCAGATCATAAGCACCTGAAAATATCTTAGACAAGTGAGTGAGTCTAAGCTACGTTTTAAGCGACCACTTGTCTTTTTGCTCTTTCCTGAGTTGAGTAACAGTTAAGTTTAGACATCATCTCAAATTTTCCAAAACACGGCCACATTATTTATTTGTATAGCCTGTTGTCTTTTTTTTTTTTTTATAATTTCAGATCTCAATGAGAGAAACTGTCTTCTATCTAAAATGATAACAGAAACTGCCATTTCTTTAGTGCTGACTTTGAATTATGGGCTTTGCTTTCACTATCTTTAATCGAGGTGTGGAGTGTTTGAAGTGGATATTCTTTCTCTGTTATAGATGAGAACACAGAGGCGGGAGAGCCTAAGTAACCAGGCGAGAGATAGAAAAGAATAAAGAATAGGGTGCCTGGGTGGCTCAGTCGGCTGAGCGTTGGACACTTGGTTTCAGCTCAGATCATGATCTCAGAGTCATGGGATCGAGGCCTGCAGCAGGATCTGCACTCAGCACAGAGTCAGCTTGAGCTTCACTCTCTCCCTCTGCCCCTCCCCTGGCCCGGGCTTCCTTTCTAACTCTCTCTTTCTCAAATAAATAAAGAAATGAATGAATAAATAAAATCTTAAAAAAAAAGGAAAATGGTAAAGAAGGGTGTGAACTCAGCCCTTTAGAGCTTGATGCCCATACCTCCTTTTTTAGTATTAGTTAATGACGCAATGTTAGGTAATGTAGCATTTCTCAAAGATCAATTATACCTATATTAAATATTAGCAAGAAGAATCCTAAATATCTTTAGGTATGTCTGTTGAGAAGATGTTGGTATTTTCTTCCATCCCATCTGCAGTTTCAAGGCTCCCTGATACATACTCATGAATTCTATAATGATCACCGGGTATAAGAGGAATCAAATGTATTGTGCCCTACTATGTGCAAGACTCATAACTAAGCTGTCTTCATGTATTAACTTGTTTAATTAATCTAAAAATCTGATTATGTAGGTCATTATTTTATGTCTACCATCATTATCTTAGCAGTGAGGAAACTCAAGAACAGAGGGGTTAAATCAATTGTTTAAAGTTATATTAGGGTCCCCTGGGTGGCTCAATTGGTTAAGCCTCCGACTCTTGGTTTCGGCTCAGGTCCTGATCTCAGGGTGGTGAGTTGGAGCCCTGCGAGGGCCTCTGCTTTTCTCTCTCTCTCCCTCTCCTTTTGCCCCGCCCCCACTCATGTGTGCACATGCTCTCCCTCTCTTTTTCTCATAAATCTCCTAAATAAAGAAAATCTTTAAAAAAATAAATAAAATAAAGTTATATAGCTAGGTAGTGGCAAACTTGGGATTCAGACTTGTCATTCCAGTTCAGTATAAAATCTTAGCTGCTATGCAAACCTGCCACTTCAAACAATATCTCCCTTAGGGTGGTTAACCTGACTAAAGAGAATTTAATAGCATGTTTTCACATACAGCTATATGACTTGAATTCTCAAAGATAGAAGTATTTATTAAAACCACTTAGTGCTAAGGTATAGTTAGAAAACTCATTCACTTACAGTTAATTTTACTTCATACTTAGCTCAATAGGCAGTTGTGAATCATTTATTGGGTGATGGGAAGCTACCATTATTTTGCCATCATTATTTTTGTTCATCTTTTTAAAAGTGGGTAAGTGACCATTTTTATAGCGAGTCTCACTCAGTTAGCAATTTGAAGTAAACATTACTGGGAGCAAAGCAGGAAGAAGATAGGGCATTTAGAATTGTATTGCAGCAATCCTGGAGAGAGATAATCAAATACTGAGAGTTAAGTTGAAGAGAAAGATGGACATAAGAGAAATTGGGAGCTCACTGGGATGGAGAGAGTGGGTCTACGGAGGGCTCGATCTTTAGTGCCCGGTTGCATGAAGAGTTCCTTAATCCAGGTAGGGAATACAGGAGTGTGATACAGTTTTGCATTTGGAAATAACGCAGTCTGATTGGTACCTTTTGAGTTTTAAGTGCCATACAACCAGCAGGATGGTGAAATTGCATCTTTTGACCACAGAATAGGACAGGCATCATGTCTTACTTACCTTCCAATTCCTAAGGAATACAACCATGCATGACAAGTAGCAAGAACTCAATAAATATCAGTCTGACTCGGATTCGGGGGGGGGGGATGACCTGCAGCACAGGCATTTGGAAACACTGGTGTCAGGAGAAGGAGACAAGAGGAAGATAAAGAGTGTCGGCCTCAACAGAAGCAACGTCACATAGAAAAAAGATTAGCTAGAAGAAATCCTGGAGATCCACCAACATTAAGGAGCAAGCATAAAAAGATTTAGGAAAAGAAAAGACTAGCTATTATTCAGGGGTTCAGGGGCACAATCTCATGTGCTATGATGATGGGAGTCATCGGAAAATTCAAGTAAATGACTGAATGTGTCCTGCAGGGCATAGAGGACTTGCCAGTTTCACGGGAGTGGGGACGACTTCAGAAATGAGTTGAAGAATGAACGATGGTGTAGAAATGCAAGCAAAGCATGTCTTCCAGAAGACTAGTTGTGATGGAGAAAATCCTTCACAACACCCAAAATGTTGGCAAAAATGTGTAGGATATGATAAAGTGAACGATCAAGATATAAAATTTGACACACAGGATACCAACTATGAAACTCACACGTGTTGTATATGTAAATAATTATAAGGCAATATGCTTTATTGTGAACAGAGGAAGATAGCCTCTGGATGATGAGATTGTGGATCATTGATTGCTGATTTAAAAAATAATTTATTGGTATTCTGCGAGCAGGCACAGATTCCACAAGAAAAAGAAGCATTTGGTGCTGCCTCTCTTAACTACCAAATCCCACGGACCTTTCACTTCTTAAATGATCCTGTTGTCACTCATTAAGGTTTAATGTAAGAAAATGCAGCCCTGGGAGGAGCTGTGATTTCCGAGCAGTAGCAACCACAGACCTAGCCTGAAGCAATTGGGTCTAAGACTGCACTTTCGTTCAAAGTTCTAGCAAGCCTGTGGGGTGAAGCACCTGACCCATGGTGTCAAAATGGCCTCATGGCCACAGTTCCCACTGAAAGGGCCATCTATACGTGTGCTTAAGGTAGAAAGCATAATGTGCCATGCATCATTTATTAAAGGTCACATGTTGAGACAGGCAATATTATAGCTGTTGGTATCATCTTTCATCTGTGACTAGAAAGACAAAAGCAGAATTATTAGACTGGAAGAGACCTTGCAAGATTATTGAGTCCTTTGCTTGATCTTTAGGAGAACCATAGAAGTATTGTATACACTAGTCAACCAGTCAACCAAGATTTATTGCATATTCACAGGTGCATAGCCTTGTATGGTATCTGGCTCTCAATACCCTTAGAGTTGTCATGTTTTCCCAAGGCCTTGAATCATTTTAAAGGGGAACCAACAAAAGTTCAGCAGAAATATTCTGTTTATTTAGTACAAAATACAGCATTCCTGCTATTCCCCATATATTGTGTGCAGTGGCAGGAATAAATGATGAATAAAGCACAGCTTGGTCTTCAAGAAGTTCACGACCACTAGCAACCCAACCCCCTCCCCCCACTTCATATGTACACTTGTCATCACCGTCAGGAGGCACCAACCACAACTGCTGCCCAGTCTCCATGATGGGGCTCTAATGCATCTGAAACTTATATGTGCCTTGGAAAGTTAGCAAGTTTTGTGGCCACTGATATGTACCCAGGCATACATATTACATATGGTAACAGCTTACCGAGTTTGATATGAGATTAGATATGTTGTTTTCATTCCAAAGTATGCAAATATGTCTTTGTGGGAAAGCAAAATGCAAAATGACTAATGCAGTTAATTCAAACTACAGCTTGCATCCAAAGGGACGTCCCAAGTGTTATTATGCTCAAACTTACTCCCCAAACCTCCAGATCTCATCTCAACCTCAAAACCTCATATGCCAGACAGTCTCAATACCAGCACTCCTGCGGCTAGGATCTAGGCAGCTGCTGTGTTTAAAATGATCTGTGTTCCAGGCTTTCTGGTCCAGAGATCATTTGGAATGCACGTCCTTCCTCTTTAAACCAAAAGAAAAGCTAAAGAATTCAGCCTGGAATGTAGGTTTCTCCATGGTGTCTATATTGTATGGTTGACTGAGCATAGACTCAAGGTGCTGGTCATACCAGGGTTGAGCACAAGGGAAATGTCTGAGTGGTTTAGGGAGGAATCTCACCTGAACTCCAAACTTAAGAATATGAAGCATGACCTTGTGATATGTCCTGCAGGTGACACATTATGGAAGATGTATATACAAAGGTGCACCACTGGTGGTTTATTAATGAGCCAGAATATAGAATCACAGGTCAAAAAGATGGTTTACATTAGCCATAGAGGTTTGGTCTACTTATGAAAAGAGGGAGTGAAGGTCAGCATTTACCAGGTAGTGAACACCTTTGTGAGAGAGCCCTGGTCCTCCACGCCATCCTGTGTTAAACTTCACACTCTGCCTTTCAACCATTTGTGTTCTGATTGGACTTAGTGGATTACGGGCAAGTGGGTAAAGTCTCACTCTGCACCTATCACCTTTATAAGGTAGTTTATATGGATAAGAAGCATACACTGTGAGACTCTGCCCAGACACTCCATTCAGGGCCACCATATCTGTCTCCCACATGCTGTGGATATTGGCTTCAGAGAGAGTGCAGATGCACCTCTCCCTGGGAATTGCCTTCAGCCACAGGGAATACCTTTCCCAAGTTTATACCCCTTCCAAGGGGGTGCCGTGGCCAGCGATTGGCAGATAGGGGGATTTAAGACTCCAGCCCCTTTGAGCAATTGTGGGACAATTCTTAAGGTTTACCTAGGTTCCACAGCTTCTTGGAGGCCCAGCTGCAACCATATTGCATAGGAACTTTGCCCTCTGTCAATTTCTGCCTTCTTCAATTTCTTCTAGGTGGTTCTCCTGCAAAGACCTTCTGCATGCACCTCCCCATAGTCTGTATCCATGGAAATAATTACTAAACTGCAACGTTTCCCCATCTCGTGAACCAAATTCTAGCCAACTGTATTCTAATCTTTTTCTTCTTACTTTTCTAGCCGAATGCACGGTAAGGTGATTTTAGTGTATTGAGCTACTGTGAGCTCAAATTCAAGCCATTTCTTTCTTCACATTCAGCTATCCGTGCAGTCCTTACGTTGGTGTTCAGCTGCCACTGCTCTTGAAACTGTATTGTTATTTGGCAAGAGATTTTAATCAGGACCTGTTCAGTATTTGTTTGTCCATCATGTTATATTGAATAAACTGTACCTTATCATGTTGGCTCCTGGCAAAATAGAACAATTAAGCAGCCCAGTGGCAGGTTGATATTTATCCGACTATTTCCACTGTGAGTTTAAATGACAACGATGGCATAATCCAATTTGTGTTTTTAGCAGCTTTGGGAAGCGTCAAGGTGCCTGCAGTGTTTGTGAATGGGCTGCCAGTGTGGTGCACTGATTCTAAAATATATTCTGCCCAGATTTTGTACATTTCTTCCCAGAGCAAACCAAGCTATGAGGGAATGTATTTTCCCTGGAATGGGCTACTGGAGTCTTTTCTGTAGAGCCCGCCTCTGCTGTCACTTACAGAGAAACGAGTTCACGAGACGGTCACCGTTTTAGAGAGTGTTGCTAGGCTCAGAACGTCTGTGTACTCTATGTTACAGAACCCACTGCACATCCTGTTGGAAGAACTAAGATGTAGAGAAGGTAAAGGTGAAAACAGAAAACAACCTGTCCCAAGAGACCCATCGTGTAGACCGGAAGTACACAAAGGACTTCTCTACCTCACCTTTATCCTTCTGCAGTCCCATTTGGGCAGAACCCACCGCCACCCCACCCCACCCCTCCCAAATATGCCTTCAAACACTGTTCTTCAAAATTGATATGGATGCTGTATATAAAAAGCATGCAGCAAAACCTCTGCCCTGGTCTCACCACCCCCAAGTTATGGATGAAATTGAATTAGAATGTCTCGTGTGGGTTCTTTTAATGATTTTAATATTAACCTGGTAATTGAGCTATTGAAAGTGGTTTCTAGATGCACTACTAATTGTCAGGGTGAGAATAGGCAAATCATTCTACTTCATGCAAGGGCTAATTTGTCCCACTTTTAAAGGTGGGATATCATTCAAAATATAAATACTGTATCTCCTCTACCTAACACAGAACTTAGGGAAATAGATGCTAGAGTAAATGCAAGCTAAACTTAAGATTACTAGTTAGAAACCCAAGCTGTGATTCATAGAACAACATGAGGCTTTCATGATAATGCCCTATTTAGCCTTATAAACAACTAGTCTAATTTAATGTCATAGAAATATATAGTCCTGGTCTAATAAAATTCCTTAGCTTACAATGGCTGGGTAGAGAGGGATTACATGCCTAATCATTTAAAATAAAGTTACAGGAGTGCCAGGTTGTCTAAGGATTTTTTTTTTCCTCTTGGCCTATTTAACACTTTACTTTTATGAGGAAGATTGAAGAAAACAAAACATGAAGGCTATACTAATTTTAAGGACATACCAGCTCTCCAAGAATAGATCAGGGACCTTACAATTGTATGACCAGTGTCCTATTCAAACCTTTGTTGTAATTATTTAGCAATGGGAACTATCTTAAAATTGTACATCAGAAGTTTTTTCATCTATTTAAGGACAGTATTGATGCCTTCTAGATATAACATTCTGTGATTCAGTATTCTGCCAAACTGGAAATTTTAAGCAAGTAAAATCTGTTGCTTTCACACCGACTGTTGTTCAGCTACATTCCTCAACCTTTGAGTCAACTGAAATTTCAAAGACATGTTAAAGTCCAGAGAATGCTAATTTACATTGCTCCTATATCAATTACTTTAAAAGTCATGAATGTAATGATCCGTGTAGGCATCTTGGTAAATTAAAAAAATAAATAAATAAACTCCTTGATTTTATTTGTTGATTCCTCAAGCACATTTTCCAATGCTTACGCTGAAGCCAGCACTGCTCTAGGCAGTGAAACAAATGTAGAACTTGATAAGTAATAAGAGATAGATGGATGGAGAGGTAGGTGGATAGCCATGCGGTGGATAAGTCTAAATGTTCACTGATGGTGGGGCGCCTGGGTGGCTCAGTCATTAAGTGTCTGCCTTCCGCTCAGGTCATGATCCCAGGGTCCGGGGATTGAGCCCCTCATTGGGCTACCTGCTCAGCGGGGAGCCTGCTTCACCCTCTCCCACTCCCCCTGCTTGTATTCCTGCTCTCGCTGTCTCTCTCTGTCAAATAAATAAATAAAACCTTTAAAAATAAATAAATAAATAAATAAATAAATAAATAAACATCCACTGATGGCAAAATACTTAATCTTGCAATTCAAGGTAAAATCCAGCCTCAGATGCTTCAACTCATCTGACATCCCCCAACCCATTTCCTTCTCCAGGGATAAGAATGGAAGGTGGGAGCTGTTTACACATCATTTCAGGTCTTTCTTCTATCTGGGCTACCTTGGACAAGTTTTGTCCCCTAATTATGCCTTAATTTCTAGCATCTATAGCAGCATTATAATAACAGTATCTGTTCCATAGTGTTGGTAATCATATTAAATTAGTTAATACATTTTAAGTGCTTAAAACACTGGTTTGTACTCTGTAAGGAACATGCAAGCCCCAGGCATTTTTCCTGACTTCTATGATGGAGTTCTCCTAAGGTCATGAGCCAGCATTTCTTCCCAATGGTATCTGATGTCTGAAGTCCCACTTTGGTCTCCAGTCACTAGGTTTGCGCTGGTTTCTTCCAACCCTTACCAGGCCACTTCAGGGTGTGACCCTGACCCTAGGCAGGGCGCCTTAGGGGATGTGCTCAGGCCCACCCCCTTAAACAAGGCACCAATCCACTGGCTTTCACCATGCCAGCTCCATGTGGAAGCCAGATGTCTACATCACTCTGCTTTCCAGAGAATCAAGGTATGGGTCCTTTATCTTCAGAGATTTTCCCAAAACTTAACTGAAGTTCGCCTTTTCATTATCCCTACCCCAAGTTTAGTGGAACTGGGATGGGAGGCGGTGGGGAGACTAGATGGGCTTCTCATATATGTTCTTTCCAATCTCTTGTTTACAGATACTTCTTATGCCCCACTTCATCATGTTTTCAGTGCTGATATTTGAAACATATATCTTCTGAATGTCAAAGATATTTTATCTCAAGAGCCTGACTCTAGCATTTGAAATGTTTGGCTCAAATAAAAAAGGAATCTATTCTGTAACTCTTTATTCTAGGCTATATATGTACTCTTCCTAAAGCAAAGAACAGATTGGTGTGTGGGGGCCGGGGGGGTGGAATATGGGTAAGAAGAAAAATGGTACAAGAAAAATGTGGTTTAAAAAAAAAAAAAACTTTGTCATCATTTAAAATATTGCCCTACCAGATCCATTTAACTTATCTCGATTCCCATTAAAAAATTATATCCACTTCTAAGTATAGAACCCCTCAAAATTGAAATCAGGTACTGCAACAAATATATGCACACAAATGTTCAGCAGCACTCTTCACCATAGCCAGCAGTTGGAAACAACCCAAATGTCATCAGCAGATGAACAGATAAACAACTGGTGGTCCATCCATACGATGGAATATTATTCAGCTGTAAAGAGAATGAAGTCTTGATACAGGCTACAGAATGGATGAATTTTGATAACATTCTGCTAAGTGAGAGAAGCTAGAGGCAAGAGGCCATATATTATAGGATTCCATTTATATGAAATGCCCAGAACAGGCAAACCCACAGAGACAGAAAACAGATGGATGGTTCTCAGGAGCTAGGGTAAGAGGATGCAGGTGACCGCTGAATAGATAGGAGGTTTCCATTTGGATTGATGAGAAAAATCTAAAACAAGAAGAGGTTATAGTTGCAAAGTATTCTGAAGATGTATGACGCTTCTGAATTAATTACACATGAACAGAGTTCAAATGGTAAACTTTACACATATTGGTAAACTATCTATGTTCTACCACAACAAAATGCTAAACTCTGTATTTTATCACAATGAAAATAATAATTACAAAAGTAAAATATATGGTTTTGTCCACAATTTTAAGCACGGCTTACCTGTGTTGTAATGAAAAGCGAGGATATACTTTCTTTCCCATAATCTTACCTGACGGAAGAAAGTCCCCATAACTTTACAGGGGAAAGCTCCCATTTCCCTGTGTATCCTGCCAGCCTGTCTGTATTCAAAACACGATGATTCTCTCCAGTACTGTGTCTTTTTCCTTCAAAAATACTGCAACTCTCTGAAATCCAAGAAAGATTACCTCACCTTTGGAGGGATTCCATAGTGTGGTAGATTATATTATTTGTTTCCAACTTTTCCTCTCCCTCTCCTTGCTACCCAGTCTCATTGAAGGAATATGTTCATTTTATCATAGATTTTGGTGTTGGCCATGCCTCTAACTTTAACCAGTGGGATGGGAGTGGATATTTGTCCCATCTTAGCAGAACCTTTTAGAGACAGGGCAAGTACCCTCTACCTCACCCTGCTCCTTGAATGTTCTCCTTCATCTAAGGTCGCCGAGTAAAAAGATATGGGGCAATGAGCTGAGCCGAATCCAGTAACACCCAGCAGATCCTAACAGAACTGCACCTTCCCCGGAGTCCCCGTGGGACCCTGACCAAGAGAAACAGGACTGTTTTAAGACCTTAAGATTTGGGGATTATTTGTTGCTATGGCAAAAGCTACAGATACACGTGCCCTGGTGTAAAGAAAATCTGAGCTGTCCACAAGGCGAAGTTCAGATAAGACCTACAAAACCAAAGTCTTGGGACAGACTTTCCACTGTTCCAGGCCATGGGGTTAGACTTGGGAACTGTGCTGAAAATGACACCAGAAGGAGAGGCGTTCCTTCCTGTGGTAGTGCCACGAGGCAAAAATGATAAGTAAAGGGCACCTGGGTGGCTCAGTTGTTAAGCGTCTGCCTTTGGCTCAGGTCATGGTCCCGGAGTCCTGGGATCGAGCCCTGCATTGGGCTCCCTGATCGGCAAGAAGCCCGCTTCTCCCTCTCCCACTCCCCCACTTGTGTTCCCTCTCTTGCTGTGTCTTTCTCTGTCAAATAAATGAATAAAATCTTTAAAAAAATAAAAAATGATAAGTAAAATGTATTTGATAAGACAATAAATGCTATGGACAAAAAAAATGTAACAAGGAAGGAAGATAGAATGCATATAGATGGGGAAGATGAAATTTAAAACAGACGGTTTGAGAAAACCCTAGCTGGGAAGGTGACATCTGAGTCAATCCATTTAGGAGGCAGGGCATGAAGGCATGCGTCAAAGTGGGTGAATGGTGTGTGAAGCAGAGCAAACACAAAGTACACATGCCCCGAGGTGGAAACATGACTGTGCTGTTTGATAAAAATGAAGGAGAGCTCTGAGTTTAGAATAGAATAAAGGATGAGACAAGTGTCAGAATCACCGGGAGGACTAGTAAAAGAACAGTTTTCTCAGCCCCTGGAAATTCTGATTCTGCATCTGATGTGCAGCCCAAGGATAGGCATTTCTAGCAAGTTCCTTGGGGATTGGATGCCACTCCTCCAGGGAACACATCTTGGGAACGGTGGCTCTAGGGCTCTGCAGGTCATGAGAAGGCCTTTGATGTTTATTCTGAACACGATGGAGTCGCTGGAAAGTTCTCAGCAGATAAGAAGTTGTTCTCTGACTACCAAGATGACTATGGCTGTGTTGAGAAAAAGCAGGGTGGAAACATGGAGACTACAGAGTATCGAAACACGTTCTTAGACTGGCCTTAGGCAAAAAAGAAGAAGAAGAAAGAAGAAGGAGAAGAAGGAGAAGAAGGAGAAGAAGAAGAAGAAGAAAGAAGAAGAAGAAGAAGAAGAAATGTCTTTAGTTTCATAAGAGGGAAAGAGGTTGCTGATGCAGGTCGCAACACATCAAGAGCCCGCCCAGCCAATGGCCTCTATTTTCTTTGGCAAGATGACCTAACTCTGGCGAATGGAAAAGTGAGGAGGGGTGTTGGTTCTTTTTATGAGGACAACACAACATAGGAGGTTCTGACTAGGCATTTCGAGTTGGAGATGCTAAATGATACATCAGTTTTATCCGTGCTAAACTAAAACTAGAACCGATCCTGGCACCTGGATATGCAAACTTCCAAGTCCGGGGAAGCTTCGTTGGTTCAAAAGGAGAGTATCTAAGTGGCTGAATCGGTATTTTATACAAAATACCAATCTCTTCTCATTTCAGTCAAATATTTTAAATAAAAGCTCAGCAAAAGATTAAAATAGAACCAAGCGTTCTTGGTAGGGTGTGTACATCCCCTAGAATCAAAAAGTCTGCTAAAAGCAACATGATGATGATGATGATGATGATGATGATGATGATGATGGTGATGATTGTGATGGTGATGGTGAGGTGGCTAAGAGTTCTGTTTTATTCTGTGACAGGAACTGTTGTAAACCTTTGTTTCCTCTTTGAAATGATCTCATCCTCTTCAAAGCGTGAGGAGAGCGCTCCATTGGTTGCCCTGTTCACAGATACGGACCCCGCAGCACGGGTATTTCCCGGGGCCGGTGGGGAGCGGAGGCAGCCGTGGGATCGTGAACTCAGCGGGAGCCGCAGGGTCTGAGCTTTCTAACACCTGCATCTCGGCGGCCGCCGAATCACATACAGGACTGAAGCGAGGCTCCTTCTTTCCATCGTCTCTAACGTGGACTATGGGGAGTGACGTGCATCACTGCCCAGAGATTATAGTGGGAAGCTGGGCGGGCCCTGACACTGACAGTTCTCGGATGTCTAGGCCAGAGGAGCAGGCGGGAGAAGCCAGAGGGGGGTGCACGGGTGTGAAGGAGACGGAGGGGAAGCGAGAACCGCTTCCGCTGGAGCTTCTGGCACATTCTTCGAAGGAGACTGTGCGCACTGAGATGAGTCCTTGTGTGTCTCCAGACGCCCACGCTCCCCAGACTTGCTGGGGACAGCCACTTTGCTCTTTTTTTCCCTTGAAATGGGAAATTCAGACCAAGAAGAATAACACGAAGGATATATTTTCTCCTATTAACAGCTTGTAGCAGTCGTACAAAAATGTGTCCTGTCATCTTCATTTTTCCAATCGCAATATTTTTCCATAGTTTTTGTTTTGTTTTATTTTTCATCTCAAAAATGTGAAGTTTAATTTTTGGAGGGTTTAAGGTCCTTAATAATAATTTCTCACACTTTTCGGGTGCTCAGAAGGTAGGAGACACGGGGGTGCCTCCCATTAAAAGGGCGCCTCCCATTAAAAGGGCGCCTCTACCACTTTTCTCTCCTAGTAAGTAAGTTACAGTCATGCTAAACATTAAGCAGGCCCCGGGAAGTTAAAGAGCTACTCTTTCCTACTGAATTTAAATCACTGAGGCTTTTGGCCACATTTATCACTGGTACAAAGAATTTTACTGACCAGGAATACATTTACAAAGTGTCTAGGTAACTCAGAGCTGGATTCTCATTTACATGACAATGGTCTTTTCCGCTGTTCTTACAACTGTCCCTTCAACTGTGTGATGTTTATTGGTTCATTATTTGTAAAATAGTAAAACCGCATCTGAAAAAAAAAAAAAGAAAGTGTGTTGTGTCTTTAATTTAAAAACCGCCTCAAGGCCCTATGGGGTATATTAAATCTGTCTCTCTGCCGTATATCTTGATGTACATTTTACTTGAAACCAGGTGTTTTGTATATTGAACTTTTTAACACTGCAGGGAGGTAAGTATTCACAGCTGGAGTTTTATGCTTCACACATTTTCATGTTTGAGAACAAGAAGCAACCTCTAGGAAAACCTCCTCCCGCATGAAGAGAGGCCTAACAAAGCCCTTCTGTATCTGGTGGCAGGACATGGATATGATGAAGTCACAGATACAGGACCTGAATGCAAAGTAGATGCCAGGGACACCAAGACAAAATGTTTCAAGGAATCCAACTGCACAGGTTCTCAGATCAATCACCAGCGATGAGGTTGTCACGGCACAGAAGGGCTGAAAAGCAGCATCAAAGCCCCGAAAAGCGAGGGGAGAAGCTTTTGTCTGGCTGGCTTTTGTCTTCATGACCAACATTGGAAGCCAGCTCACATCCCCTGAAAGGCTGAGTTAATCTATTTCTAGTGAACATTGTCCACTGTGTGTAGTTAGCCCAAAATCATTAAAGAAAAATAACTAGGTTGGCATGACTGAAAAAGCATTGATTTTCCTGTGGGGTACATTTGTAGGAGTGGAATCTTGTACATATGGCATTGTCTGCAAGAGAGGGGAAGGTGACTGACCTCGCAAAACAAAAGGCACCCAGCAGCCGTGCTTCTTAGCCTCAGAAATGAACATTGTGTTTGTAGATCCAGACACAAGATGCTTTATTAAAATTAAAAGCATAACATTTCTAATTCATTCTCCTCCTCTGGGTTCAGTTTACCCTCCCAAGTCTCCTTAAATATCCAACAACAAAAAAGCACTTTCCCATGATTTGGTTAGCCTGCCCAGAGAAATCTGTCATGGCTTTGAGGTGAGATTTGCATTCTTTCTGGCAGGTGGGAAGAGATGGGGCAGAGGGGAGGAGGTCGCTGGAGAAGGGCAGGGTTAGGGAGACAGATGCTGAAAGTCTTTGTCACTTCCTAGTCTGCAGTTTTGGTGGCCCCCAGTGCCAGGAAAAAGTTCCACTCTAGCCCAGATGGTTATAGACCAACCAACCTCTCTTCTATGCATACACAACAATCCCTGTAGGTTTAGTAAAAGCTGATTAAGATTGTCATCGTCCGAGCGCAGGCGCCTCTAGAGGGCATGTCCTAAACTCTGCTGCCTTTGTCTCAAACTAAATGGTGCTCCCTCTTTGCATGTTGGAAGGTGTTCCAAGACCTCAAAAACCCGCAAAAACTCTCTTGTTATGAATTCAGCACTTCGATGCACGAGGTGGTCCAGCATGCGAGTCTGCGCGGCTCCGGCAGTAGGCACCATGGATTTTCATGCCAAGGAAAAGGATAAATAAAAACTCTTAAAAAAAAAAAAATAGAAAATGACACCAAGCTTACCGAGCGTGGTACTTTATCTGGATGTGTAGATCAGAAAAACTGCCCTTTCCTGGATTTTAAGAACACAGATTTGCTCTCTGCATACGATACAACGTTTCTTTCTGTTCATGGGGAAGCAGCTTGAGAAGGCCATCAGTGATGGAAGAAAAAGGAGCCAGAGACTCCGTGGGGGATTCCTGATGGGAAACCATGAGCTCCAGGATTGTTAAGACACAATGATGCCAATCACTACATTTTCCTGCAGGGGGCTGGGAAGTCCTCCCCCATTTTTTTTTTTTTCTATTTTGTGCACAAGAATATTGTATCTTTTCAGTTAAGTTTGTAAGGATTATGTAAGAATCGGCTGCTATTTCCACCTGCAGAGAGGCTAAGCTACTTAAATAAAAAACAAAGACCTTTAATTTTTTTCCTGGCTATCACAGACCTTTGTAGCTTAATCCAGAACGTCTACTGGTCCCATATGAACCCATATTGACAGTCCTGCGAGTTTACCAAATCTTGGAAATGTCAAGAATATTTCTCAATTTATGACATTCTACTCTAATTTGAGATAACGTTAATCTCGACACAGAAACCGAGATCTCATTGCTTAGGCCTAAACGAGAACACAGAATCATTCCTTATTTCTTTATTAATAAAATGTTTAAATATATTAATAAATATTCCAAACAAATAATGGGGTAGCTGACGCAGGACTCGGGACTAGGGCCCAAAGGTACAGAAATAAAACAGATGAGGTCCCTATCTTTAAGAAGCATGTAGACAAAATACCCATTTAGAATATAATTTTTATGGCCCCATTTATCTTCCATTTTCTCTTTATTTTTATGAGGTTCTGCATTAAAAACTTAGAAATTTTGGTTGTAGGATTTTATTTAGTTTTAGACCATTTGAAAAAAGGAACTTCTACTAACTCCAGACTGAAGCCAGTGACTCTGTAGGAATCAAAGAAATAATATTAAAATAAGACAGGGCGCCTGGGTGGCTCAGTTGGTTAAGTGACTGCCTTCGGCTCAGGTCATGATCCTGGAGTCCCGGGATCGAGTCCCGCATCGGGCTCCCTGCTCAGCGGGGAGTCTGCTTCTCCCTCTGACCCTCTTCCCTCTCGTGCTCTCTCTCTCTCATTCTCTCTCTCTCAAATAAATAAATAAAATCTTTAAAAAATATATTAAAATAAGACAATGTCTCTGCTCACAGAGAACTCACAGACCATTGGGTAATTTGAGGGTAAACTATACCCATCTGTGGGCATGTGCATGGCATTGCCACCAAAAGAGATCCAGCAAAAAACTCATTAAGCAAGGGTTTTATAGAGGGTGTTTCACTCTGCATAATTGTATGAAAAGAGATATTTTTGCAATAGCGTCTTAGAAAAAAACAAACTTGAAATTGTGTTTTTTTTTAGTCTGAGCGTTAGGATGTATAGTCTATATTACCTGACTGACGGTTGTTATAGGGGCTTCAGTTCGATTAGAGTGTTTTCGTGCCTCCCTCATTTGATGCATTGATTCATTGATTGATTCATTCATACCAAACCATCTTTTGAACAGCCATGTGCTGGTACTTTGCCAGGGATTATAGTTAAAAAGAGACTTTAGATTATTTTCTAAAAGACAAAAATGCTTTCCACTTGCTTCTAGGCCACGCTGCCGTTTGAAAGGCGGGTGAGAGAGCATGGGTAGTTGTGGTGATGAGTACTTTGGAATAAATAACTACTTGCAATGATTTTTTTTTTTTTAGAAACATAAGTGAGAGTTATAAGGACATTTAGTGAAAGTTGTGAAACGTTATATATCCAGTGGGACTCTTCAGGCAATAGGTTTTCTGTGCCCTGAGCTACTTCTGTACTCCCTCCCCTCCTCCCATTAATTTTCTTTTCAAAGATACAATCAAGTCAAATTAAGCTTTTATCAGGGACATATTTCAAACAATTCTTGCAGGTAGTCCAAGGGAATTCTACTTTTCAATAGGTGGTCTGAGTGACAGAGAAGGTAAGGAAATAAGCCTGCTATAATGTTAAGGCCAAATAGCCAGACAGCGTGTGCTGGCCAAGGGAAAACCTGGGGTGTCAGGAGCCGTAGCAGGTATGAGGGGCCCCCTTCTCCACAGCAATCTATGTCAGTGCACAGAGAACCAGGAGAGCCAGACCAGAACCCAAGAGACCCTGATCTTGGTCCAGGAGGCCTCACAATTATATGCTCTAGGGAAGCACTGGTCCCCTCCCTGGCCAAGAGCCAGGACACAACGACAGGGTGACATGGCAGAACCTTGTCCTCAGGGGCGCCTGGGTGGCTCAGTCATTAAGCGTCTGCTTTGGCTCAGGTCATGATCCCAGGCTCCTGCGATCGAGCCCCGCGTCGGGCTCCCTGCTCAGCGGGAAGCCTGCTTCTCCCTTTCCTGCACCCTCTGCTTATGTTCCCTCTCTTGCTGTCTCTCGCTGTCAAATAAGTTAAAAAAAAAACAGAAAAAGAATCTTGTCTTCAGGCTCATCCTGTTAGATCCATGTTCATGTCAGCGTGAACTCCAGGCCCCTCCATTGGCATGACCCAGCGCAGGCGTCTGTATGCCTTGTTGCCTTAGCTATATGACATGGTAAGTGACTGGAGAACTGGCCAGGGCAATACTGAAGTTTCAGAAAACACTAGCTTCTTCTGTGGACTGTGGGACACAGAAGAAGCCCAGGTGAGATTAGGGTCTGGAGTCTGCAATTGACCAAGGTTGATGTCTGTCACTTGTATGGGGCCAGAGCTAGTTTCCAGGGAGGTTTAGAGGAGGCTGATGCTGGGAGGCCAACCTGCAGGGAATCAGTCTTGGACAATTAACTTTTACTGCTTGCTCTGCAAACTAGTGCTAAAGTGCTGAGAGGTGTGAGGAACCTATACCTATCTCCACCTATGTCTCCATCCCCACATACACTTTTATCTGTAATGTATGTATATATGAGTGTGTGCATGTGCATATGTTTTCGTGGATGTGTATGTGTGTGTGGATGCGTATGTGGACATGGATGTCTATATATATATACACACACACATTATATACATTCACTCCCCTGTGCTCTCCTCCACAGTTCTCTGCATCACCCTTCCCCTATCACCAGAAACTCCTTAGAACTTCCGAACTCCGCAGACTGACCACCTAGCAGAACTTGGATGTGATCAGTTTTACCTGGGAAGAGTTTTTGAGATGGGATGTTTTAGAGAGGCAAAGTGGGTATTGTGATTTGCCTCAAAACTTCTATCTACCTTATGGTTGAGTTTCTCTTCCTGGAGAAAGATGTTAGGTTCATTTGGTGACTAACTGTCATAAAAACCAGTATTTGGAAATGTTGGACGAACTTACAAAATCATAGAAAGTTTCATTGATCTTTATTGTTTTGAACATATTTGGCTAATACTCGGAATTTCAATAATGGGATTAGAAATTTAAAGAAGATTAATTAACCCTTACCCTGATTAACTGGGGTACAAGTAAATATAGACTATCTATATTATTATATAGATCCAAACATTTAGTTCACGAAACGACATCTTCTTATCATCATTAAATATACCAACATAATCAAATTCATGTATTTCTATAACACCCTTAGCTCTGCTTTATTTACAAGCAAGTGAGAAATACGAAATTTGGACACTTTTTGAATAAACTAGAACAAAGACCACAAATATAAAAATCCATAATAAGAAAATGCATCACCACTTTATAAAGAGAATTCAGTACCTATTTCAGTATGACATATGCTATTTTATTAACAACAACAAATACCTGGATCAGTGCAGCAATATAGGCAGAATTCGATGAGACAAGAGAACATCTCTATAGCTTCTGACCCAGAGACCTCTGCCTGTGACTTTGGAGCAAAGACGCGGATGAAGTGCCCAGAAGCATTTATCATTGCTAGAATGTACTCTCTTCAAAACGCCCAACAGAGTGTGTCCTGCCAATCACTTGCAACCCAGTAACGTTTTCATCCAGAACTGATGTCTGCTCTGCTGAAACCTTTCTCCACATTTCCCACATGTACGAATGACTCTAATATCAGTTTCCAAAAGCTAAATTTATGAAGGTTGCCTGAAAATGAAATTCACATTTTGACATTTTATTGATTCGAATTATATAATTTTCAGGTATATACAGAGATTACATATATGACAGTGTATACATATGTATACCCATACTCACAAGGTACATATTGAAAAATGGTACCCTATTGTTCAAGAAACAGGTGGGTATCCAGGTATTCTCTATCTATCTGTCTCACCCATCATAATCATGTTTTTTGTGATTTTAGCCATCACTGCTGAGCTTAACTGACTTTTCCATGCCCACTTACTATCTGAAAACACAGCTTGAGATTTCACGGAAAATGTCTGAATCTTAGTGCACAGAGATCCTTGGAATTCAAGATTTTTGAACATGGCATATATCACCTCTGGTGAAATTATTATGACTGGATGTCAATAATGTTCAGGAAGACAGAATTTTAATCCTTACCAAATGGCATCCCTTGTGGAGAAAAGCTTATGGAGGACTCAGATGTACACATGTTTACAATGACTATGACCCAGCCTGGGAGTCTCAGAGCAAGGCTGCTTGCTCACCGTAGATGTAATGAGCTTTCTGTACTGGAGCTCAATGCTTTTAGACCCAACAAAGGCAGTGTGTATTAGGAGAGCGCTTCACCTTATGCCCAAAGGGGGCTCTCTCCAAACCCCAGGAGGGGCTCTGACCTCGACTGGGCTGAGCTGTTCAAGGCAGAGTTCATGACAAAATAATGAAAGTGGGGGGGGTTACAAATAGCACATTTTATGCAGCAAGTTTCTTTTATACTTGCAAGAGGCAAACATCTTTAATGACTAGGAAAAAGGCAATATTTTATAATTTTTTTGATAAAGGTATTTGCCTCCTGAAAAGAATCGGTGTTATCATCAAATAACTAAACTTAAATCAGTAAGATGACACATTCTGCCTGAACTGGTATCTAAGAGTAGAAATGCCACTGAAGTGGAAGGTTTTGAGATAAATACAAACATGTTCTTGCTTCCTCATTTTAAAAGTCTTTTTAAAAATGCAAATATAAAATCAAAACTTCATTGGAAGTGCATTTGTCTGTGGAAAGAAGTATTGTATATGTTGAATGACCGTTTTAAAATACAGATATAGATACGCATTGTAATTCAGATCATTGAAAGGGCAGAGTTTATTTTTAGGGTCTAATCATAAATGCACAGTTTGTTGTGCTGTTTAGTTGGTTTGTAAATAACTGAACAATGGTCTCACGTTGACCAGAGCTATATGAGGGAACCTAAGAAGGCGAAACTGATGCATTTTAAAACTGCTTTTACACGGACTGAAGCAGCCACACTAGAATCTCGGGAGTGCTGTGTAAGGTGAATGGGGCCAGCAGATGGATGGAGCCCATGGTCCCTGTCTCTCCCCTTTGGAGCACACTCACCTAGTAGGCAGATTGAACCAGATGCCCGAGGAACCCTGGGGCTTGCTCCTTGGGGGTCCTCCTAGCCCCACTGCCTCACGTGGATGCAAGTGATCCCACCAGCAACCTTTGTATTTCTTTCACAGGATCAGGTCACAGAAGTATTGCTGATTTGGGATGACTGGTTACACAGGTTGACACAGGGCAAGTTCAGAGCATTGGGACAGCAGCCATCCACCATGACCCTTCAATGTGCCTGAGTGTTGATTCTTACCCCCAGGTGCCAACCATGGAACCATCTCTGGCTTATAACACTCAAGGCCAGTGTGGGTGTCTACAGGCTTTGCTAACCTGCGGGCCCCAGGGGGTGACCCACACTGTACGCTGGCTCAACCCTACATGTCAGGCACACCTGGATGACTGAATCCATCTCCTCTAAGGGCTTTTGAGATGGCTGTCTACAATATCAATGGGCCTTCCCAAAAGCCTTCTCTTACTTCAGTCGATGGGGTGATGTCATGTTGAGCGGGGTGGTCTTATGCCAGGCCTGATGAAAGCTTGCCATTTTCTGCATAAATGAGACTGCTCTCCTTCCACCTACAAGCTCCTCACTATCCTTCTGGCTGGTGGTGATGTGTGGCAGGCAGAGGTGGAATCATCATTCAAAGGTCCGTCAGATGGTCGCTACACTTCTGGCGAGCAGAGTGTAACATACGGACTTGTCGAATCACTGTACTGTACACCTGAAATTAATGAAACATTGTGCGTTAACTAGACTTCAATTAAAGAAAAAGTTTAAAAAAATCACTGAAAGAGACAATCTAGGAATATAGTGGTTACAGTCCAAGGAGTTCCAGAGAGACATGGTTGGAAGATTTATTGTCCTATGTTTCTACAATAGAATGTGAAATGTTAACCTGGAAATGTAATACTACCAGAAGAAGAAATATTGATCGCACTTGTGAAGTACTCTGGGTTGGGACTTGGATTGTGGTCATCATCAAAGTTGACTGAGTCACTGAATCACCATATTTGTACACCTGAAAAGAACACAACACTGCATGTTAATTAAGTGGAATTATAATAAAAACTTAAAAAACATTCTCATCTTTAATTCTCCTTTTCATGCCCTCTCCATTTGTCCCGGTGACCACTTTCATTAGGTTTTGATGTATCCTTCCATTGTCTCTTTTTGAGAAAATAAACATTTCTATAGTTATATATTTCTACTTTTTCATAAAAGTTATTTCACTCAGTGTTTTCTACTTGATTTTGTCTCCAACAGATATATCCTGGAGATGATTTCCTATCAGTAATACAGATTTTCTTCATTCCCTTTCCAGATCTACATACTCTATGGTATGGATGAACCATGTTTATTCGACCAATTCTTCATGACTGGACATTAGGTCCTGCTTGGCCTTTTGCTGTTACAAATGATTGCACAACTACTAACTCTCTTCTGATACCATTTTTTTTTTCTGTCAGTGTATCTTTGGGATAGAATCCAATGTAGAAATGACTTCTGCACCAGAAAGTGTGTGTGTGTGAATTTGTGTGTAACATTACCAAACATTTATAAGAGTTGTGCTGTGTTGAAAACCCGTTAGCAAGGTATAAAAGTACCTGTTTCATGACATGTTGGCAGCAGAGAATAAGTTGTACTTCTGAATATTTGACAATATACGTGAGAAATGGTACCCTAGTCTAATTTTAATTTATTATTCTCTATGTATGAGTGAATTTGCATGTTTTTCGATGACTAAGGGTCAGTCACATTTTATTTATAAACTATGACCATTTTTTCTATTGGCTTCCTAATGCTTTCCTTCTCAGTATTTAGAAGCTCCTTATAAACTTTTGTGGGTAAGTTGCAAAACATTTTTGTCACTATTGCATTTTAACTTGTTTATGTTGATATTTCTTTGGCCATGCAAAGTTTTAATTTATAATCTTTATGTAATCCAATTTTTAATTTTGAGTTGTAGCAAAAAATTGGATTTTTGAATCTTTGTCCAGGAAGCTCTCCTTACTCTTAACTTTTATATAAGAAATTCATCCATATTTTTTCCTAGGACTTGTGGAGTTCTAGGTTTCACATTTTGGATATGTGATACATTTAGAATTTTATAGTCATACTTAAAATTTTGTATTACAAGCTATTTTTTGCACTCTTAATTTTTGAGAGAGGCACGTTAAAATCTCCTGCTCTTGTTGATTTATCAATATTTCCTAGTGTTTCTGTTGATTCCTGCTTTGCTTATTTTGTGGTCATTAGGTACATACAGATGAAGAACGTTAAAACTGCTTGTTTAAAAATGTTTTATGATTATGTGATGTTCCTCTTCATTACATTAAAGTCTATTGGTATATAGCACAAACAAACAAACAAACAAACAAGTAGAGATGAGTGAGTCACTGAAAGCTGGTATTCATAGGCAGCCTGGTGGACGAGGCAGTGTCATGAGGAATGATCAAAATCAGCCAGGCACTGGCTTGTTCTTGGTGGTGAAGAACACTAAGAGACGGTTCAGACAAGGAAGACAAGGTGGTTGGATAATAAGCAAATACATAATCCCCTCTTCTCTACCCATTGCTATAAGTGTTCACATTAAGCCACTAGGTCTCACATGGCCCATGCATTTTTAACTTTTTTATTGTGGCAAAATAGACGTAAAATAAAATTTACATTTTAACTTAGTGTGTCATCAGGTCCACCCACATGGTGGGGCAGCCATCACCACCATCCATCTCCCGAGATTTGTATCTTTGCAACTGGAAACTGTCCACATTAAATACGAAGTCCTGATTTTCACCTCCCTCCAGCCCTGGCAGCCACCTTTCTACTCTCTGCTTCCATGAATTTGATGACTCTCAGTACCTCATGTAAGTGGAATCGTACACTCTTTGTCCTTTGGTGACTGGCTTATTTTACGGAGCATCATGTCTTCAAGTTTTCCAAATTTCCTTCCCTTTCGAGGCTGAACCACACTCAGTTGTATGGATAGATCACATTTTCTTTATCTGTGCAGCTGTCAATGGACATTTGGGTTGCTTTCACCTTTTGGCTGTTGTAAATAATGCTGCTATGAACGGGAGAATGCAAGTATCTATTCATGTCTCTGTTTTCTCTTCTTTGGGGCATTTACCCACAAGTTGGTGATTCTCTGTAGTTTTTTGAGGGACCCCACATTGTGTTCTATAGTGGCTGCACTATTTTACCTTCCCAGTAACTATGCACAAGTTTGCCAATTTCTCCATATCCTCACCAACACTGGTTCTTTTCCATTTTTGGTGTTTTTTGTTTTGTTTGTTTTTGTTTTGTCTTTTTATATTAGGCACCTTAATGGGTGTGAAATGATTTCTCTTTGTGGTTTTCATTTGTATTTCCCTAACAATTAGTGATGTTCAATATCTTTTTGAAATATATATATATATTTTTAAATCAGGTGCATATAGGCAGGGTCGCCAAAGACATACTTGCCTTGAGACCTATATAGACCCAAGGGGTGGCTCTGATGGATTCTAACCTTCGTTCTGCAGCCCCTGAGCTGTGTAGTGTTCAACATATTTCTAAACCTATCTGGGTCTAGCATTATTAGGTTTACTACATTTCCTTTGTTGATCAGTGTTCTGAAGCAGCGATACTGTACAATGCTTGTTTTCTTGAAATGTTGAGCTATGTTTTACTATAAATAGGACCTAGTATTGACCCATATCTGTTTTATACACCCCTATTCTGAATCTTTTAATATTTCCATTAGCTATATACTTTCTAAAATATCATAACTCAATGTTAATTTTAAGAAAGATTTCAAATTATCCATGTTACCATGTCAGTTTTCTATGTTAAGAAGAACAAAAATTAGAAAAAGTAAACGTTTTAGGGGAGGAAAGATATTCCTTTTGTAAATCTATAATTGAAATGAAAGTCAACTGGAAATATAAAGTGTTGACACTGATATTGTTAATTACTCATTACTGGGCCTTTTTTAAGATTTTACTTTTTTGTTTGTGTTCTTTTTTGTACTACTTTTCAGTAGTCCAGTTTTCTGAAACTACTTTTCAGTTTCATCCAGTGGATGTGAGGGCGATCTGGCTGCGACATCTGTCACCGCATTGATCGCCAGGGTTGATTTGGCTGATCTGGCTGGCTAGGTGGGTGTCCCTCTACTCCCTCACTGCTCCATGTGCGTCCCTCCCGAAGCTGTGTGCTCAGTCGAAGAGGATGACCTTCCCCGACAGAGGAGGACCGTTCTTCGGTCAAGGGTATATGAATAGCTGTGCTCCCCAGCTAGAACCTCCAAACAAGCTCTCAACTGCTTATCAAGCCTGCCTACTTTTAAGACTTTCCTCTGGAGTCTGCAATGCATTCCCTTTTTTCAGACATCTGTCTAGAATTTTTGGCATGGCCTTCTCTTCTCTCTTTTTTAAAAATGCTTCTTATTATAGACTGTTGTTATTCAGGAAAAAAAATGAGTATCTATTCAGGTCCTTTGTTCACTAACCTACAGCATGCATATTTCCTTGGACAATCCTGATGATCTAAGTCCCTCTTGGCACACATGAACCAGGCCACAGTTCAGTATCCATAGCTCCTCAGTCAATTCCCAGTGTCTGCAGAAATCTCCTAGAGCTGCAGGAGATCTGAGCTTCTAAGATATCTGACATTTGAAACAAAGAAAGTTAAAGACCTAATGTTTACCTTCAGAGGTTTCTCTCTCTCTAAATTTGTTTCTACACATACTGGCAGGAATTTCCCCTCCCTGGGTAAAATATAATATAGTTTTTATCCATAGTTATTGCTCAGAGAATTGCACTTTTTACTAGATGGGGCACTGGTAGGGTGGGTGGTAGAAAGATGTTATCACAAGCCTGCTCCACTTAATACTTTTGTTGGTTTCTGGATCCTGGAGGCTGGAACACAAGGTTTTCAGCTGTAAACCCACTGGGAGTGAGTTATTATTGGTGATCCTCAAATTGTGTTTTTTAAATGTTATTCCATTACCTTTCAGTCAATTGAAGCTTGTAGCATATTACCAGAAACTTTCTGGGCTGGTCAACATTTCATCTTGACATGTATCAGATTTGACATGATAATTGCAGATTTGAAAAAAATTACTAAGAATCTGCAGATCCAGGTTCTATAATTTCAAGTGCAAAATCTTCATTAACTGGTTATTTTTATTCTCACACTACCACCACACAGAGCAGCCGCTTGGACTTAGAGAGCCGTGGTGGAAACCCCTCCTTCAGTTTCTTGTGAATACCTGCATCTGAGATTGCCCTCTTGGCTGCTGTGGTATTTTGGCTATCATATTATTTCTTCTTAAATCCTACCTCAACAGCGGTCTGCCACTCTGTAGACAACCATCATTTATGTCTTTTCTACGTTGCACCATCACATTTTCCCCTTGGATGCAGGGAATATTTGTTTTATTTACCTATTTTCTGTCCACTTACATATGAGATGCCCTTCATTGGTAAAAGAGACTATTTTGAAAATTGCTAGTACAGCTGCTCTTCATACCTGTTAAATAATAATAATGTAGAGGGCACTATTTTCAAATCTAGAAACCTCAGTTCTAAATCTGATTTGGTTCCTGGGGAAGTGATATTTTATGCATATTAAATAAGAAGCAAATAAAAATACTTTAAAGAATAACATTCTAGGGTTCTTTCTTTTCTTTAGGTTGTATTCTAAAGGATGTCTTTAAGAAATTCATGTAAATATCATCTGCTTCATGCTATCTTACATTAGAAAATCAAGTGTAGGGGTGTCTGGGTGGCTCAGTCTAACCCCTGATTTCAGCTCAGGTCATGATCTCAGGGTCGTGGGATCCAGCCCCACCTCAGGCTCCATGCACAGCGGGGAGTCTGCTTGTCCCTCCCCCTCTTCCCCTCCTCCTGCGCATGTGCAGGCCCATGTGTGCTCTCCCTCAAATAAATAAATAAATAAATAAATAAATAAATAAATAACGTCTTTTAAGAAAATAGTTATATAGAAAATCAAGTGTAAAACATTAGGTTCAATTTATCTGTATTTCTGAAATTAATGTAATGTTAGATTTTCTTCTGTGCTCAAATCAAGTAATGTCAAATTAAATGAGATATCTCTTCTCTACGCTAATGATAGCTAGCATTCAGTAGGATGACATCATGCTTACGGGATATGTTTGACTTCACGAAGAATTTTTCTTTGGAATTTCTTTCCATTCAATTTTCTAGATAAAAAAATCTCCAGTAATAAGATGATTTCCACAAAATTTATAAATACTATTATATTCAATAGCTTATGATAAGCAAGGGATTCCATTGAAGCTGATAATAAGATTCGATAATATTTTCTTCTGTATTTACAGTGAGCAAAAAAGTCTTAGAAATGCCGAACTGCACAGACTGTCAAATGTGGAATTCTGCAGGGCTTTCTGTGTGGTGAAAGACCCAACCCACCTATGAGTAAATCCGTAAGGCTTGGACTGGACTTATTATCCTGGTGGTTTAGCATGATAGATCAAACAACTAGTCAATGTTGTCCTGTAATTTGACGTGGAAAAACTTCAAAAAGAGAAAGTCGTATTCTAACCTCCAAAGACTTTGTCCCTCCCCTTACCAATGTTCTTGCATCTGTGAGCAAACAGCAGCGGTTGGTTGGCAAAGCACTCTGACATTTGGGTACTGAAACCATGATCATGGGTTCACCTCAGGCATGAACCAGTAAGCTTCATGCTGATTCATGGATTTAGACTGTTCCCTAACTCCAACAAGCTACAGGCCGAACACCATTGGTCATTAAGATGGCAGGGCAAGAGGGTATGGTCTGATGAGGGGAAAATCCATTTCATTTAGCAGGAAAAAAGTAAGTGTATATCTTTCTGTTGCAGGCTCAGTAATTTTAATTGTACATTGAGAATATCATTACATTGGAATCAAACCCAGTAAGAGCTGTTCTATTAATAGAGCGAATAGTATTTGGTTAAATGAATTACAACTACTCTAGCACTCAACATAAGAAAAGAACATGTGGCTGTAATGAATGGCATAGAACCACGCATACTAGCTGGCTGTAGTAACTTCCAGAAGTAACTCTTTGGAAAGCTTGAATAATAATAACATAAATCGTGTGATTCACTGTCAGTGACTGCAGTAACCTGACTATAAGTTGTGTCTTCCATCTAAGAGAGCTTCTGCAAATAAAATGTAAGTTTTAAAGAAATACAGTATCACATCTTCTGCTGTTTTGAGCATAATTTTAATCATTTAATTATCTCATGAGAAAATAAATATGATGAGAATTCAGGTATAATGTATAGCATTTGCAGTTCTCTTCAGTGAGGACCTTTTCTTAACTTGCTGTTAATTAGTTAGAATTCACTGACATTCTATATAACAGATGTGTTTATCATCATTCATTTTTCTATAATTGGATTGTATATTGGAGAAAGTGAGGTTTTCTAATCTTCTATTATGATATTTTGGTCTTTTAAATCTTTTTACTTTAGATCTTTTCCAGAAGGACTGCTTATAATTGGAAGGGAGGCTTGATGAGTATGAAGTTGATGACAAGTGAAAAGTAGGTGATTAGCAAGGACTGGGTGAAAATGGGCAAAGTCTGAATGACATCATGGTGATGCTTCTCTACCTCATTTCACCATGAAGAGCTTGTTCTTGATTGTGGACTGCTACTCAAAATGTACTTTGAGAAGAACGTCAAAACACAATGAAAATTGTCTACCCCACGTCAGGCAAAGCATTTGCTACAGAGAACATTTAAATTATTTCTTCAAATTTTTGATCCAAAGGAGTCAAATGGAATGAGAAACAATGCTAAGTTAAGCATTATGCCAACTCAGTATGACCATATCTGGTCATTTGCAGTCATATCCTAGAAATATTTTCTAGCTCAGTTAAAAAATTAGGCACATCAATCGCATGACACATTTGAGTTGCCTCCGTGTTTAATATTTCAAAAAAAATTATAATACCACCCAAAGTACTGTATAGTTTTGCCTCTGAGATGCCATGTTCTAACACACATTATTTAACACTGAGAAAAACAATGCTGCCGAATCACTATGTCATCAGTTATATCCCAACGTTAGAGATAGTATAATAGGAAAAAATGGTATGCTGTTAAATTAAATAAATTGTTCCAAATATGTTCATTTATCTCCATCCCCATGCAAATGACCATAGTAAAAACCACCAGATTGTCACATGAACTGTCTTTTAATAGATCTCTCTCAAATTGAGTCTTGTCTCCTCTCTGACTCACTCCACAAAATTTATTCTTCTTCCAGCAACCTTGGTGATCTTTTCAAATTGTATGTTTGAATATGGTAAAAATACTTCTGTAACTGCTTGTTGCTCTCATGATAAAAGCTTAAAAAGGCAGAATTATCAAGATCAGATGATCTCATACTCCGGATCTTTCTAGAATTTCCTGATGCACAAGCTTTCATAACATTTAACAAATAAACACTGTGAAAAATATTTGATTTTTAGTTACTTTTCTCGAACTTAAGCTGTGAGAAAAGTTTCTGTGACAGATTGGATTCTCAAAGTTGGCTACAGCAGTACTCCCCATCCTAAAGGCCTTCTTCCAAGGTCACTTTGAAACTATCATGAATGGGGGTCTACTTCTGTTGTCATCCTGGCTGCACCTGTCACTTATTGTGCATGATAACTTGTGGTAGAAGAAAAGTTACGCTACCTCTATGGCCAGCTCTAGGGGCCATGCCGCTTCCCCTCCCAGGCACTTGGAATACTCTTTCTTTAGGTCATGGTTAAGATGCTGTAAGAAAGTCCAAGCAGCCACCTTGAGGACAGGTAAAGCCAGTTCACCTGTTGACAGTCCCTTCTGAACTCCCAGCAGGCAGCCATCAGCAGCTACCAGCCATGGAGTCAGGCCATTTTGAAACCCACAGCCCCTGCCAGCCACCAGCTCTGTGCAGCAGTGTAAGGGACCCCAGTGGAGACCACATGGAGTTATAGAACTGCACAGCTGGGCCTTGCCTGAGTTCCTGAGCTCTGAATCAGGAGCAAACAAAATGGTTGGTGTTTCTTCCTCCAGCTCTATTGAAATATAATTGACATACAACATTGTGTAAATGTAAGGTATACAAAGTATTGATTTTGTACACATATATTTCAATATGATTACTGCCATTTAAGCCAGTAAATTTGGAGGTAATTCCTTATGCAGCAAAAGATAGGTAAAAGCTGTTTCCTATTTGGGAATTTATCATACCATGTGAAGAACTAACCACTGAGGGACAGATTTATCACAACAAATTTCTAGAGGAAGAATCATGAAAACAATATGATGAAAAGATAAAACTGCTAGAGAAGAAAATGCTACTTACCTTTTTAAACAAATCAAGCATTATGGCAACATGTTTTATTTTTATTTTTTTTAAAGATTTTATTTATTTATTTGACAGAGAGAGACACAGCGAGAGAGGGAACACAAGCAGGGGGAGAGGGAGAGGCAGAAGCAAGTCTCCTGCTGAGCGGGGAGCCTGATGCAGGGCTCAATCCCAGGACCCTGGGATCATGACCTGAGCCAAAGGCAGACGCTTAACCGCTGAGCCACCCAGGCGCCCCGGGAACACGTTTTACAATAATGTTTCAAGAAGAAATAATTTTGGGTATATTTGATTTTATGATGGCTACTGTAAATATATACATATTATATGCACACATACATAAAGATCCTCTCAATGGTAGCTATGAACTCTTTAAGTGGGGGAAAATAAAGGATTTTGAGATTTGCCTAAACTGTGTATTTTAGTACAAAGTTGTGTGTAGAAAACACATTCTGAAAACATTTTCCAACAATTATATTTTGCTGTCACCAAAAATCTAGAGGTACTATTGTATGTACTTCTATACCAGATGAGTGGACATGTGGGAAAAAATAATTTGTGTTTACTTGATAGTTGTTTTCATTTTTATTCAATTTCAGAGCAAACTGGATTAACAATGGATTGAATTATGTTTTTGCTCTATTTGTTTCACTTTTGCTTAAAAAAACTTATGAATTTTGATTAAACAATTATTTTCCAAATGGAGATCTAACAGAGTATCCTGCCATTGTCACTGGCGATGGAACAAGTAGTAAATGTCAGCAGTAATTTAGGGATCAAGACCTAAAATGACCTATACCGGCTCAATGAATAGACCATCAAGAGTCAATATAATGGGTGTCTCTGACTGGGGGCGGGAAGGATTGGCTAGTGCCTGGGAACAAAAGCGAGAGGATGAAAGAGAAGCAGGGGACTTGTTGGGCTATTGTCCCTTTTTCCTTTTTCCAGTACATCTGCTTGGAGTCCCCTTCGCCCATGCAAAAGAGAAAATGTTTTAAAAAAGAAAAGTTATCCTTGCAAAATTAGACACCAAGTTTCCAGGCCCTAGAGATCAAAAGTTGATTTGAGATTTAATTGATGATTTTCAATTCTGGAAATTCATATTCTAACATCTGACTTTGAGCTTAATCTCGACGTGAAATGCAACTCCATTGCCTATCTCAGGCTCTGTGATACCCTCCTGATTTGATAAACACAGGTCATGCTATTGTGAGGATTAAATAGAGTACACACAAACATAGGCATCCTCTGGCATGTTATCTGACACTTCCTCAAGTGCAGAAATGGCAATTTCGTTGGTCCATCAGTGAGAGCTGCTGAGATGATTGGGTGCGTGCCCATTGCCTTGTGAATCCACATCGTCTTTGGCTTCTGGCTCCTTAGCATCTCTACTCTCTTTTTTCATTCATACTTTGTGTTAGTATGACCTGCGGTTCTGAGCTCAAAAGCTATGATTTAACAAAAATTGAAACCAAGCAGCAATCCACACTTTCACCCTAGCAAGGCACCCAAAGGATCTCTGCTCTGAGAGGCCCTGGAGGGCACTTTCTAGCACCCTGAAGAGAAAGAGAGAGATAGAGAGAGACAAGGGGAATCATGCTGCATATCTTCTAATTTGTTTAAATTATGATGAGGACGTTTGATGTTTCAGAAATGTAAATTATATTATTTAAAGAAAAACAAAAAATTTAAATGAAATGGTTTATTTTTAGGAATTACAGTCAAGTCTTAACCTTTATTGAAGGAACCGAGTTAGCATATAACATGTTTTTAAAATATTGATATTTACTAATATCATTCTAGGTGCTGCTGGGAATGTATTAAAGATGGAGTTACGAATTATATAGCACATCAGTGATCTTGGAAGGTTAGAGTGCCCTTGGAACTTGCTGAGATTAAAACTGATTGGTAATTGAAGAGAAATCCTCTACAGTCAGATTAATAGTCCACATTACATCTGTCATATGAGCATATAACCATAGGTATTACGGTTCAGAAATTCATCTGATATAACTCTCATGCCATTTATCTCAGCAAAAATCCAGTTATGGGGAATGACAGTTTTCCTTACTTAATGCTATTTAAATTACTACCATATTAGTTAATACTTTAGTTGGCTAAAATATTATTAGTGGAAGTAAATATTAGAGGTATTGAATTGACAAAACAAACTGGCATTAAAAATACTGTAAGTTGTCCAATCGTTAACAGTGCTTGTGAGGAAAAGTACTTTAACACGTAGAAACATTGTCAGTGGCATACATTATTTTATATTCTGTGAGATTTAAAAAAATTGCAAAAATTCTAATATGAGAACACTTAGAATATGATACCACATTTGAAACAGAGAAAGATGAAAAGAATTTACCGGATTGTTTATTTACTAATAGTCGTGCCATGGAAAAAATTTGAAGAAGTCTACAATATTCTTATATATAACTGAATCACAAGTATTATATAAACAGCATAAAAAGCTAGCTCATCTTTACTGTTGTTTCAGTTCCATAGATCTGTAAATTTGCCTTCAGCCTCTTTATATCATTGACCCCTATAAATCATCAGTTTTTATGTGTTTACAACTTTTATTATAAAATATCCTTTGCTTTTATCTTTCCTGAGGTAATGTATTTCACATTTAAAAATTAATCACTCTGGGATTTGTTGATCAGCTTTAGTTTATGAGTTTTATTCAGTGATCCAATAATTATGTACAGTTGCTGATATGCATAAGTCATTATCCTCCTTGCAAAAAGGATCCTCGAGGCTTCCTGGAAGAGGTGGCCCTTACATCCCTCTTGTAAGATGGTAGTAGTTTGCCAGGCAGACATGCATGACATCATCTTAAGCAGAAGGGAGGGTGTGTACAAAGGCCAGATGCATGGAACATCACAATTTCAGAGGTCAACATATAATTGCATTAGTCTAGGATATGGTCCGTTCATAAGAGTGCATAAGCCTATGTACCTTTCCCTGGTTTATACTACTTGGTGAGTATGATCATGGTTCCCCTTATTTTATTTCCCCTTACATATTCAGACTAAAGGTAGTTAGGCTTTCCTGTCTATGATACTTACAAACCTTCTTGATCTTTTTAGTTGCCTTATCAGTATGTATAATTGACTCATGAATAAAATAATGAGCCCATGTTAGAATGTGGTAATTCATTTAAAAAATCATCTTCTCTCTTCTTACCATATATCGTGTTTCTTTGTGGTTTTATTATGTAGGATATCATGACTGAACAATGTGACTATCATCATCTTTCATTGATGGCTTCATTCTTAATACAATCTAATTTTCTGACTTCTGTTAGGAGTTTTAACAAAGGAAAAATTGCTCAGCATTAGAGCGAAGATGAAAGAGATAGTCTCCTGTTTTCTTCAAGTGCTATATCTGAGAACAGTCTCTTATAAAGAAACAGGATGTAGCTCAGGTGTTCATCATTCCCTTGAACTCCTTAACTATCCAACAAAGGAAAGATATTTCTACTCATAATATTTATCTCAATTAAGAGAGATATTTTGAGTAAAACACTATGAATTCTTGCATGTTTATTAATAGTAATAAGTTAAATTTGATATAAAGATGAGTATTTTTCTGAATAGAGCAGGGCAGATTTGAAACTTTAGCTTTCATAATGAATATTTTTGATCTGAGTCTAAGAGAGGACTGTTAAATTAAAAAAGAAAATACACACGTGACCAATCAGAATACCTTTCCCCAGAGCGTGAGCGTGAGTAACCAGAGTATACGAATGAGTTCATGGTGTGACACGTAATGGATCTGTGGCATAAAGTGAATGAAGACCTATGCTCAAAATAAATGTTGCGTCCTAGGTGTAATTACAAAAACAAAAACGACACAAAACAAAAAGACAATTACAGCACAGGACAGTCAGTTCCAAAAGTCAACAGTATTGAAATAGAAAATAAAGTGAGCGAATCACAAAAAGAATCAATGTGAGGAAATAATGTATCCCAACTAGGACTGCTGTCACCAGCCACTGGTGGTCAATTCTGGTGCCCAGATGCTGTCATAACCAGATAACGGATGCCAATCAATGTGTATATCAATATGAGTGAGGGGGTATTAAGTAGTTTCCTATATTGAAAATTTGCATGTTACATCAATTTAAGTTACCTTTAATAGTTCCTCCTTCAATTACAAAGGATAGATTTTGTTTTTGTGTTCTAATTGCTTTGGTGTTTTTTTTTTTTATTTCTACAGCAGATTTGGAGCATCTTAATTAAAAAAAGGAATATATCTAGAATGTTCAGTTTCAGTCTATAGAGTGTGTGGAAGTAAATTTTATACAGATATTTAAAGTCATTTCACAGCAAACATGGTATCTCCAGGTCATTTAGCCTCTGATCCTCTGGTCCTCCTCTGTGGGCCTTTCTACTGATAAAGAATTTTTGGAAGATTTGTTGCCTTATGCTGGTACTAAATACAAAATCTTTCAGGAACATTTTTTATTATTCCCCCTGACAAATATGTCACTACCATACTGAATCATCTGAGCTTTGATTCTTCCTTTTCCTTGCTTTTGATTTTGTCTATGATAGTGATAAACATCTGAAGGTGGAGCATATTGCTTATGTAAACAGACCTTCCGTGTGGAAATACATTTTCGACCTGTCGCTCCAGGATCTACTCCAAGGTGACTCTCAACCATCCACAGTTTATGTACACATGGAGAATTTGTACTCCGATCGAGTTGTGTTTTAAAGTTACGATATTTTCTGTCAAATTTAAGTATCTATCTTTCGAAAAACTTCAACAGGAGACAGGGTTGGGTTTCTCAATCCATCTCATTACTAAGTTGATTTGGAGAAACAAATATAGTTAATATTTATTGAATAGTTAGGATGTGTCAGTTGCTCTTATAATCACTTTACATTAAATCATTCATTAGTAATTAATAGCGATGAAACCCCTCTCTGAAAGATAATAGCATCATCCCTACTTTAAACATGATACAATTGAGTTACAGAGCTGTGAAGTAATTTGCTGGAGTTCCGATAGCCAGCAAGGAGTGGCTTTTAGTCTCAAGCCTAGTTCCTTGCTCTTAACCACTCTTGAGTGTTAACCCTTCTGAGCTTCAGTAGCTTCCAACATAAAATAGAGAAAATTCTTTCTTCACAGGGCTATTATGGAGATCAAATCTCCTAGTCTCTAAACACATTTCAGAGGCATTACAAAGATTACATTACATTACAAGGATTACAAAGAGAGTGTGCTTTTCCCCTCAGGGTTAAGCAGCCTGCCCCCCAAGTGTACAGATGGCCGGGCAGGATGAGGCCTGACTTCCGGCACCCTTCATCTGTTGCCTGGCAGACTCATCTCTGTGCCCACAGCGTGGGACTCTCACAGTGGTTGTAGACACATCATGCCCTGTTGTAAAACTCACCAGCAGCTCACTGTTTCTCGGAGGCTAAAACTAGGCTTATTTTTTGTAGCGTATAAATGTCTTCATGATGTGGCCCCTACCTACTCGTCTCCCTTGCCAATTCTCCTTAATCAGTCGTTGCTCAGTCTATACAGGATTATTTGTGATTTCCGGATTTACCCTACTTCTGTCTCTGTGATCCTTGGGAAGGCTGTACTGTTTTGCCTAACCAAATCCTTCTGCTGCACTAAATATCAGATCATTATCACAAAGGCCTTCTTTAACATCTTAACAACCCACCCAAGGCCACCCTCTGTCATATTTCCTTTTTTTAAAAGATTTTATTTATTTATTTCAGAGACAGAATGAGAGAGAGAGAGAGAGAGAGAGAGAGACCATGAGAGGGGGGAGGGTCAGAGGGAGAAGCAGACTCCCCGCTGAGCAGGGAGCCCAATACGGGACTCGATCCCGGGACTCCAGGATCATGACCTGAGCTGAAGGCAGTCGCTAAACCGACTGAGCCACCCAGGCGCCCTTTGTCATATTTCCTAACACCTTATTCTTGTTTTTATTAGAACACATCTCATGCTGTTTAAAAAAAATTTTTTTTCTGTTTCTTTTTTCAGTCTCTGAGTTTTGGCGGCAGAGGATCTTTTTGGCTCATCTCCATATCCTTAGCAGAGTTTCCACAGTTAGTAGGTGCTTAGAAAATGCTTGTTTTGTTTGACTTAAGGAAAATTCTGTAGCCAATTTTAAAAGCAACATAATTCCCTCTTAAGATTGAAATAACAGTGAAAAAGAAATTAATAAAGTTAAGAAGGTAACTACTATGAAGTTTTACCTTCTCTGCTTTATTTAGTCTTGTGACTTACACTTGGTTCTATGCACTCTGATGGGAATATTTCAATTTGTTCTAACCATCATACTTTACTTATCTGTATAGGGTTATTTCCTCAGTAATTGGGACTGTAATAATTTAAGTTTCTGCCATTTGCAGGCTGCTTAGAATTTCAATTCACAATAGGAACAGCCCCATACAATGGAACAGGATGACAGAATTGAATTGGTGCTTTCAATTCTTGTTTGATTTGATTGCCCAGGATAGAGAAAGGAAGGTAATTATAGGACACAGAAGAGTATATCATGTCAATGACACTTAATAACTTGCACAAAGATTTAGTTTTCTTTGGATGATATCTACATTTCTTCATGGAGCCGGTGAATAAAAATCCTCTAGAGTAATATTATCTTAGGCAAATGTAATGTTTCTTCTCTTTTTCCAACAAAGAAAGTACATTTGGCACTTTTTGTATGCTTTCTTGTGCAGTAGCTATGTCCTAATTTTATTCATAGATTCTTCTTCTACTACACTGCATAATCCTTGTGTAAAAAGGACCTATATATTATTAATTGTCATTTATTATTTGTACCTAACATAGTATTTGCTTCTAAAAAAATCTGCTCAATAAAATAACAGCAACAACAACAAAAACAAAACCAGAATGTATTGTTTTATATTGTCCATGAAAATATAATAACCAATTGGCAAAACTTTACAAGGATGATGTTCCTAATACCCTATTAATGATTTAAGCATTTGAAAGTAGTTATCAAAATTCTTAAATTCATTCTCAGTCTTCAGCTCAGCGGATTGTCTGCATGTTTCCAGGAGCTCACTCCAAAGTCTTCAAATACTAAGGTTTGAAAATTCCATCCCTCATTATGACATACTCATATTAATAGGATTTCTTAATGTGGAAAGTGTTTCCAACTTTCTTGGTACATTGGACAATGTGTCTGTTGAAGAAAATTTACCTGATAACACCAAGGGAAAAATATGGCAGTGAATTTAAGGAAAATCTTACCAAAAGAATTGCCTTTCTGTGTAACTATATATAAATTTTCTAGAACATAGTAAATATGTAATAAGAGATTATGTTTGAATTTGTACTAACATAACCTATTTAATTATGTCATATACCTTGAACTTTAGGTTCTTTTTTTTTTTTTTTTAAAGATTTTATTTATTTATTTGAGAGAGAGAATGAGAGACAGCATGAGAGGGAGGAGGGTGAGAAGGAGAAGCAGACTCTCTGCCGAGCAGGGAGCCCGATGTGGGACTCGATCCCGGGACTCCAGGATCATGACCCGAGCCGAAGGCAGTCGCTTAACCAACTGAGCCACCCAGGCGCCCCAGGTTCTTTTTTTTTTTAATGGTTCTATACTCAACAGAACAATTTCATAATAATTCAGCTGGAATTGTCAGTAAAAATTGTCAGTAAAAAAATCAGCATTGATTACATAGTAGGATAATTACAATTATATTCCTGTCCTTTCATGAATAAAAGAAAGTAGACATAAAGAATATGATCCTTCTGAAAAGGTGGAATGGTTATGAATTTTTTAATTATCTTAGTAGTGACCAATATGAAAATAACTAATTAAAAAATGAAATATGACTGAAATTTTCATTTCATTTAAATTTAAATGATTTTCAGTGAGGAAATGAATAATATGATGTGACCCAAACTATATTTTAAGAGTACATTTGTGCACAGAGTTTAAAACTTATAATATAAGAAAAATAACCAAAAATAGCCATTTAGTAATGTCAAATTATTCTACTACATGTGATTATTATGGCAAATTTGCTTAATTAGTTTTACATAGATTCTAACCTTACAATCTCTGTGCTTTAACTGATGTGGTTAGACCCTTTATATTTAATGTGACTATGGTTAGATTAAATTTTACCTTCTTGCTAGCTGTTTTCTATTTGTTCCATTTATTCTTTGTTTCATTTTTTCCCCTTTATTCTGCCTTTCCTGGTGTGAATTGAGAATTTTTTTTTTTATAATTCCAGTTTAATCTTTTTAATTGAATTTTTAACAATATTACTTTTAAAAAAGTCTGGTTTAGTGGTTGTCCTAGAGTTTACATCACACATTTCTTAATAATATGAATTTAAATTAGAATAATGTTGTACAGAATCACATGTAGTACAAAAGCCTTATAACTGTATATTACCAATTCCTCTCTCCCACCCCTTGTGCCATGTTTGTCATATATTTCAGTTTTATATATAAAAGCAAAATACTTTGATACAAATTTTACTTTAAAAAGTGGTTACTTTGGGGATGCCTGAGTGGCTTAGTCACTTAAGCGTCCAACTCTTGATTTAAGCTCAGGTCATGATCTCAGGGTTGTGAGATCATGCTCATGTTGCACTCCATACTCAGTGGGGAGTCTGCTTGAGATTCTTTCCCTCTGCCCTTCTCCCTACTCATGTGCACTCTCTCTCTCTTTCTCAAATAAATCTTCTAAGAAACAGTCCTTATTTTTTACAACAATAAAAAAGAAGAAAAATGTATTTCACCATTATTTGTTCCATTTTGATGTTCTATTATTTTCAGTGGCTTAAACTTCCTGGCAATGTCACATTTCTGCTGCTTAAAGAATTTCCTTAAACATTATTTTTTTTTGTAGCGCACATCTTCTGACAATGAATTTCCTATTTCTGTTTGTGAAAGTATTTTTCCTTCACTTTTGAAGTATATTTTCAATGTGTACATAAAGTTCTAGGTTAAGAGTTTTGTTTATCTGTTAGCACTTCAACAACTTCATGCCTTTGACTTCTTCCTTGTGTGGTTGTTGATAAAAAGTCTGCTCTGATTTTATCCTTATTCCTTTGTAGATAAAGTGGCTTTTTTCCTCTGGCTGCATTAAAGATTTTCTCTTGTCTTTGGTTTTCAGCAGTTTAAATGGCTATGTGTGCTTGGCATTTTTGTTTGATTTGTTATTTGTCAAATTTGGTATGCCCTGTAATCCTTGGGTCTCTGGTACGGTGTCTATCAAGATTTATAAAATTCACAGCCATTATTTTGTGCAGTATTTCTCCTGTGCTGCACTCACGTTCTTATCCTTCTAAGGCTACTAATATGTTAGATTATTTAATATTATTCCACAGCTCTTGAATTCTCTGTAATTTTTATTTTGCTCTGTTTTTCTGTTTATATATCCATTTGCATCGTTCACATCTTCCTATCTTCCAGCTCACTGATGATTTCCTAGGCTGTGTCGAATCTAACCATGAGCAAGTTGAAAGCATTCTTCATCTTTGTTAGCTGTTTCCTATTATAACATTTCCATTTGTTTCTCCCTTATATTTTCTATTTCTTTACTGAAATTACTTCTCTGACCTTATATGTCATCTACCTTTTACCCTAGAGCCTTTTGCCTATTATTGTAGTTATTTTATATTCTCTGTTTGATGGTTCTAGCATCTGTGTCATATCTGAGTCTGGATGATTGTTTTGCATATTCAGGCTGTATATATATATATATATATATACACACACATATATACATATATGTATACATATATATACACATATATGCATATATATACACACACATATATATATACATATAAGTATATATGCGTGTATATATCTATATATGTATGTGAATATGTGTGTGTGTGTGTATAAAATGAGCAAATCAGAGCATACATGTCCTTGTCTTGGGCCTTTGGTGTCCAATACATGTAAATTGAGTTAGAAGTTAGGCAGGTTTGAAGGTGGTCCCCACTGGAGTTTCCCTGCTCAGCTTTGGAACTTCCCTTTGTTTTACTCTCTAGAATTTGTCTTTGGCAGTATTCTTAATTCTATTCCAATTTACGTGGTGTGGTGTGGTGTGGTGGTGAAAGGCAATGTGTGGTGTGCATTTTCTGAAGTTCTGACTGTCTGTCTTAGGTGGGTAATTGCAAACCTGGGTCTTGAGGATATTACCCTCAGAAGTGTTCCTGCTCCCCTGGGGGAAGGGCAGAAATAGCTGCTAGGTTCAGCATTCTATGAATAACAAGAGCCCAACTTTAATAAGTTCTGCATGGAATGTTGAACCCAGCAGATATTTCTTCCTTTCTCCAGGGGCTAGAGTTTTTTGTTTGTTTGTTCACTTCTCTCAGCCTCAGTCAGTATCTGACTTCAAGCTAGAAGTGTTTTGTTGTTTTTTCCACTGTTGATTAGGGCTTTTTGTTGTTGTTGTAGGGGAGGTAAGGAAGATAGGTTTGTGTGGATTTTCAGAGGTGGCTGGAGCTTTCTAAGGATCCTCTTCAGCTCTGCATAGCTGCTGGGGTTCTTGCAAGAAAGCTTGCAGATGTGATAGACCTCAGGTGCTTTAACTGTCATTCCAACCTACACTTGCCTTTAGTAATTTGTCCAAAATTTCTAGCTGAATCTTCTTATCAGCTTGTACAACATCAGGGCATCTGTCCCAGTGACCAAATTCTCCGGCCTTGCTTTCTTCCTGCATTCACCTCTTTCTCTCCAGACATGGGGTTGGATGTTTACTCTGCAACTCAGTTCTCTGATTTCCATGAATGCTTCATATTTCCAGTTTGTCTATATTTTTTCATGTTTTAAGGTGAGAATGATGCTCTTTCTTCCTCTATATCTGAGCTAAAATCAGAAGTCCCTGAACCCACCCTTCCTTCCTTCCTTCCTTCCTTCCTTCCTTCCTTCCTTCCTTCCTTCCTTCCTTCCTCCTTTCCTCTGATTCTCTCTCTATTTTTCTGTGAGATCATCAGTTAAAATTGATGGTCAATATTTAATAAGCAAACACTTGTATGTGTGTTGTCAAAAATAAAGTTCACTGTATAACATAATTTGTTCTTTAGGAAAAAATCCAATAATCTTATTTGCCTGAACACTTATAATTTCCCAGGACAATTGTGACATCTTCTGAATTTATGTACAAATAATTTTGTGAATATGATATTGATTAGCTGACATGTCTTCTCACTTCATGTTACTTGATACAAAGCTAAGAGTAAAGTTGTATTCCCACGTACATCACTGTAATTTGCATTCTCAATGGCATATCTTTGTCCCCATCAGGTTTTCACTTCTTTTGTTGCCTTATTTTCAACTCATTCTATTTCATTACCTTACATAACCTCTCAGGAGCCATCAGAAAATCTTTCTAGAACATCACTGGGTGTAAATATAAAAAAGAGACAAATTTTCAAAAGGCAGTAATAAAGGTAAAAAGGGAGAAGAAGGGAAGAGGAGAGGGGCAGTATAAGAAAGACAGTGTATAAGATATTGCAGGACATAAATAAAATAAGCACAAAGGATTTGATTTATGAAAAGGATGTCAACATTAATAGAAATTTTAGCAGAAACTTAAAAAATTCTAAAATACCTAGAAGGGAAAAAAAATCATAAAAACTGATAAAAAGAGTGTGTACTTTTACTGGTGACCTAAATGTAAAAAATCAATATTGTTATCTTCAATAATTCAGTGTTAAGTCCTGGTCTCCTGTCAATAATGCCAAATAAGCATGAGGAAGTCATATTTAGAAGACATTGAGACAAAAACTAATGCAATATTTGGGCTAATGAAAAATAGTATTGGGAATTTATAAGAGAACAGACAGGGAATCAGATGACCTTTGTTCCTATGTTTTACCTGCCACTAGCAGCATGAACTTCGTCAAGTTATTTAATCTTTCTGAGCTTTGTTTTCTTCCTCTGTGAAATGAAGGATTTACAGCTGATTATATTTAAGTTTTAGAAATCTATATCTATGACTTCAAATAAAGGTTAATGCAGGCCATGTTGGGCATTTAATGCCAAGCTAAGGATTTGGGACTTGATCTGTTGGTAAATGGAAGGCCATGATGGTGTCTAAGCAGGAGGTTATCTGAAGCATTGAAAAAAGAGGTTAGCTTAGAAAAAATAATGGTTAGCGTGTGGGTAAAGTGTAGAGTAGTGGTCTGGACTGGTAGTGTGGTGATGTAAAGGGCAGATAATGGGAACACTGTCAATGTATGACACCAGTCTCTGTAATTACATTAAAGCTAATACAAGAAGGATGTGAGTAGTAATGGTTTAGGAGAAGTCTTAGGATAACCAATACTACATGTGTCATAGGGATTCAAGAATTTGTTTCATTTTACCTCTTTCCTTTCCTTTCTTTCTTTTTTTTTTTTTTGACAGAGAGAGACACAGCGAGAGGGAACACAAGCAGGGGGAGTGGGAGAGGGAGAAGCAGGCTTCCCACGGAGCAGGGAGCCCGATGCAGGACTCAATCCCGGGACCCTGGGATCATGACCTGAGCCGAAGGCAGACGCTTAACGACTGAGCCACCCAGGTGTCCCTACCCCTTCCCTTTCAATATGCACTTCCTAGTCCCTATTTATAGATGTACCATTTTTATATAATTAAATACCAGAAGTGTTCTAACCATACCATCCAGTTAAATACAATGACACATTTAATTTTATTGAGAACACTAGAGTGATCTTAGTGCTGATTTGTCTGCTTTTCAGTGTCACGGAAACATCACATGGGGCAAATGGTATTTGAGAGTGATGGTCAAAGCTATTTTCTAAACTGCTCCCTCCTCCTAAGTATATCATGTTCCCAAATAATAATAACACTCACAAATGCCAGAACATACCATTCATAACTATTCCTTACTGATGGAGGAGATAGCATGGACTTTATCAATATGGTGAACATGACCCTTAGTTTACTGGAGATAAACTAACCTGACTTATACCTGCTAATAGTACCTACCTTTAGTTCTGATAAGTGTTCATATTTTGATAAGTCCTACAAGCACTTTATTTTGGAGTAATTCAGTACTAGCTAGCCATAACTGTACATTTTCCCCTTCCCCAATAAAATGCCATGAATTCACAGATTCATGGCATTTTATTGTGTGTGCTCTGTGATCAAGAAATGCTAATCGAGGGCGCCTGGGTGGCTCAGTTGGTTAAGCGACTGCCTTCGGCTCAGGTCATGATCCTGGAGTCCCGGGATCAAGTCCCGCATCAGGCTCCCTGCTCGGCAGGGGGTCTGCTTCTCCCTCTGACCCTCTTCCCTCTTGTGCTTTCTCTCACTCTCTCTCGAATAAATAAAAAAATCTTAAAAAATAAAAAAAAAGAAAGAAAGAAATGCTAATCGAGGGTATGTGCAAACTATTTTCAGGATACTCAACTTTTTTAAGGCATATGAGAAAGAATATACTTGCCTTACATCAAACCTTCAACTCAGTCCTCCCTCCTCAATGAACATAATCATAAAATTTGGGTTTTCCCAAATGGCTGATATCAAGATACAGGAGGATGTGGTTGGCAGAATAATGCCCCCACCCTCAAGGATATCCATGTTTATCCCCAGAACTTGAGAATACACTATGTCACATGGTAAGGGAAATTAAGGTTGCTAATAAACTGACCTTGAGATGGAGAGATGACCTTGATTTGGGGATTAGCCAGGTGGTCTTTATAAGTGAAAGAGTGAGGAACCACAGTCAACTCAGAGTGATGCAATTTAGGAATTTGATCCAGTATGGCAGCTGTGAAGATGGAGGAAGGGGGCCATGAGCCAAGGAATGTGGGTGACTTCTAGACATTGGAAAAGGGTAAGGCAAACAGATTCCCCCCTACTGCTTCCAGAAAGGAGTACAGTCATGCTGACACCTTGACTGAATCTCAGTGACAGCCATTTTAGTCACCTGGCCTCCAGAATTATAATAAATTTCTGCTGTTTTAAGCCACTAAATTCGTGGCAATTTGTCACAGCGGCAATAGGAAACTAATACACATGAGTATGTAAAATTCATCACAACTTTAAGTAGTGCTGATGATATGATCATTTATGTTGCACTTATATATAAAATAAAAATTCAGAACAACATCCTTTTTGAGCCTAGAGCCAAGCAGAGGCTTGTGTCTTTAATGAGTTTGTTTGCTTTCCATTGGTAGACAATAAGATCTACATGTTGGTTTTCTCCCATTTGCCCCAAAATCTAAGAAAGTAAGAGTTAAGTTTTATGGTTAACTATTATGACTAATAATAGTTAGTCAACTATTAGTTAATAGTTAACTGTAGCCTTTCCTTCATTCTATGAATTTCCTCTTCCCGGTTTTTACATTAGGTATTAGTCTTTTACTCTGATTAGTGGTTTTGATAATATCAACTTTGAATACGTTTGTTTATTTTTTTAAGATTTACTTATTTATTTATTTGAGAGAGAGAGAATGAGCATGAGCAGGAGGGGCAAAGGGAGAGGGAGAGAGAGAATCTCAAGGAGACTCTGCACTGAACACAGAGCCTGAGCAGGGCTTGATCTCATGATCACAACCTGAGCTGAAACCAATAGTCAGATGCTTAACCAACTGTCCCACCCAGGTGCCCCAACTTTGAATACATTTGTAAAGAGAAAGGGTAAGTTACAATATAATAGTAATAAATTAAAACATAGCTTTATTCTAACTGGTTAGATATTGATAATAAATTACAATATAATAGTAATAAATCAAAACATAGCTTTATTCTAACTGATTAGATACTGATAGTAAATTTCTATAGGATAAAGAACCAGAAATGTCAGTCTTGCCCAACACAGAGATTTAGAGTTAGTCATAACAAAAAACACTGAAGGAAATAAAGAAAAACAGTGAATGAGGTAATAATCCTTTTCTGATTCTGTTTTCCTTTGTCTATTCTTTTAGATGAGGTCAACAAGTTAAATTGGGAGTCATATAAAACTAGTTCAACCATAACTGTTGGTTAATTAATCAGTCACAGTTTATCATTTTATATTCGGAGTCTAACTAGAATTGTACTCAGGAAAGAAATGAAATACAACCCTGTTTCTCCCAACAATTTTCCTATTTATAGAGTATTGCATATGTCACTGGTTATTGGAATTTATAAATATTTGGAATTTTTTTCCTCAAATCTGTATGAATTACTTTTTTACTGAGTACTAGCTATACATGTTTTACATTGCATATAATTTAGCTTCAAAAGAATTCCTATTTCCTTATGATCACGTGAGATGGTTGGCCAAGCTCTATAGAATGTTATAGAATTGGTTAGCATAGCATGGTACAGACATCAATAGAGGCCAGAGAATGGAAATGTCAAGTTTACCTGGAGTCTTGCTGTTTCCTAGAAAAGTTGTTATGTGAATTAGATTCTTTTCTTGGATAAATACACTATTAAAACAAATGTGATTTCACAGTATAAACAAATGTATCATATGTGGGACAAGACACATACCAGAAATTTGGTTTCAGATTTAACATTGGAGAATATTAATGGATAAGAACAAATAGACAAAGACTCAGAGTTTGTATATAAATAACCCTGAATAGAATTAATTTTTAACTGCTCTCTCTTGGTTTTGGTTTTTATTCATTTCCATATTTATTAAAAAATGAAAATAAATACTGAAAAGACTTGCAACTACATTTAATCATTCAGGGAAATATACATAAGTGTGTGTGTGTGTGTGTGTGTGTGTGCGTCACTTGTAACTTTTGAAGAAAGAAATCAAGTTAAAGCATAGTAATGACCCCATGGACTAAATTATTACTGAATCTGGCTTCTATCTAACTCTTAGGTGAGTTGAAATTAATCTCAGTAACTACAATTGAATGTAAAGAGTAAAAGCTTACATCAGGCACATTAAAAAATATATTGCTGAGTGCCTATTTTGTTAATTAACTGTGTCAGATACCAGAAGAAAAAATATGCCTGTTTATCTGTAAAAGACCATTAGTACATTGGGCATAAATATTCCAAGTATAGATCTTTGTATGCATGCACACATTCATTCATTAATTCTTCACATATATGTATATGTAATATATATATATAATCACCTGTTTTTATTAAATAAAAATAATAATTAAAAACAAATCAAGCATATTTCCTTGCCTTGATTGTGGGTATGTCAAATCAGAGTACATAATTCATTTATTTAGCTCCAGACCATAACAAAATTGCTTGACATATTGTAGGTGCTTAATAAATATTTTGTGAACTGATCTAGATTACTGCAATCCAGATTCTGCATAATGCCATTGCTTTAAATATTTATAGCAGCTATGTCCAACCTCCACTTAAGTCCTATTGTTGCTATTGTTTTTCCCTCCCAAGAGAATCATGCCAGTTTTTTCAACCATTTGTCAGACAAGAAGGTTTTTGTCAGTCTCCTATGTATTTCATCTTAACCTTTAAGCTCTGGAAGACTTTTAAGAAACTGCATTCCTTGCTATAGGAGACTATTGAGGGAAAAAAATTAGAAATTCTCCCAAGTTATTTCTAATAGGATGCATATTAGCTAAAATAATGAAGACTAAGGATTTGAGCATGGGCTGAAAATCATAAGATCATGTCAAGTAAGTCACATGACAGATTATCAGGGTTTCAAATATGTTTGGGTCCTTCTATATAATATAGTCTCAGTTAACTGATTATTTTAATATTTCAACAGGATTCTTCTAATCCCCTTATTTTCAACTGGAGATTGCTTTGTCAGTGTCAGCTTGCTTTCAACCCAGGGGGACATTTGTCAGTGTCTGGAGACATTTTTGATTGTCCCAACTGTGGATGGAGGATACCACTGTCATTTGGTGGATAACAACCAGGGATGCTGCTAAATATTCTACAAGGCATAGAGCATTGCCAAGGTTGACACACTGATAAATTTGCATTGTAATATGGCTTTCAAGCTACATTTTATAGCATATTAGCAAATAAAGAAGATCTAAAAGGACATCTTCAAATAAATTTCTTATTATCACTCAATTTCCACAGTCACACTAAATGGGAAAGCAAGTTCTGGGATTCATCCAATATTGTAACTTTTTCAGCTTCTCAAGATCCTTGAATATTCCTGAGGTGCCAAACTTAAAAACCAGTGACACTAGCGTATCAGAATAGCTAGTTTTCTGTGTTTCCTGAGCAGAAGCTCCTTGCACATTAGCAAGTGCGGGACATAATCTCATCTTTGGTTTCCAGGAGAACCACTGGGATCCTACTATAGTCAATCTTGCCTGTGGGCCAGGGGCAACTGGTGTGCTCCTTAGAGCCTTGAAAACAGAGCTATTGAGGCACCAGTAAAATTGGGTTCATTTCATGTTCTCTGATTGTATGATCTTTCTTATGGATAGATGAAGTTCAGTTACATGATCCCAGCTTGTATTGTTAATACTAGTCCTTTGTCACAATGTCTTTTGCTGTCCGAAGGAACTAATAATAATAACTCTTAATTAAAAGAAACCCAGAATATTTAACAGCCTGCAAGGCAATCTTTGGCTTTCTTTTGTTTTTCTTTATAATATGCCATTGTGGATTTTCCTGATCACCTCTACCATCTGAAAGCATTTCGTGGCACTTTTCATGTATGTAATATAATACAGTTTGAAGGGGACTGAAATATTCTATGCTCCTACACTTAGAAAGATGAGAGGCAGAACAAGGAGCTCAATTTCTTTGTTGAGATCATTTGGCGTAGGTGTTAATTCGCCAAGGTATTGCTCAATTACTGCTCAGACCCTGAGCATTGTACTCTCTTAATGGGTAAGTATTTATGAAGAGATTTAAAGAAAATACATCACTGGTAAATGTTTACTCAGTGTTTCATGTTTGATCTTTTTCATACAATCTTTCTACTAAAGCTGGAATCTATTTTCAATGACTACATATGAATGCAGCACACGTTCTGCGGCGTAACAGATGCCATCTGTAAAAGCATTTACTTTAAATTAGTGGAATAAGTAATCAAAAGGGCTTTGTACTTAATGCAAAACTTTTGGTGACTATTAAATGCTCATTAGAGGGTGTTTTTGCTGTATGACTGTCAAAATCAGCAGGACGTTTATGTTAGATTTCCTGAGTGGGTCAAGATTGAATATGATTTTACAACCTAAATAACATAAATGAATGCAGGTTATTTCAGCATCTCCAGATGTTTTTTAAACTCTTTGCCCCTAAACCCAAAACTTAGTGCCATTTCAAATTCTGCAATGGTATTTTAGTAAAGATTTTTTAAATTAAATATTTAACATGTTTAGATAAGTAGGCTACTTTTTCATACTCCCAACATTTATAAATGAAAAACAGATACTATCTCTAATGCTAAATATTACTCCAGCCCATCTTTTATGGAAATATATCCCCAGGGAATCAGATAATATTAAATCAGCTTAACTATGCACTTATTACAATAGCTAATTATTTAAAGTTTTTAATTATCTTATGATGGCTTATTTGGTAGATTATGTACGTATTGCAACTTGATTGAATCTCTGGAAATATGTCCTTATTATCACTTTGCTTTTAATTAAACATTCAATAGCTGTCTTGTTTAATCTAGAGAGATGCATCTATTATTCTCACCGTTGTTATTTATGTGGTACTATGCACAGGAATGGTACTGTATAACGAGAATAAATGCTTCACCCAAATCATGGTTCTCACATTGAGGAAATGAAGTCTCACATCTATTAACTGAAGTCTGTAAGTGCTCTGATTATAAAAGATGATTTTGAAGACCCTTCCTCCATCTTGGAGGAGGAAAACACCCCAGAGTCCATGGGTCATATTCAACTTGCTTGCAGGCAGAATTGCCCGTCAAGTAGTTAAATCAGCATTGATGGTCAAGTTCAGAAAAGCAAAACAGAGTTAAGCTGAAGTAATAAAAGCCTGACAATTTATAAAAATACTTAAGATCTGCATGTTGTCATTTTCTTTGGGAAATCTATAAATGGGCAAATTAACCTGCTTCTCTACGAAAATCTTTACTGTGGGCCTTAATGGTATTGCCCCCTCTGGTTGTCCAGAGTCAGAATTGTTTTCTGATTCTTAAAATTCTAAATGCCCATCAACTTTGTCTCTGGAGGCTCAAATATACCATACAGTCTCAAGAGGAAAAGGGGAAAATTGCCTTGATTTTGTTTCCATTGCAAAGATCTCTTTTCTCTAGGTCTGTTTAAAAAGCCTCTCTCTTCTCTTTTCTAACACAGATTTAAAACAGAAAAAACCCTCTTAATCCTCATCTGACATGGAGGAATTTACAAACAGCTTCTGAAGGACAAATTCTTTTGGGGGAGAGGGCAATAGAACAGCTGTTGGAAAGTACACTGAAATGTCGCCTGTGTTGGCTGGAGGGGTTGATCCTATCTATGTAAGTAACCCCAAGAATGAGGGAATTGGGCTAAATCCCGTCTATAATGGGATGAAAAGCTTCCTCATTTTATTAATAGCTATTATCTGTTGGAAATGGAATTAGATTCCTCATCATTCAATTATTTATTATTGATGCTTTTTTCGAATGTTCAATAAAGGCTTCATTGTTTGGATACAAAACCTCAAAAGAAAAAAGTATATTCTTTACCTTAAGCCCCTCACAGTCTACTGGGAAACATATTTGAGTACAAAGTGATAATGCAGTGATATAATGGACTGCTCTGATTTTATTTTTTTTATTTTTTTTTAAAGATTTTATTTATTTATTTGAGAGAGAGAGAATGAGAGATGGAGAGCACGAGAGGGAGAGGGTCAGGGGGAGAGGCAGACTCCCTGCTGAGCAGGGAGCCCGATGCGGGACTCGATCCCGGGACTCCAGGATCATGACCTGAGCCGAAGGCAGTCGCTCAACCGACTGAGCCACCCAGGCGCCCGGACTGCTCTGATTTTATAGGTGAGAGTAAAATGTTATAAAAAATGAAGTGCTTATAAAACACAATAAAAGAAATATTGGAGGAAGAGGCAACAGGTGAACTTATTCTTGGAGGAAGAGACATAATAAAGCAAGTTGTAGGTTAGGAGGTAAAAGATGAGATGCTGTCTTCATGTCAGAGGAAGCAGTACACATAATGACATGGAGATGAGGTCTTCTGCTTCTATTATGCCTCCAATATTCAAAGGGAATAGATCAATTTCTATGCATGTTTATTTATATAACAAATAAATTAGCCATCAATTAGCCAGTCTGATAAATTTCAGCCATATTAATCCCCAAGGTAGTTAGTGTGGCAGAAATAAAATCAGATTATCTCAAAATCATTCAGTAGAATTTCTGAGCAAAACTTTCTCAGTTGGCTCATATTTAAGTGAAGGAAACAATTTTACTGAAAGAAAGAGAAAGTGTGCATGCAAAAGTTGAGTTTGTGGTGAGTTGCAAGCTAAACTATCAGCTTGTGTCACAGGACATCATGTTTACTTGAAAGAAAGCCTGACATGCAAACTGTGTCCATCCAGATTTGAATATGTGGTGACATGTTTTCAAACTGAGTCAGATGAGCATATTACTTCAAGAACAACTAATAAAGTATTAACTACGAATTACAAAATTTGAGCTTCCAATCAAAATTAGAATTTTGGAAAAATTGTATTTGCCACAATGAGCTTGAAATCTTCACAAAATTTAAAGAATTTTTTGTTGAGATGATTGACATTGACAGGCATGTTTTTTTTCCTAGTGTTGTATAACAAAATGTGTCCACATTTGGAAGATCTGCATAACTAAGCAAATGAATATTTTTCAAGCGATGGTGTTCCTACAAAATCATGCACATGTAAAAGGTCTATCCAAAGGGCAAGATAGACCAATGGATTTAATAGAAAAAACTACAGAAAATTTATTGATAAAGTTTCAGTTACACATTGTAACTAACCTTAAGACAATACCATTTAATGAGCTGGAGCGTAGTATCAGTGAATATCTACAAATATCTGAAAAGATTCTTAAGTAAATATTCCTCTCTTCCAATGATATATCTATATTTCTGTGTGAGGCCATATTTCCTTAATTTACTTCACCCGGAACAACATACTGAAGCAGATTAAAAGCAGACCCTGATATGAGAACCCAGCTGTCTTCCATTAAACCAGACATTAAAGAGATTGGCAAAACTGTAGAACAGTACCACTCTAGTTGAATTTTCTTAAAAGAATAAAATATAATTATTTTTAAATATATTATTTATATTAATATGTTCAGGTATATTATTATTTTGAATGAATTACTTAATATTTTTAAAAATTTACTACGTTTATTGCTTAGATAATAAATATTGGTAGATATAGGTGACAAGAACCGAAGTTCTTTGAAATTCTCAGTAATTTGGGGGAAGTATGACACCAAAATACTGAGAACCTCTGTGCACTAGTTTCCTAGGGTTGCAGTAACAAAGTACCTCAGACTGGGTGGTTTAAACAAAAGAAATGTATTCTCTCATAGTTCTGAAAGCTATAAGGTGCTGATTAGGCCATGTTCTTCATGAAAACTCTAGGGGAGACTCTGTTCCATGCCCTTCTCTTAGCTTTTGTTCTTGCTGGGAATCTTCGGCATTCCTTGGCTTGCATCTGCTCAACTCCAAATTCGGGTTTCTTCTTTCTGTCTGTGTCTGTTGTTTCTTAGGAAATCAGTCATATTGGTTAAATGGCCCACCCTACTGCAGTATGACCTTATCTGAACTTACATCTTAATTACATCACAAAGACTATTTCCAAATAAAATCCCATTCACAGGTACAAGGATTAGGACTTCAGTATATCTTTCAGAGGATACAATTCAACTGACAATAGCCTGTTTAATAGACACACTTAGCATGAAGACACATTGCCTTACAGCCTTTCTTTTCTGTTGTTGCTCTTTTGTTGAGATGTTTTTGGGGTTGTTTTTTTAAAGATTTTATTTATTTATTTGAGAGAGAGAGAATGAGAGACACAGAGCATTAGAGGGAAGAGGGTCAGAGGGAGAAGCAGACTCCCGGCTGAGCAGGGAGCCCCATGTGGGACTCGATCCCGGGACTCCAGGATCATGACCTGAGCTGAAGGCAGTCGCTTAACCAACTGAGCCATCCAGGTGCCCGAGATGTTTTTGATTTTTTAAACTGTCTTCATGCTATGCCGTTGTGTAGTTGACATTCAGTAAATGATTGCTGAATGAATTGACCGCTGAATTAATTGATCAACAGGACCTTGTAAGGGACCGCAGAGATTCCTTGATTATTGCTTATTTGCATCTCTTGAGACTTCAAGGATCCTTTATTTTTATGCATTGTGTGACATAGTTTCCTACTTGATTTCCTTCTGGAAAGGCAGTGTAATATATGGAATATATGGAATGAATGTGGAATTATTTACAGATAGACTTGCCTGCTTAAAATACAAAGCCCATCATTTTGGTAGAAGTACAATTTTGAGCTTATTACTCCACATCCTTCAACCTCATTCTTTCCCTATAAAGATAGGAGTAAAAATGCTGCCCTTAGAAATTTTGTAAGAATTAAATTCGACAACCTACATGAAAGTCTGATGTAGTGTTCCAGATCTGGTTGCTCAGAGGAATCCACTCTGAATTCTGAAAGTCTGGGAAGGAGCCCAGGGGTGTGTATTTTTGACAGGACCTCAGGTGAGGGTGTGTAGACAGGTTTGAGAAGTAGCAGTGCAACGTATTACCCACACGAGGAAAATCAGACTGATTACATGCAGTGCTGGAATGGATGCCACTTCCATTAACCTGTCTGGATATCAAAACCTTTAGTAGAGATCTCAAGTAGGGCAGACCCAGTTCAGGTGACAAGTTATATATAACAATACACTAAGGATTTCTTGATAAGAGACATTAAAATTATTTCTTTTTTGTTTTTGTTTTGTTTTTGTTTTTGGAAAAGGGAGTTTGTTGAGAAAGACTACATCTGTTTCCTTTTCTTTCCAATGGAAGGCTACTTTTTCATTAGAATAAGAACTGAAAATACATCTTACTTTCAATAAAACCATGACAATATCCTGGGTGGAAGGACACAAAAGCCTCCTTGGGGGGTAGCCCTGTTCCCAAACTTCAGCTTTGAAGTATTGTGTACATTGTAAAACTCCCTAGCTCAGTGCTTGGCATAGATTAGAGGCACAACAATTGTTAGATTCTCTTCATCTCAGTTGTCTTCAAACAAACATTTTGGGTCATGGATATGCTAAAATCCAATAAGGTGTTTTTTTTTTTTTTTTTTTTTTTTTTTCTAGAGTTCTTGGGTGTGCAGTGGAGACAATGTGTCAGAAGTAGTTTGTACTTCCCTAAGGTAGTCAGCAGAATGCTGAAGCTATTTACTTAAAGCTAATTATTAACAACTTAAATAGCATTTCAAGAGGAAAGGGAATCGGAACTAGATGCTTATGTTTTTAAAAACGATGAAGCAAAGCTATAATGTTGGCATTTTGCAGTACTTTCTGATTTGGTTATACATTTCAGGAAAATATTTCTGGTGTTAAAGTTCAAAATGAGCTAAGCTTAGCTTCAAGGGGCAACATGGAGATTCCTGATACTTTTGTTTTAATGGTAGCGCGACACAGCGTAGAGCATCTGAGCTCATATTGTAAATGACATCCTCTGGTCTTTTCCAACAGACAATGTTGTCCAGTGTTCTTTTTAAATCAAACAAAATCTTGGTACGGGTTTCTTTCTGACAGCAGCCCAAGTTGGAGATCTTGCTGTAAGGTGGATTCCAATTTGAAAGGAGGGAGGAGCCCAAAAGGAAGAAGAACCCCTCAGATTTTCCAGTCACTGCTGGGTGAGGCATGGCAGCCTGACTACATGAGAACGTTGCTTGGTTAGGGTGTGTTAGCGCTTGGTTTGGAACAAGTCACGGGCGGCTCAGCTGCCTGCCTGAAAGAGATCGGCTGTAAACTTATTTATCCTATTAGATGCCCCCATCACTTCATTGTCTCTGGCCACATTTACAAGAGCAATAAAAAGAGTTATATGGTTCTCTCCCGGCAATTGGGTAGAGTACCTTGAGCTCAAAGAAGATGCAAGAGTGTGGAGTTCAACTGCTGCTTTCTTAAAAAAAAAAACAAAAAAAACGAACATTTTTTTCTTTCTTTTTTTATTTTAAGATTGTCATGCAATAAAATTACAAAGGCAGAGTATGTACTTTTAACTGGCACGTTAAAGAAAATAAAACTACAGAAAGCCTTTCACATTCTCTTTCAGGGCAGTCTATGTTAAGGGGAGACTTCTTAGAATGGGCACTATGGGAGGTGACCAGTTCCCACATCCCCAGTAGCACATCCCATGTGAAGACATGTCCTTGATCAGACACGCTTTTGAATTTAATTGAATTGATTCAGATTAATGAGCATGCCACAGCATCCAGCAGATCTGCGGTTGCTGCATCGTGCTGCGTATGCGGGTTTTCTATCGAATTTTAAGTGAGTTAGGTGGCTCCTTTGAGCACGAAAACATGCAGTGATAAAGAAGTCTGTGTGGCATGCATATGGGTAGGCACGCTAACATGCATGGACAGAAGTGTGTCAAGAGCATCTCAATACCTAGACAGGTGAAGTGGTACAATAGCCAAGTTAAAGGACATAGATTTCACTCAACATCTGGTTACTAATTATTTCCTACATATATACACGATGCTAACAAATACAATTAAGCTAAGACATGGTAATCTGCTCACTTGAGCTCAGAGTTTCTAGTTCTTTGTTATTTCATTTCACTGAAGTGGTAAGCCACAACATGTGTCGAATTATGTCAAAGGAAGATGAGAGGGGGAAAAAAACCCACTATAATTGACCAAGGATCAAGGCAAATGAAGGATATACGTTTTGAAACCATTTCTAACATAATAAATTACCTGTGCTTCAAGTACCACAGAACCTTCAAAGGGCACAAAAGTTCACATCAGGATGCGCCACAAATCTTCTTTATCGCTTTCTAATTGAGTCCACTGTTCCCATTGCAAACCAACAGGGAAAAAATACTGATTTTTTCTTCTTTTATTTAAATATTAATATTGCTAAGTTTCTGTTTACTACATTTTGTGGAAAATTGTATAGCTAACATGTCACCAACAATGATGGAAGAGATTTCGTGCCTAACTCCATAAACCGATAACTATTTAAATAGATTTCCTTTAGAAAAATCCCAAAGACCTTTCCTTTAAAATTTTGTTTGAGTTTATTACTATATGAAATCATCTATTCTGGGTCTTTGGGGATAAAAAGATTAATCTTACCAACTAACAACTTATATCCTAGTTGTAGAGATAACACCAGGGCATAGGTCAATATAATCTAAGAGGAAAATAAATACAACAATAACAGTACACTTACATTTGAAAGTAAATTCAGAAGAAGAAATTATTTCAGAGAATTTAATTCTTCTTAATAAATCTTTTTTGGCCAGATAGGATATAAAAAAATCTGCTATGTGTTGGGAATTCAAAGATGAGTTTGAATTAATCTTTGGCCTCGAGGTGGATAATACACTGTGGAGAAGAAAATTGTGAATCGGGGAATTGATGAAAGAGATGGAATGCAGAAATATATAGATGTAGAAAAACTAATTCTCCTGTTCTTGCTTGAGAATATCAGGGGGACGAGGGCCCATTAATGAGCACATCAAATAGGAAGGCCTTACTGTGTGAAGGTTGCTTGACAGGGACAGGTAGGAAACAAGATTGGAAACCGGAGCAGAACCAGGCCATCAGGGACCTCCGAGGGCTCCAGGTTTTCAGTTCAATATCTAAGAATTTGAACATGAGTCTGAGAATGTGAGCAATAGGATTGGAGAGCTCTGATCTAGAATAACAAAATCTGGGTTTTAGAACAAAGGTGTTTGGATTAAAAAAAATGAAAACCTAGAGGTAGGGATCTACTTATAAGTTATACCATTGAGCAGGAGGGAGAGGGTTTGAGGGAAGTTTTGAGGGGCTATGTGGTATCCTCAGTGGAATTATAAAAAATGGATGCAAAAAGATGCTACAGAGGCAAGAATAATGCTTCGATAAAAATCGATATGGGAGAAAAAGGGGGTGGAATCAAAGCTAATGCTGAGTATTGAAACATGGCTAACATGGAGGTTGGTTCAATTAATGCAGAAATAAAGGAACTGGAGGAAAGAATTTGGAAGAACAGGCGGACTGAACTCGAAGAGCTGATGAGTTTCTACAGCGTATGCCCAGCAGGCAATCAGAAATCTGGGGCTGGATCTCAGGAAACAATCAGGGGTGGAACAAACATTTGTAAATCATTTGAAGAGAACTCTAATCCGAAGTCATGAGATTTAACAAGATTGCCACGAGACACAGAGCCAGGGGTAGATCTCAGAACAGCCACAGTGGGAGTCGGGAAGTGGGACACAAAAGGAAGCAAAGGAAACAGAAGAGAGCCAAGGGTAGAAAGGGTTTACACAGGGCAGCATGGGGTCAGATCGCAGCGCATAAAACAATGTCTCTTTTGGAACACACTCGTGTTTTATTTGGAAATAGCCAGTATGTATGTTTTGCCCTCATCTTTACCCGGTATACAAGGAACGCTCACTGATTCTCAGACATTCCTATTTTGAAAATATGTTTGGTTTCCCCTAAGCTAAAAAATGATGCCTTGAACTACGTTTACATCTAGTGTGTAGTGTGGGTTTACCAGTTTCGTGTCCACAAGTCACTTTCCTAAATATGCATTTTCACCAGTTGGTCTTAAGTAGCGGTAATTAAAGTTGACATCCGACCTGCATTGAAGGAGCTTCAACAGCTCTTGTGCCGTATACTCAGCACTGCAGGTCACCTAGAAACAAAATACCCTGGGAATGTGCAGAAAGAGAGTTAGTGTTTGGCCTGAAGTCACTGATGCCTCAATGCAGGAAGGAAGAGTTGATAATAACTCGAAGCTGTGGACGCACCTCCCTCAATTTCTTCTCTTTCTTTTTAACTTTTCTCTCTTCTAAGTCTTCGGTTAGTCTAAGTAGAGGAAATTCACACTTACATAATGAACTAAAATGACTTCATGTGAGAAAGGATCATTATATTCTCAACATATTTTTTTCTCCCACAGCACCTACATGCACACAAATAGAGAAATATATTTAGGAAAGGGATTTTTGTTGACAGTAGCTTTCTTTCCATCTCAAATATCCTCTATTCCCGCTCTACACTGCTTTGTTTCAGACTTAGGCCTCGGAAAATGTTAACATTTTAGTATCATTACTTAAGCATCTAAATAACAACCATACTTGCACAAATTCCATGTTTTATGTATTTCTTTGTTTTATACAACAGATTCATTTATTTTAAGTAACACTCAATTATTTCTGAACTAATGCAAATTGGTCTAGGTATTTCACCTTCAGAAAAAATATAAGGTTGTCTATTTCTTAGTCTTTACTAAGATATAATATTTATTTGTTTTCTTAGACTTTGAATTGTAAAACATCCGAACCTCTTAGAAATATTACTTGTTCCTGGAGGAAAAAAAAAAGCACCAGGATCCCAACTACCATCCACCTTGTGTGGTCACTGGTCACTGTCTTCCGAATCTCAGGCTGTTTTTCAAGTCCTTGTTTGTCTTTTGGGTGACCTTTCTTGTGAAAATAGGTTACCTTGTTACTCTGAATATCAATTACAATGTCCTTGACTCCCTCTTGATAGTATGGAATTGAATTCCTCTTCCATTGAGTGTCTACAATAAAGGACTTATTCAGCAGGCTGAAGATGGTGTCATTTGAAATGGCGAAAGGAAGACCTCATTTTCATTCCAATTAGCAAAGAAGGGAGAGAGCTGTTGTCTTACCCCTACTTCTCATTGCCTAGGAAAGGAACGACACGGGAAATTGGGACCCCAGCCCCTGCCTAGGCTGGTCGAAATCAGATGTATCTAGCAGGCAAGGCAAGAGGCAGTTTGTGAATATGGAAGCCTGGCTTTCAAATTGTCTTGGGCTAGTTACCAACATTTTCCCCAGAGGGAAACACAGTGCAATGATCCTTCCCTTAGTAATAAGGTTTTTCCATGAAGGCAAGTTAAGAGTGGAATAGAAGGAGCCTGAGTGTGAGCTATGATTGTCTTGTGTAAACAAAAAGCTCCATGTTGCTTGTTAGCTGTTCTTTGCCTTTTAGGACAGACAGAGACCAAGAAGATACTAATATTTGTAGATGAGGTCAATTGCTTATTTTCCCCAATAGGTGAATGTGATTTTTTAGTACTGATATGATCTTACTTTTATGGACTCTCTTCCTTGCCATCAATGTATATTTTTGTGGGGAAATAGTGTGTTTTGTTTAGTTCCAAAGGATTAATTAAAAATAAAGTGTTATATTTTAAGCAATTTAAAAAATTCTATTTGCACCCAAATGAAAGATATCATGTGCTCTAATTAAGTAGTTTTAGAGTCATACTGAATTCACTAGAATAGAAAGAAATTATGAAATATTTGAGATGCAAAAAAAGAGTAATGTATACAATCTGAATTTTGTCTACTCCTGTCTTCATATCTGTTTCAATGAAGAATAAGAGTTCGTATTTCTTTCATTTTTTCTGGTTCCAAGTGATTCAGGGAAATGTCTTTCCCTGAGGAATGCCTTTCCCTTCTCATTAGAGAAGTTGGGGAAAAGAAAGAAATATATGAGGATAGATTTTGGAAGTTACAGATAAGATAAAATGATAAGGCCAGATGGAAAAGGGCATTGAGGTTTTAGAGAAATTTTTGAAGAATAGCTATAAAGAAACATTCACACAACAGTATTAAATAGAGTAAGGGACTCAGGAAAACTGCATCAGATAGACAAATAGTAAACATAGCGTATCTTCAATGATTAAAAATTTTTTGCTGGGTGTTATATGCAACTAATGAATCATTGAACACTACATCAAAAATTAATGATGTGCTATATGTTTGCTAATTGAACTTCATAAAAAATTCTTCGAATCAAGGAGATACTATAATTGAAAATTTTTTATTCCAGATAAGATCTTTTGTATTATATCCAGGAAAATAATGAGAACGATTTGATGTGAACGTTAACAATGTTATTTTGACACGAGTGTCTCAGTTTGAATAATTACACTTTTTTTTTAATTATGAGCTATTTTGAGCAAACTATACCTATATTAGAATCACATAAAGGTAATACACATCAATTCTATGTTGTCCACCTTCTATGCCCGCTGATGCACTGAGGACCAATGGAGTCGTTGAGTATAAGTTATTTATTTATACAATATGCACTGGTCAGTCATTGGGAGGTCATCAGGAAGTAAACTGAGATAAATCAAGTCAAAATCTGGTTAAGAGATCTTCACCAGCTGCTCTTCCCTGTTTTCCTGGACTGCTAACCTGGCCTGGGTAAAAGATGTGGTCTCAATACACATGAAGTGCAGAACTTGAGCCTCCTCTGGCTTCATTCTGGATGAGACCCATACAACTACCATAGAGGGTGAGGGAGTTTCCCATTAAGCAAGAGTAGTGCTCATGGTGAAGTTTTCCTCATCACTATACAGAACTGTTTTGTGTTCTCTCTATACTTTTAATTGTAACTGGAGTGTTGAAATTATAACATAAAGATCAGTTGGTCTATTCATTCTTTTGGTTATTCATTTAATCAACTACAACTGATTTTCAATTTCAATACTGTATGTATGGGTCTGGATACTAGCATGAAACAGGAAATAAAACACATGGTGCTCACCTTCATGGATGTGGCCATCTCCTAGAAATCAAACAAACCTGACAGGAAGATTACCATAATTATTATCATGATGATTACAATGACAAGGTTCTGGCACATACTGTGAAGAGGAGACAGGACCAGCTTCGTCAGGGCACAGTCTGCATAGTCATTCAGGGGCTCCTGCTTAGAAGGGCCAGCTCTTGGGTTAGTGCTCTGCTGGCATCTTCTGAAATTGTACATAATTTTCCAATGGGGCTCCATATTCTCACTTTGCACTGGGCCCTGCAAATATGAAGCTGGCCTTGAGAAGATGCTAACAGTAGTGAAAACCAAGAGGGTACCTAGGTTAGAGATGGTAATGAGGGAGCACTACCTCGGAAAAGGTCATTCCAATCAGGTTTCTCCTACATCATAAGCTTAGGCTAAAAATAATCAGACCCAGCCCTTTCCCTGTTCCTAATCCCCCTGCAGCTCTGGCTAAATGGATGGCGGTCACAGAATGAACAAGTTAACTGGTAGGAGGCAGATAGGCATGTAATATAGTTCCAAAGGCTTTTTTTGAAAACTATGAAGAAATGCTTTTTAAAAATGGACAAAGGAGGGGTGCCTGCGTGGCTCAGTCATTTAAGCATCCCAACTCTTGATTTCAGCTCAGGTCTTGATCTCAGGGTCTTGAGTTCAGGCCTGTGTTGGGCTTCATACTGGGTGTGGAGCTTACTTTAAAATAAAATAAAATAAAATAAAATAAAATAAAATAAAAATGGACAAAGGATACAAAATTCACAAAACAATAAATAAAATAGGCCAATAAACTATTAAAAGATGGCTCTCTCAAGAATCAGAAGTATAAAAAGTAATCCAATAACAGATAATGGACCTGTCAAATTGGCAATAAAAAAATATGATGTCCAGATTTGGTGTATGAGTCAAAGTTCTTGTTGTAAGAAATATAAGGTTTATCTGGGTTACATCAGGATAGTTTATAAGAAAGAAGTTAGATAACTCACAGAGTTGGGGAGGGGTATTAGAGAACGAGGCCTGAAACCAAGCATGACAGCATAGTGCCCCAAACCATGCTTAGCAATTGCCCTGAAAACTTTCCAACCAGGGAATGGCAGAACAGCTCCCACAAAGAAGGGTGGCAAGAAGGACCATTCCACTATCAACAAGGTAGTGAGCAGAGAGTCCACCATCAACATTTACAAGCCCATCCATGGAGTGGGTTTCGAGAAGTGTTTCTATCCGGCACTCAGAGAACTTCGGAAATGTGCCATGAAGGAGATGGGGATTCCAGATGTGCACATTGAAACCAGGCTTAACAAAGCTCTCTGGGCCAAAGGAATAAGGAATGTTCCATGCCGTATCTGTGTGCGGTTGTCCAGAAAATGTAACGAGGATGATGATTCACCAAACAAGCCATCTACATTGCTTACCTATGTACCTGTCACTGCTTTCAAAAATCCACAGATAGTTACTATGGATGAGAACTAACCACTGGTTGTCAAATAAAGGTATGAAACTGCAATCAATCAATCAATCAATCAATCAATTAAATTAAATTAAAAATTGCCCTGAAAAGAAAACCACCACAAATGCTACCATGCCCTGTAACAAAAGTAAAACCCACTTTCATTTCTTTTCCACTTACAACACTTTCGGATCAGGAAACTTAAAACTACTTTACCCAACATCCTGACACTCATTCCACTACCACTTGCAGCACGACGGATTTTGTAAAGGGCTTTCTTCCTCACGCCACCTGTCACACATACAGCATTACTCATGTTGAAGAAAAAATGATAAATCGAACTTTTTTAGAGCTCAAAGTTTGTATTTATCAAAAGATGTAATTAAGCCATGGGCTAGAAAATATATCTACAGCTTATTTGACAAAGACATAACCAAATATATAAAGAACTCCAAAAACCCACAATTAAAAGGAAAACAACACATTAAAAAGAAAAACACCTTAAACATAGAATTACCTTATAAATCAGCAATTCCACTCCTTTGTATCTGCCCAAAAGGATAGAAAACAAGTACATGTCCACACACCTTTATAGCAGCACTATTCACAATAGCCAAAAGGTAAAAATAACCTAAATGTCCAAAAACAGATAAATGGATAAACAAATTGTTTTATACTTACAATGGACTATCATTTTGCCATAAGAAGAAATGAAGTAGTGTCACATGCTACTCCATGGAAGAACCTCCAAAATACTGTTATTTATATTCTTAAACCCTTCCAAGGGTATTTTTAAGTGAAAAGAGTCAGACATGAAAGGTCACATATTATATGATTCAATTTATATGAAATATCTGGAACAGATCAATCTATAGAGACAAGACACAGATCAGTGTTGGCAAAGGGTCAGGATGGGTGGAGAATGGGAAAATTGCTTAATGGGTATGGGGTTTGACTTGGATTGACAAAAGTGCTTTGGAATTACAGAGAGGTACTGGTTGTAGAAGATTGTGAATGTACTAGATATCACTGAATTACTCACTTTTAAATGGTTAATTTTATGTTATATCAATTTCGCCTCAAAAATTATTTTTAAAATGTATCGTCAAAAGACTAATACACTTCACCAAAAAAAAGATATATGATATGATAGGCAACACACATGTGAAAAGAGCATCACCATTATTAGTTATCAAGGAAATGTAAATTAAAGCTTCAGTGAGATGCCATTTTACACCCACTGAAATGTCTGAAATAAAAACAAAGTATGACCGAAAAACATTAAATATTAGGGAAATGTGGAGGAACTGACACTTTTCATATTTTGCTGATGGGAATGTCAAATAGTTCAGCCACTTTGAAGAAGGGGTTCACACTTTCTTATAAAGGTAAGCATACAGCCAGTGTATGACCCATCGGTTCCACTCTAATCATGTACCCAAGATACGTGAACACATATGTCCATAGAAATGACTTGTTCAGAAAAATTCATACCAGCTTAATTCATAAGAGCCCCAAACCAGAAAGAACGCAACTGTCCCTCAGTAGAAAAATGGATTAAAACAACAACAGCAACAACAATCCCCTGTCATAGACCCATACAATAAATTACCGGTCAGCAAGAAAAATGAACACACTACAGATCCACACAACAGTGTGGATGAATCTCAACAAGGGCATTGTAAGAGAGATTGGTTGGGCACACAAAGGAATATAGTGATTAATTCATTATATAATGTCCATGAACTTCCACACTATACTGTCATATCAAAAAGAGGGGTTTTTTTTGGGGGGGTGCATTAAAAGGGAGGAAAGAATGATCTGAGGTGATGAAGTGCTCGATATCTTAGAGCGTTAGTTGCTTGAATATAAAGAATTTCCAAAATTCATAGGGCTGAACACTTAATGATTTGCACATATTTTACACTGACGATATTTGTCCTTTGTTAATCAGTGTGATTTTTTTCACATATTTCCAACACAATTGATTTTATGACATTAAATTGCTCTGGACAATAATGTCTTAGCTATCTCCTGTTCTGTAACGGGATTATATATATCCAGTTTGAATATATATTTTGCTGTTTTTCTTTCAGAGAGGAGTATCATACCTGTGCCCAGTCTCATTTGGCACACTAATAATCATGCACCTGCTGATTTGCCATCATATGACATAATTTCCTAAAGTGCCACCTGCGATCGAACATATTGTACAGCCTCAATGTAAAAAACTTTATGAATATTAAAAACAAATGCTACTGCTTCCCCGTATGTACTTGGCTTCACATTCTACTCGCCGTGCATAACCCAGGTGTTGATTTAAAATTCAGTGGCGCAAAACGATTATCTATCATTCTAAATTATCTCATATTCTTTTAATCCTTGATGCCTCTAAGACCAAAGCCTGGAAAACACTTCCTTTCCAATTGACCATATAGCACATTTTGTCATTAAAAGCTGATGCTGCATCATTTGGAATTTCATTCTAAACAAAGATTCATAAGTGAGCCTTCTAGCAGCTGCCTTGTCAGGTTTGTGAAAGGGAAAAATTAAATCTACTATATTTATTCCAAGCTTCCTCTGTAATGGATCTTATATGAGAGCTTAATTTTATTTTCTGTTTATCAGAAATAAGGCCTATCAAAGACACGGTATGCAGGTTATTACGTAAAGCCATCACACAGATGGTGGATAATAATAAGAAATTGTTGATGAAAATCTGTCCCTTTAACAAGCAAAGAGAAATGGCATTTGACTCTCCTTCTTATAAATGATAATATCTAGCACTTGGTCGTACTTCCACTTAACCAGAAAAAAGAGATCTGGCACTGATAGTAATTTGAAGGGGTGAGACATTGCACAGCCCTTCCTTTATTCTATCAGCATAGCCGAGAGTGATTGATAGAGAATGCATAGATAGATAGATTAGATAGATAGATAGGTAGCTAGATAGATGATAAATATGTAAGTACATATATGCATACATACATACATAGACAGATAGATACGTAATTAAAATCGTCAAACAGAATGCTGCCACACACTCATGAATAGTCTTCTACAAATGACATTTACCCTTCTTAAATAATTTTTTAAAGTTAACTTCATGGATTCGGATTGTGGCATTGGCCAGTGACTTAATTTTTAGTCTCATTTATAGTGTTACTGTTAAAATGGTACACGTGAAAAATCATTAGTTCAAATATTCATTCATTTCTTCATTTAGAAGTATGTCTAAAGAGACTGACATGTTCCAGGCACTATGTTAGAAGAGTGAGTTGTGAATAAGACCAACTGGGGTTCTACATGGAACCTGCTGAGTGGCACACAGAAAATGAACAGATGGATATAAGTCTCTGAGATGAGATTAAATTCATCAAGCATGTATTCGCTCAGTCAGTATTTACTGAAGACTTACTATCTGCCAACCCGAGGGGGGAGAGTGGGACTGGAAGGAAAACAGCCATGAGGAGGTTCAATCCAGGGAGACCTGAATCAACATTTTCAACCGCCCCAAATTTAAGTGTGTTAATATAAGTAAAGTTCTCACCACTATGATTGTCACTTATTAGGCATAAAATTAATGTTAGTTACAATACTAGAAGTGTAAGTTGTAACTATTAAGCCCCTTTTCCTAGTTTACATTTGTACCGCCACCACTCTGCCTTTAGGGAAAAAACCAAATGGTTGAAACAACCATAAAATGAACAAAATTTCTATTATTATTTCTTGTGATATATTCTGAGATAATGTCATTAATAATCAAGTGGAAATAGTCAAAAATAATGATCAGAAAAGCAGATGGCATCAACAGTGCAAAATGGGAATGAAATTTGTTAGTTAGGATACACTTTAATGTTATATTTAGAATATTGATGTGCAGACAAATGTGTGTAGACAATTGTTTAGAGCATTTATTTTAATTATTGAGAGACCCACTCCCTATCAAATGCCAATTTGAATCAATCACTTAGAAAATTGGTATAAAGGTAGGAATGAGGGACCATTAAATCAATGCAATGTTATTATAATAATTTAAAATGTAATTTTAGAATGACTTATGACAGATTTTCTTCATCTTGACGCTGTTGGCCTTTGGGGTCAGGTAACTATTTGGGGAGCTCTGTTTTGTGCATTGTACGTATTTAGCAGCCACTAGCGTCCCCCCTGCAGTTGTGACAACCAAAAATGTCCCAGAGGAGCAATATTGCCACCTATTGTGAACCACTGACTATGAAGCAATGATCAAGAAGAATAGGTGTATAGGCCTCTGTAACTTAGAAAACCAGAAGTCTTCGAGAAATGGTTCATGCATAAGAATCTCTGCCTGACCTGATAGAAACCATGGCTGAGCATGACTAGGGAAAAAAAATCAAAATGTTAATTATTTAGATTTGGTGTTCTGAAACCATTTGAACATAACCTGAAATATATGCACAGGCTGAAACAAAAGAAAGCAGTCAGAAAAATCTCCAGAAAATAAAAAATGGTGAATATTTTTAAAAAGTGACCAATCCGATAATTTAGTGATAATAGAGAGTCTTAATTATGAATTTTGTTTCTTTCCGCACATGTCTAAATGTTGTACTTCTTGGATTACAAATATAAAGCAAAGTTATCAGACATAAATTTTGTCTATGCAATCATATTTTGACTTTCTGTTAAAAAATCAAACATATGTATGCAAAACAGGTCAGTGTCCCCTTTCTCAATTATCTGAATAGCATTTATCTCTACAAACTAAACTTAATGAAACACCTGGTGTCTTTAAGAGATTTAAACAATTTTCCAGGCATTTTATCAGTAATTTCCATTCATTTCAAGTAGAGAATTTTCCTGACTGGTTAGGACTTATTTATGTTAATTGTAACTTTCACTTAAAGTATTTTTAAGGTGGGCAGAGAGGGCAGTGTGAAGTTCCTACCAATTCTTTAGTTTTAAGAAATAAATTAAAATGACAGACACATCAGTATTGTTAACATAAAAATATTAAAACAAATACTGAAAATTAAAATTATTTTGGAGTTTGCAGTGGCCAACACCAACACATTTTGATATTATATTTATGTGGCAGAGGGTGGAATTAAGTGTGGGATTGAGACTTGTTCCTGTGTGTTGTTTAAAGTCGGTCCCTGGCCCCCTGCTACCCCATCCCTGTGTGTAGATTTAGGCTCACTTTCCTGCATCCTTCTACACTGGTCTTAATCCACTTTGAACATTGACCATGGACCTCCTCACTACAATTTCAACCAGATAGTCCCAAGTATGCTCTTAGGAATATTAATAACAGAAGATTCTTATAAGCCTTAACGAGGGGAAAAAAACTTGTCCTTTGTTGCATTTTTTGGGGGGGGATACCAGATTTTATTAAGAAAAAGGGATTTCTTTCAAGGAAAAGAAAATGTGAACTCTTTTTCAGTGTGTATGAAACTGACAATCCATGGTACAAAAACAATGATGATTCCAAATATGTAAAGAATTTAGACATAACGTTTCCAAACATTGTGTCATAAGCATATGGAATGCATTGACCAAAATCGCCATCAAAGCAAACCTAAATGAGCTTACAAATCAGACATTTTTACATCAGGAAAAGGATTACGGCATACAACGGCAAGTCAGCAAACAGAATTATAACAAAAGTGGACAGACTCTTTGAGACACATGGCATTTTCAGTTCATCCATCTAAAATATAAATCTATACTTTTAATTAAAATATGCCTCCCAAAGCCAGTGCACATGGCTTAGCATGCTTAGAATTATGCTGGACTTGGCCTAGGGCATAATTTATATAGGTGGTTCGAGTCCTTGGCTCACTAATGAAAAACATGCTATACTAGAAGGAAAATTGCGAGCAATTTCTATCATGCCAGGTAAGCCTAGCATTAATTTTACTGGGAAACTTAGTGTCCTGTTAGCAAAAGGAAGTTTGTAGTTCAGTAGATCAGAGTCAAAATATGCACACATCTACTGGGAGAGCATGCGTTAAGTATTTTAACAACCTCATTTCATACTTTCAGATTGGATGCTGGCTTAGGCCTGGACACAAGGACTCTCCTGTGCTGCCGGAACGGTGGTCTCCAAGCTCATCCCAGGGGGCTGCTGCAGGCAAGGATCTTCACTGACTCTTTCTTGCCTCCTGAAACCTCTTCCTTCTTTTCCCACTTGTCACTGGCCGATGCACAGATACTGTAAAAAAGCATGTTTTCTTATTGCTTCTCATTTTCTGGGAGGCAAAAATATACTAGACACTATGAAGTGCTTTAGAACACACTGATATATTAAATCTTAATGAAAACGCAAAGAAGTCAGTTTCTTTTTTTGTATTCATTTTACAGATAACTGTTCACACTGTGGCCCTTGTTTTTTGATCTCTCTGCTTATATGGCCATTTATGTTGCAGAGGCTATGCCAAGTACTTTCATCCTTACAAAATTCTGAGAGATGATGGTTCATGTTACTGTTCTGGATTGAATTGTGTCCTCTCATTCATGTGTTGAAGTTCTAACCACAGTATTTCAGGATGTGACTTTATTTGGAAATAGGGTCCTTGCAGCTGTAACTAGTTAAGATAAGGCAAACCTGAGGAGGGTGGCCCCTTATCCAATAGGATTGCTGTTTTTCCAAAAACGGGGAAACACACAGGGAGAACACTATGTAAAGATGAAGGCAGAGATCAGGATGATGCATTTACAAGCCAAGGGACACCCAGCATTGCCAAAAATCATGGGAAACATGGAACCACATGGGAGAGGCATGGTCCTGCTTTGCTCTCAGGAGGAACTGACATCTTAATCTTGGACGTCTGGCCTCCAGAACTGTGAGCCAACAAAATTTGATTATTCTAAATCATCCATTTTATGGTACTTTGTTATGGGAGCCACAGGAAAACTAATACAACTATACAAAAAAAATACAACTGATACCATTTTATAATTGAAAAGAAGGAAGCCCTTAAAGGTCACAATGCCAACCTACGCATAAAAGTCGGACTGTCCAGGCTAAGGTCCAGCAGCTTCAGAACACAAAGTCTTCCTCCTTCACTTTCCTTCTCTGTAGCTTTCTTAAAAAAAAAAAATTATTTGAGAGAGAGAGTGAGAGAGCGCACAAGCAGGGGGAGAGGCAAAGGGAGAAGCAGACTCCCTGCTGAGCAAGGAGCCCGACGTGGGCTCGATCCCAGGACCCTGGGATCATGACCTGATCCGAAGGCAGACGCTTAACGGACTGAACCACTCAGGCGCCCCCTTAGCTTTCTTTCTACCTGACTGCACCCACCATAAGTATCCTGGGAATTGTCACTCTTCCCAGGCCTAGAACTTGGACAATTGATTTGTCAGCAGAAGCTGAAGACAAGACGTTTTAGTCAGTAGTGTTTTTCTCAAAGAAATCTATTGAAGGTTATATAAAAACTAGTTCTTAGCAACATAGCTCTTACCCCACAGAAACCAAGAGCCTGGCTTCTTCCCCTCCCACGGCCCGTGCCTGTCCCGCAAACACCCTCTCTGGGTAGTATAGACCCATCTTTTACTAAGCCATGCTCTCGTGCCTGCTCTGAATGGCCTGGGAAGGTTTAACACTTACTCAGCGCTTCACAACGGTCTTGTGGGAGGGACGGTGGACAGATAGTGAGCAACATTATGCTTTACCTTCTGTTTAAGCATGGGTCATGAAGAGGGTTATCCCAAGTCTCTTTGATAGTCCCTTATTCATAGATCCGTCTACAAAGAGCAGGGGAGCAGCGGTGAGTATCACCCCCCATGGGTGACGGGCCTTGAGGATCACGTGCTTTTGCTAATTCTGCCTGGCAAGTTTAGGTGGCTTCTTAATAGCCAGCCATTCCCAGAGACCTTCTACCATCCCAGGAGTCAATTCTACTCTCTGCTTCCCTTTCCTTCCTTCTCCCCACCACCACTCTCCACCCCTATTATCTGTCTACAGCGTCTTTCCCTTCTCTTCCTGGCATTCCTGCTGGATGAGGTGTTGTTCGGTGCTTTCTCCACACCAGCGACCCTTGTTCTGTCACTGGCCTTTTTATTTTCCTTCTTATCATAGACCATAGATCTGCTCCCAATCTTTTTTTTTTTTTTTTTTTTTTTTTTTTGCGTAGAGGGGTGCTATTCTTGAATCCTCTGCCATTCTGATAACTGCATCTCTGTGACACACCCTTTCTCTTTTACTTACTGCCAAGACTAATTTATATTATCTTAAAAATAAAGATACCTGGATGCTTGGGTAGCTCAGTTGGTTAAACGCCTGCCTTCTGCTCAGGTCATGATCCCAGGGTCCTGAGATCGAGTCTCATATCAGGCTCTTTTTTTTTTTTTTAAGAATTTTTATTTATTCATTTGACAGAAAGAGACACAGAGAGAGAGGGAACACAAGCAGGGGGAGTGGGAGAGGGAGAAGCAGGCTTCCCGCGGAGCCGATGCAGGGCTCGGTCCCAGGACCCTGGGATCATGACCCCAGCCAAAGGCAGATGCTTAACGACTGAGCCACCCAGGCGCCCCCATATCGGGCTCCTTGCTCAGCAGGAAGCCTGCTTCTCCCTCTGCTTGCCGTTCCCCGTGCTTGTGCTCTCTCTGACAAATAAATAAATAGATCTTAAAAAAAATAAATAAAAAGAGGGCGCCTGCGTGGCTCAGTTGGTTAAGCAGCTGCCTTCGGCTCAGGTCATGCTCCTGGAGTCCCGGGATCGAGTCCCGCATCGGGCTCCCTGCTGAGCGAGGGGCCTGCTTCTCCCTCTAACCCTCCCCGCTCTCATGTATTCTCTCTCTCTCTCTCATTCTCACTCTCTCAAAATAAATAAATAAATCTTAAATAATAAATAGATAAAAAGAATAAAGATACTGACATTTCAAATCTGTCTTCAGTGGCGAATGGATCTTTGGAGAAAAACTATTGTTGCCCTTAGACATTTGATTCAGTGGCTTCATCCACCTGGAATTTGAAGAACTTATGGGGCAAACTGCAAAAGCATAAGCTGTAGAAGCTGTAGCTCCTAGCGAGGTTACTGTGCCCACGTGACAATCCAGTTGCTGCACTAATAACCATTCCAGGGTTGGAGAAGGGACACAGCCTTGAACTATGATGAAGTCAGAGTGTAAATGACACGGGATCCCCCCCACAAAGGGGCAGGAGGAAAACCTCTTGCATGAGGAGGTGGAGTCCTTCCACTCCCCTGCCCCGCTGCAGTGGTGACACTGCCTTGTTACAAATATGTCACATGATCCCAATCCCATTGCTCTGGTGTTTGCATCTGAAAAATAAAAGACCTGGGATTACACAGTTTGTAAAGTCTCTCGGCATGTCTAAAGAAAATCCATTTTAAATTGTCAAAACCTGTTTTTTACATGGTTTTTAAAAATCCAAGAAATAATAGGATAAATATGATAAAGAAGAAAAGAGAGAATAATAAAGCCCCCCAAAGGTGAGAGATAATACCGAATCACTTAAAAATATTGCATACTCGGGCGCCTGGGTGGCTCAGTTGGTTAAGCGACTGCCTTCGGCTCAGGTCATGATCCTGGAGTCCCTGGATCGAGTCCCGCATCGGGCTCCCTGCTCAGCAGGGAGTCTGCTTCTCCCTCTGACCCTCCCCCCATCTCATGTGCTTTCTCTCTCATTCTCTCTGTCTCTCAAATAAATAAATAAAATCTTTAAAAAAAAATATTGCATACTCCCACTTAAAGAAAGTATGTCAAAAGTTACATGACAGGCATGTCAGGAAAAGAAGCACAGGGCATCTGCACCCCACTGTCAGGACTGAGGAAGAAAGCAAGCAGCAGGAGCAAGAGCTGACCATGTGAGAAAGGGTTGGACTCCATTTTGTTCAGAGGAAAAACAGCTGAAAAGGAGAAAGAGTTTTCATAAATTGTGAAATGAAAAACTAGAAAAGTTACCAAATAGATTGGATTTTGAATGTGGGAGTTATCACATGGTAAGGCATTGGTCTGTAGGATGAAGTTGATCAATATGGGAGGCTAAGAGACTCTCTCCTCTGTCTCTCTTAGAAAACCTGCTGTCCACCCTGAGGCTGTCTGCACTGTCACAGAGTCACCTGGTGACCACAGGGACGAGTAAGTTCCTCTCTTGTGAACTTCAGAAAGTTGTCTTCTCACTTTTGGAGATTGGAACTCTTTACACCATCAAAATTCAGTGAGAACCATCCCCACGGATACTTACCTTTTTAGAAATTACAACTGACAAAACTATAAATGTTTGTTTACAAATTAACAGAAAATAATGATAAAGCCATAAAGTGTTATAATAAATATAATATTTTCATGAAAAATAACGATGAAAACAGTGAGGAGGATGGAATTGCATTCCATATTTGCAAATCTCTTTAAAGTTCAGCTTAATTGAAGCTAGCTGGATGCTCACATTTGTTTTGCATTCAATCTGCAGCAGTATGTGTTTTGATTGAATTATATGATTAAAATCCAGCTTCAAACAGATATATAGTATTTTAGTGGCTATTTCAAATCGTTGGGGATATTTTTCTTTGATGCTGCAAAATGGTGGGGTTTTTTAAAAGGTTAGTCACAACTAAAACCATAATAAACGCTTCATATGATGATACATTAAAATCCATTGATCTGTCTGGCACTTTGAATGAATCTTTTATCCATGCATGTTTTATGAATTATGCATTGGTCATTTGGAAAGTATTAGTTCACTCAATTATTCACATCTTCCAAATGTTGACACATTTCATTATACAATTTTTAAAAATCACATTTGTTATTATCACTACTGAGCAGAAGAGTCTCTAAGTGTAGGGAACTTGTCAAACTCATGATGGCAAAGACAAATTTTCCAAATTTTAATTTTTGCTTCTTAAGTTCAGATTTTATCATTCATCAACCATACCACAAGTTATTTTTATTGAAGTGGCAGCCTTGTTTTTTCTCATTTCCCAGAAAATGTTTGCCAAATTACCCTAGTATAAATAAGCATAGTTTGTCTATAAGTGACTGAACCCAAAGCATTAGTTTAAATATTTGCTAATAAGTTTAATAGGTTAGCAGGTATAAGACTTATGGCTCTGTTGATGGCTTCAAAACCCCAAGGGTGGGCTTTCTTTTTTCCCAGAATTCTTTTCTGTAATCCCCTAGGCTGAAAATCCCATTTTTATAGCTAGAACATGCTGAAGTGTTGATTCCACTTTAATCCAGAGCCCAGTGCATGTATATTGGAGTCTGTGCTAGTGCATGAAAGAAGTACTTTCTTTGTCCTGACTTGGCCCCACATTTGGAGTTGTCAGGGTTGGCTATGGGTTATGTGAAGAAATGAAGGAAGCGTGGAAGGAAGGAAGGAAGGAAGGAAGGAAGGAAGGAAGGAAGGTAAAGAGGGAGGGAGGGAGGGAGGAAGATAGGGAGGGAGGAAGGAAGGAAAGAAGGGAAGGAGCTAAGGAAGGAAGAGAAGGAGAAAATTAAGGAAGGAAGGAAAGAAGGAAGGATGGGGGGTGGAATGAAAGAAGGACGAAGAGCAAAAAACTAGGTTGAATCTGGTAGATAGATTTGGAGATGAGGGTTCAGATTCTGGAGTCAGACTTTTTCATGTCATATCCAGGCTGCAACATTCACTTGATTGTCTAAGAAGAAAGACTCTTGGGCCTCTGTGTCTGAGTTTCCTTGCTTGTTAACTGTGGTAAATAGTGGCACTTACCTCCTAAGATTGTTGTCAACATTAATTGAAATGGCACATGGAAAGTGTTTGGCAGTTTGTAATGATCAGTAAATGATAGCTGGCTTTATTACTAATGACTGCAAAAGTGTTCGTGATCTTCAGGTTTTTATTGAGAAAGGAGAAAGATTGCTGTCTGTCTCCCTCCAACAAACAGGGAGGGAGTTTTCAGTTATTCTAAGCACATGAAGAGATTATCACTATGTGTCTGGCCTTCACAGTAGTTTCTGCATGGGTCAAGTGTGTTCCTATACAACAGAGGTTCTCATTACCACATGGGTCACTCACCTTGGGGAGCCAACATTTTTGGGATAAATATGTTTAGGCAAAGAGAGCATTAGACTGCCATTTTCTGGGCCATAGTGGATTTGTCCATGTTTTAGAAATGGTAAAATAGCATAGACAACCCTGACGCAGGGAGCATCTTAGAGAGGGAAAAACTGGCGGTGGGAATTCTAGTTAGGAGGCCATTCTATGAGAGCAGGGAAAGTTGACAAGAGCCTAGCCAAGTCAGTAGCAGGACAGATAGAAGAAAGGATGCACTCAGGAGGCAGTGAAGCACCACTTTCATTTTATTTATTCTCATATTCCTCAAACATATTATCCACTCATTATCCTCTCATTCTTGAGTTGCAGGTTAAATATCATGTGTCAAGAAGTTCTGAAGGTGGGAAGCACTGGCTGAGATTCTAACATAAATTAATACACTGTCACTTCTTATATTCTTATACCTCCATTACAGGCCCCTCCACCTGTTCGTTGCAATGGTGTATATTCTGTGATTAAAATGCCAGTCGCCAACATTACTCTTACACAGTGTCCTCATAATACTGTCAATCTCTCCCAAGCCTTTGTGCCTCCTCCAAATCCCTGCTTCAGGTGCTCAAAACCCCCAGATTTCTAATCAGCTCAGTTAAGATCACCTGCATTTTCTCAGTTCATTTCATTTTTTCTTAAGATACCATGTTTGCAGGCATTGGTCTTTCATATTTTCAGCATTCAAAGGTCTATTTAACGTCACTTTCCTCCTGAAACCTTTCTATAGCCAGAAAAAAGAGTCTATCCAACATAGGATCTAACCTAAATCAAGCTATTCCTTTCCCTGTTATCAATAAATATGTATAGCATTTCCTGGCCATATTCATACAATATATAAAATAAAATGAATAAAATTTCTGCATTTGAATTTTTGGAGCTACCTTGTCAACCTCTCAAAATGAGTCAGCAGCTTGAATATGCACTTCTAAGACCTAAATAAGATATTTCTATTTCCTACAGACAAGTGATAAAAAAAGAATATATAACCTTGAAGAAAATTAGTTGCCAAGATTTCTTCCTTCTATTCCAAGATTAATACTTCAAAATGTTTAAATACTTTCACTAAGAATATTGAATCATGAACATTTGATATTTATTAAACATTTTCATTTTCAGAAAGTGTAAAAAGGATGGCTTCTATGATAAGGGCATAGAAACCACTGCATTTATTATTCAGCAAAATCAAAGGACAGAATGAGGAACTGGGATGAAATTCATGTGCTCAAGTTCAGAATTCGTCCCCTAAAAATAGGTTTTGGAGAAAATCTTTATATTTTTTTTAAAGATTTTATTTATTTATTTGAGAGACTGAGAGTGTGAGCGAGAGAGTACAAGCAAGGGGCGAAGCAGAGAGAGAGGGAGAAGCAGGCTTCCCACTGAGCAGAGAGCCCGATGTGGGGCTCGATCCCAGGACATTGGGATCATGACCTGAGCTGAAGGCAGCTACTTAACCAACTGAGCCACCCAGGCGCCCTATTTTATTTTTTAAGGTAAATTATTATAATTGTCATTTTCCCACTATTGTAGTAAATACTAAATCAATAACAGGGAAAATAGTTCCTATCCCCTATAAAGGCAATTTAAATCAATGATGTGTACATTGATCTTACTCAGAAAATTGAGTGATTTCTACCTCCTCTTCCCAACTTGTTGCCTCTGGTTTCTCACATATATTTTTTTATATTTTCTTTACTAAAACCACAGAATGGAAAAAAAAAAGATGAAATCCGCAGATATATCTAAGGTTATTCATTAGCTTTGTCAAAATACTTTCCTGACAAGTTGAATGTGTTTACCCTTTCATGAGCTGTGGACAAGAAAACCCACCTTACCAGTCTTTTCAACATTTGTACATTATGGGGTTTCTTTTAAAGTTATGATAAAGAACTTTGATTTTTTTAAATAGTAAGTTATCAGAAAATAGAGATGGTAGACTTGTTCCTTTTGTTCCTGTCCTGGGACCAGCCATCCTTTTGGAAGCTTATGACCAGAGTATATGCAGCTACTTTGCATGACAGTGTGATGAGGTGATTTCAAAAGCAGAAGAAATCACTCCCCAAAGCAGAGAATTCATGAGTTTTGTGCTAGCCTTGTATCCCAAGGTTGACTGACTGATTAGCACAGGGTCCTAATGGAGGTAATATTTGTTTAATCTGTATGCATTCCATTACATCTATTCTGATCCTCTGCAGCCAGCAATTTCTCTAACCCTAGCCAGCATCCAGGCTGCAGCAAACTCATGGCAAAATAGTATAAAAATTTAATACTAAGGAAGATTCTATTCTAGAAAAAGTATTTTGAAAGAAATATATATTAAAATTAGGTATAAGATACAAAGGAATAACTTGAAATCATTCAACACCCCTACTAGTTAATAATAGGGTATTTGTTATATAAATGAGGAGTTTATATTATTATAATCTCCATGTTGATGAGAGATTTAAAATATTCTCTCACTGCATTTGATTTATAACTCACCGAAATAATAAATGAAACTAAATATTTTACCAACATTATGGACATATCTCTTTGAATCATTGATACAAAATTATGCTCTGAATAAAATCATATTATATTAACTCTTGTTTGAAGGAGAATATAAAACACATGCCCACAAAGTGCTTTCACATATGGACTGAAGAAGATTGTGGGAATCATAATACAGTTATTTCATGCTAGAGATATAGAAAATGGTGCTCAGAGAAATAAAGATTGAAACAATATACAATTCTGTTAAATCACGCTAGAAAATTTTGGTCTAAGTGAGAAATATAATTTCTAATTTCTAATAAAACATAACCTTTATATTAGCTTAAATATTATTTGATTTCAACATTCTTATTAAATGCATCACCAAGAATGTATAAAAGCAAAATAGCTTTTAAAAATGTCAATAAAAAGGGGCGCCTGGGTGGCTCAGTTGGTTGGGCGACTGCCTTCGGCTCAGGTCATGATCCTGGAATCCCTGGATTGAGTCCCGCATCGGGCTCCCTGCTCGGCAGGGAGTCTGCTTCTCCCTCTGACCCTCCCCCCTCTCATGTGCTCTCTCTCTTTCTGTCTCAAATAAATAAAATCTTAAAAAAAAATTAAAAAAATTAAAAAAAAATGTCAATAAAAGTGTTAGCATGTGTTCTGTTATAATTGAAATTAAATAGTCTCTAAAAACATGCTGCTTATTTATTATCAAGTGTTCATTATCATGATTGTATTTTAGTATTAAAGTATAAAATTAAGTACATTCCTACACAAAGAATGAACACTGTTCACTTTCTTACCCAAAGCCAGTGACATAAGACTATATTCCATTGCTAGTCTCTCTCAAAGCCTCTCTCTCTCTCAATCTCTCTTTCTGTGTGCGTGTGTGTGTGTGTGTGTGTGTGTGGGTGTGGGTGTGTGGGTGTGTGGGTGTGTTTGCGTCTTTCTTTGTCTATCAACATTTTTCTCTTCCTTTAGATGAAAATGAATTTACATTTACTATTGGGACTAAAAGTGGAAACTGCTATTTCACTGACTTTTTTTTATTAAGCTTCTAACTTTAATTCTGTACAGTTAGCATACAGGGTTATCTTAGTTTCGGGTGTACAATATAGTAATTCAACAATTCTGTACATTCCATAAAACACACAAGTTACCATGATTGAATCATGAATCTTGAATCTAAGAAACAGGAAATCTTCTTAGAACAATAACAAGAATAAAAGTTGAATTAGCAATCAAAAATCTCCCAGCACAGAAAAGCCCAAAATTACAGTTTCCCTGGTGAATTCCACCAAATATTTAAAAAAAAAATGACAATCTTTATCAAAATCTTACAAATAATGGAATACAGGGAACACATTCAAAATCATTCTATGAGGCCAATACTACCCTGATACCAAATCAGGACAAAACAATACAAGGACAAAAAAGTCTAGTTTGTCTTGATATAAGTGTTGCTACTCCAACTTTCTTTTGATATCCATTTGCATGATAAATGTTTCCCCAGTCCCTGATTTTCAATCTGCTGGTGTCTTTAGGTCCAAAATGGCTCTCTGTAGGCAGCATATAGATGAGTCTTGTTTTTTTATCCATTCTGAAACTCTATGTCATTTAATTGGAGCATTTAGTCCATTAACATTCAAAGTAATTACCGATAGATATCTATTTATTGCCATTTTATTACTTGTTTTGGATGTTGATTCTGGATATTTTCTCTGATTCTTTCTTGTCTTTGTCACTTTTGGTCTCTCCTTTATACTTAGAGTCCCCTTTAATATTTCTTGCAGTGCTGGTTTAATGCTAATGGACTCCTTTAGTTTTCTTTTGTCTGGGAAACTCTTTAACTCCCCCTCTATCCTGAATGATGGACTTGCTGTATAGAGTATTCTTGGCTGCAGATTTTTTTCCCATTCAGCACTTTGAATATATCATGCCATTCTCTTCTGGCTTGCTCAGTTTCTGTTGTGAAATCTCCAGCTAGCCTTATGGGTTTTCCCTTGTAAGTTACTGACTTCTTCAGTCTTGCTGCTTTTAAGATTTTTCCTTTATTGCTATATTTTGCAAATGTAATTACAATAGGTCTTGGTGTTGGCCTGCTTTTGTTTATTTTGATAGGAGTTCTCTGCCTCCTGGATCTGGAAGTCCATTTCCTTCCCCAGATTAGGGAAGTTTTCAGCTATTATTTCTTGAAATCAATTCTCTGCCCCCTTTCTCTCTCTTCTTCTGGGACTCGTATACTATGAATGTTATTACGTTTAATGGAGTCACCGAGTTCCTTAAGTCTATTCTTGTGTTGCATAATTCTTCTTTATCTCTTTTGTTCAGCTTTATTATTTTCCATTATTTTTTCTTCTAAGTCATGAATACATTCCTCTGCTTCTTCCAGCCTGCTGTTCATTACATCAAGCCTGTTTCCAATCTCATTTATTGCATTCTTCATCTCTGATTCTCTTTTAACTCTTTTATCTCTGAGAAGGGCTTCACTGTTGTCTTCTATTCTTTTCTCAAGCCCTATGAGTATCCTTATAATTGTTGCTTTAAATTCTCCATCAGGCATGTTACTTATATCTGTTTCACTTATATCTCTCAACTTGGTCTTATCTTGTTCTTTCATTTGGGATAACTTCCTTCATGTTGGCATTTTGACTAAGTCTCTGTCTTCTGCTCTGTGTTAGAAAAGCCAGTTATATCTCCTGCTCCTGAAAGTACTGGCTTTATGAAGAAGAGGTTATGCAGTGCCCAGATCCTGCTGCTTTAGAGAGTGTCTCTAGTGTGTGCTACCTGCATGCTGCTTTGTATTTTGGCTGCTCTATCCTTCAGGGCAATCATCTGCAGAGGTTCCTCTTGCCTGTATTGGGCAGTGTTTGGTCCCTGGGCTGAATGTGGCAAGTTTTAAATAGGTGTGCTCTGGCCTCCTTGTGAAATGAGACCTGACACCAACTCCACCAGAACTGAGGTTCTACAGAACTCTCAGGTTGGGAAACATGGTGTGGGAAGGAGTTTGCGCTGGTCTTCTGGGGGAGGGGCCCACCACAGTGGGACTAAGGCAAGCTTGATTGGGAAGGGCAGTCCTGCCAAAGGGCTGGGCAGTGGGGCTTGGTGTAAGCAAGTCAGGCAGCTAGTGTCCAAGCTGAGCTGATTCCCTCAGGTGTCTCTTTGTTTATACTGAGGTGGGAGAGGGAAATGGCAACAACCAGCTCCTTTTTCCTGGAGAGGTGTCTTCCTGAATGCTGCCTCTCAGGAAGTGCTCCTAGAATAGTGAAAAATCTCCCCACTGTGTGCCCCAGACATTTTTCAGATCACTGTTTCCACAATGTTTGCCCCCAGGTTGTTTGCCTGCCTTCTCTCCAAGAGCAGTGTAGTGCCCTCTTGACTTTATTCCCGACAAGCCTGCTGATCTTTAAAACCCAGGCTTTAGAGACTTGGTACGTATATGGGCAAGGTGGCCTGCACTGGTCTTCTGGGGGAGGGACCCACTGCACTGGGACTGAGGCAAGTTTGATTAAAAAGGGCAGTCCTGCCAGAGTGTTGGGCAGTGGGGCTTGGTGTAAGCAAGTTAGGCAGCTAGTGTCCAAGCTGAGCTGATTCCCTCAGGTGGCTCTGTGTCTGAAGGAGGGAGGAAAATGGATCCTGCCAGCTCCCCTATTCCCAGAGGGATGTCTCTGTGAACATTGCCTCTCAGGGACACTCGCTAGGATGGGCAAATAATCTCCCCACAGTGTGCCCCAGGCATTCTTCAAATCATTGTTTCTACACTGTCTGCCCCCAGGGTGTGCCTTCTCTCTAGGAGCAGTGCAGTGTTCTCCAGGCTCTATCCCAGCCAAGCCCTCTGACCTTTAAAACTCCAGGCTTTAATCTCTGATGGTGGCAAGAACTCAAGAATTCAGCCCCTCTCATTTTCCAAGCCAATGGCTTTGGGGAAATGTTCTTGTGCATTTCCCTATGTACTCCTCTCTCACTCCCTTTCTCCCCAACAACAGCTGCCTCTCCTCCACAGCACCCACAGTCTGTTTCTCCCATAAGCCACATCTTTGCTCTTCCTACCTTCTTTGATGTGGCCTCTTCTCTTTCTTTAGTTGTGGAGTTTGTTCTGTCAGTGTTTAAGGTTTTTTTTTTTTTTTTTTTTTTTTTTTTTTTTTTTTAGGTTGATTTGATAGTTTTCTAGCTGTGTTTGTGGGATGAGACGAGCCTGGGGTCCTCCTACTTACTGCCATCTTCGATGTCTCTTACCGTTTCACTGACTTTCATGAAGAAAAGTTGCAACATCATGTTATTTGCTTGCAACTTATTTCCAAAGACAAGAATCCTGAAATCATTAATGAGAAACAATATAACCTCATGGCACACTATTAGGAAAACATGACTACATAAAATCAAAATAAATTTAAACAGAACAAAAGCTAAAGGCACACCTCACTGTTGAGGGATGCCAACATGCTGACTACAGTGTATCAATCATCTGCATGGGTCAGCCAGCAGAGGCAAAGCACCTGCTCTCTCAGCTCTGGAGAGTGAGCCCATTGTCCACATCGGAACACTGAGGCGATGGATTGTTGGAAGTAGATTTGTGGACCTTTAACTGCTAGGCTAGAACATTATGATGTTTTTAGTCATGTCACCTTTGTCGAGAACTCATCTTACTATATGTTATCAATACAATAGTAGGAATTAAAATACGAACGTGGGATGGATCACAAATCACACTAAGAATATGTAGAACATGTATTTGATATATACAATGATATTTACATGGAGCATATAGTTGATGAGCTTCAGTTGATGTGTTGTGCAGTGCTCAGGGGGAACATCAGCAAGCACCATTTGGTGCCAGGACTCATGGGCAGAATGATAAATGATGCTGGTTCCTTGGCCTCCTCCGAAAGTCACATTCTGGTACCGACGGTCTGGTCAGCAGGCACACCAGCTTCTGCTGCAAGAAGCAGTCTGTGTGGTGATTTGGCTCACGAACCCTCCTCCCCCTGTTCCTCTCTCTTTCTCCTATTCTTCTGCCTCTTAGACCCCGATACCTGGGTGCAGAGAGCTCCATTTCCTGGCATTGGTTACATGACCTGTAGTTTTCATGTAACCATGATACCATGACACACTGTTTCTGAGTGACTTCAGTAAATGCGTTCTATTTGGTGTGTAGGATATTATCGACCTTGTCAGGAAGCTTCTCAGAAAGCTCTATGGGGTGCGCGCCTGGGTGTCTCAGTTTGGTTAAGCGACTGCCTTCAGCTCAGGTCATGATCCTGGAGTCCCGGGATCGAGTCCCACATCGGGCTCCCTGCTCAGCGGGGAGTCTGCTTCTCCCTCTGACCCTCCCCCCTCTCATGCTCTCTCTCTATCTCATTCTCTCTCTCAAATAAATAAAAAATCTTAAAAAAAAAAAAAAAGCTCTATGGGCTGAAGTCACAGACAAACGAGCAATGCTAAAGTGATATGACTATTTGCTCCCAATTACTGAATTCAGACAATTTAATCTGTGATCATTGTTTTAAATGCACTATCATCTTCCCACCCTCGGATTTTACTCAACTGTATGAACATGTCCATTCGATCTAGAGGTTCCTCTTTTGCCTGGCACATCCATGGGAGGCTGTCCTTAACTCTTCGCAAAGATTTTGAATGGTTTTGCCTTTTCATCCTCCTTAGGACTCAGAAGGCTATCTACATTTGTGTGAAGGACTTATGTGATGGAATTGTGGATAGCCTTGTCATCAGAGATGTCCCTTGTGGCCCTCCTCCCCCATCCATTGCCTTGCCTCCTATGTAGCTTGCCTTATCATAGGTTTTAGTGCCCTGTGGATCCTGTGAACATCTGGGAAGTAGGTGACTCACCTTTTTGAGCCATTTGGTATTCACAATGACTCCCACCACACCGCAAGGGATGTTTGCTCCCATTATCTCAAAGGCTGCTGTGGCTCACAAACGAGCAATGCAGCCACTTGATTATTGTCCGCTCTTAAAACTTACCCTCATCCCTAGGGGATGTCTCCAGGCCTTGGGGTGACCCAGCCTAAGGCTTCTGCTGTGGACCAGAACAGCATTATCCATACCACTTTGCATACATGACTTCCAGCAAGTATCACTTAGCTCAGGAACTGCGGGCAGAGTTTAACTAGGTGTACAGTTCCCAAGTTCAGGCATCCCAAAGATGGTCCTCAAGGCACTGTGCATGTAGGCTCTCAGAAAGAAGCCTCACTGCCTTGTTGCTGTCTTAGAGTGTTATTCTCAGGTGGGAACAAATGTGCTGGTTTCAAGCTTTCTGTTTAGGGGAGTGCTAGCAATACCAGTTCCCCAGCATCTGGACACTTGCTTACTTGGAAATTGAACTTGGACAGGGCACCAAGCCTGATGGAAGAGGGAGGCCCAGGACTCGGCTTTGTAGGGACAACCTAGAGATGCCTCCTGGGATCATACACAGGAAAATCCTGCTTTCCTCTCTGCAGTCTTTGAAGTAGCAGATGCTGTTTGTAAGGCACTTGTTAGAAATATGCTTATCACCCCAACATCAAAATTGACAACCTTTGTACTTCTGAAATTATAATTTTTACCCTTGGTCTTCTTCTAAGGATAAAATGTCCCTGCTTCTACCAGAGGCCAATTACTCTTCTCATGCTGTAGGTCTTAGTCCATACTGCCTCCTCATGGGGGTTCCTTCATGATTATGCAGTGCCTCTTCTACACCCCTAATTCCTTCCTCTCCGTAAGATTATCTTCATCCTCCCACAAACAAGACCCAATATCCCCAGTCTTTAAAAGCTGAAATAAAATTTAAAATACCTTCACCTCACATTCTTTTTCAATTCCCAATCCTATTCTGGATGCCTTTCCTCAGCGAAACTTCCTGAAATCTCTGCCTGCTCACCTTCTCTGTTCTTTGGCCAGGTCATTCCCTGACACTGCTCCTCTCCAGGTCTCCAGACACATCCATGTTGTCAACTTCATGGGCCTCTGAGCTCTTCTTTAGCAATATCTCAACGACGTTCATCAGAAAAACCTCCCCTTCATCTTTTGGCCTCTAGAACACCACATTTTCTGCCTCCTCTCTAGCTCTTTCTTGTTTTTTCTTGTTATTCTTCTCTGATGCCTTTAAATGATGACCATTCCTCAAGGTCCTGTTCTGAGTTCTCTTCCCTCCTCTAAACATGTTCTTTTGTTGGGTGTCTCCACTCATTGATCCTATAACCCCCCGAGGGTCAATGAGTCAGGCTCTTCCTAACCCGTGTTCACTGGTACATGGCTAGCTTTACAAAATCCAGTCACACAATAATTTTTGCTTACTAGATTAACATCACTGTCATGTTCAGAAGATGAATAAAAGAATGGTGTGAGACAGGGTCAGAGCATGTAACACTTTAAGTACAAACTGTAACTAACCCCAACTTTTCTCTTGGACTAGATTCTATATCTAACCTAACCTTTTCAAATAGATGTCTAACTAATATTTCCAAATCCGACCTCTAGACTCATACACCCAATTGCCTAATTGTGGATACAAATATTTAACAGGCGTCTCAATTTTAACACTCTTTATCCCCTTGCTTCCAAAATCATTTCCACCTTCAGATTTCCACATTTCCGTAAGTGGATCAAGTTGCTCAAGCTAAAAATCAAGACTTTTCACATTGCTTCTTCTTTTTTGTTGACTTCCTGAAGTTATACATTCCCAGGTTAAGGGTGTTGGAAGGAAAAACAGAAGTGCCTACTAGCTCACTAACCCACATCCCAACCTGTCATTTCCATTCTTAACACTGTTACTTCATTCAGGCACTTCCATATCTCGCCTGTGTTATTAACACAACCCCTGAGCTGGCCTCTGCTCAGTTCTTACCCCTCTGGGTGCTCTCAACTTAGCAGCCAAGTGAACTTTGAAAACCACATGACACACGTCACGACATTCTCATGCTTAAAACTTTTAGCTGGCTTATCATCAGTTTTAGAAAAAGAAATGAATTCCTTTGACTTGCTTATGAAGTGCTACATGCTCTGACCCTGTCTCATACCATTCTCTTATTTGTCTTCTGAACATGACAGTGAAATTAATCTATTAAGCAAAATTATTGTATCACTGGATTTTCTAAAGCTAGCCAAGTACCAATGAGCATAGGTTAGGAATAGTCTGACTCATTAATCTTCTGGGGGATATATGATCACTGGCTATAGAGACCATTGTGTCCTCATAAAATAGGCACAGTTTTACTACCCACCCCTCACCCTTCTAGGTGTTCAGATTATGAGCCACCTTTGGATGTTACTATGACCTTTCAAAACTAATGGTTTGTCCTCCTTCATTGAAGCCCGTAATCACTTTAGACAGAATTTCGTATCAGAAACCTCCCCAGAGAGAAGACTTCTACCTCTGTTCTGTCTTCATCCAGGAACAGACTCAGCCAGACTCTTTAGAAAGCAGACAGGAAACTGAAATCTCCCACGGAACCGCCACTGCTGAAAAGTGCTTATCCTTTTAACAGCATGTTGATTCTTGTGACGTCAAGAACATAAAAAGTTATTGGCTGTTTTGTCAGGCATGACTCTAAACACTTCATGTCCAGTCTTTGGGAATCCACCTAAAGCCATCCACACAATACTTGACTCATAATGTTCTGGCAATATCAGCTATTATTGTGAAAAACAAATCACTGCGCCAACCCCGTGAGGTAAGTACTTTATCTCCCACACTTTGCAGAAAGGAAATGGGGACTTACAGAGGATGGAAATTTATTTTTGTTCATAAGTTTGGTAATTAGCAGATCTAGTACTTCTTAAACCAAGGCAAACTGACCCCAGGGTTCTAGATCTGGTCATGGCAGGATGGCCTGATTTAATACTCTCTGTGTCCTTTCACCATGCAAAGATGATTACCTGATGCATTTGCCACATTTTGTTTTCAGGTGCATGAGATTTCCCCCCACCCTCCCCCCCGCCGCTGCTTGCTAGCTCTGAAACTTGGAGATGCTGACTTCCTCAAACTTGGCCCTTGTTACAAAAGTGGGGTCTGATGCCTAGTTGCTCGGTAAGCATTTGCTAGAGGAACAAATGGAAATGCTGGTACATTTGGCATGCATATCGCTGAAGACCAAAGGAGAATGAGCTGTGTTAGCTACTACACAGTACCGTCCCCCAAAATGGAGGCAAGTATGTGGTTTTCACTCTAAATAGTTTCTATAATAATTCTCAAGCTAACCTACATAGCATGCATGTGTCAGGATTTGTGCTAAGTGGTCATATATTAACTCATTACATTCTCTAAATAATTCTCTAGGGGCAGCCTTTATTATTATCTTCATTTTGCATCTGCAGAAGCTGAGACAGGGGCTCATGCAGCAACTTGTCTAAGGCCATGATAGTCAACAGGAGAGGTGAGTGTCAAACCCAGGCAGCCAGGCTCTGTGTTCACCTCTCACCCCTCTGGCTGGACTGCCTCTGTGGAGCTGGATATCTCCTGTGAATGCAGGGAAATTCTATACCCAGAAATTAGGTGAGAACGAAAATCTAGCTGGCCAGAAATTATGATAATTAATGTCACAAGAAATTTTAAATAGTTCTTAAAACAGAGAAAGAGGTGCTCATCTCCCTAAATCTTGTAGTGAGCACAGTGGATTTCCCACCTGGCAAGAATTAAGTCTCTGTGAACTTGTAACAGATTACATGATTAGTCTGCTCTCCTTGAGTAGATTCACCATTTCCAAGGAAATAAACCGACACTGATGGTGAAATCTAAAGCATGTAGCCACATATTACATATTGCTTTCATACACAAGTATGGAAAAAGACAGACTCAATTTAAAACATATTGAGGGATAAAATTTTTGCTGGGGATGAATTTTACATGGTGCCCAGCAAGGAAGGAACACACAGCACCTGGACATTTTCTTAGCCATTCTTTCCACAAAGGATCTTGAGATTCAGAAACAGCTACTGCAGGGACACCTCAGTCAGTTAAGCATCTGCCTTCAGCTCAGGCCATGATCCCAGGGTCATGGGATTGAGTTCTACATCAGGCTCCTTGCTCAGCAGGGAATGTTTTTCTCCCTCTGCCTGCCGCTCCCCCTGCTTGTGCTCATGCCCTCTCTCTCTCTCTCTCTGACAAATAAATAAATAAAATCTTAAAAAAAAAAAGGAAAGAGCTCCTGCAGAACTGCATGTGTCTATGTATATTCTCTCTCTCTATATTCCTGGATGCACTAGTAATTCTTACAATACAGCATTTATTAAAAATAATTTCTTAGATATAAAATCTCTTGAATTGTATTTTATTCACAGTAAAGTAGATATGATTTTAATATTCAAAATATTCAAAGCATAAAGATTAGGAAGAAAGGAAGAGAATGTTCTGCATAAAAAAAAATCCCCATGTGAATATAATGTACTCAGAGTTTTGGCAATTATACACAGAACCTCTGGAATACACCTACCTACACGACAGATGTTATACAATGTTTTGCTTGTTACAAGCATAATTGAGTACAATACAAAATGTATATCATTAGGTAGAAGATAGAAAAGTGATAATGTGCTCCTTAACCAAAAGAACAGTATGTTTGAAATTATTTATATATTTACCTTTATATCTCTAAATTCTTGTGATTGTCAGAGGCTGTGTTCTCTTTTATGTTTTAGATTTTTTTTTCCATTTATAAGTCTATCATCATGGGACCAGAATAGCTGAAATAAAGGAAGATACATGGCGAAATCTTAGTGATGTAATTCAATAAACCAAATAACAAAGTTCATCTGACTCTAATGTAATTTATGCAAAATTGTTGCTGTTCATGAAAGGATCCTTGTTCACATAGACATAAATCAATGTGATAAATATAATTTACAATGCTTTGATAGCCCACGTTTAGTATTTCAAAGTTCCAATGGAACAAAGAGAACAGACAGACACAGAGAGAGAAGTTAAAAAAGCACACTGGTCTTTGTTCCTTATGAACAACTATTTCAGGCCTGTTTCCTTCTTACTTGTCACTTCCATATCCACAATCAGGAGGACAACCCTTGGACTTGAGGCAAACCTCATTCCAGTTAAGGTGCTGTCTCCCTAGGTGGTTGAAGCTAAGTCTGCTTGAGTCTGTGAGGGGTGGCGGGAGGAAATAGGGGGAGGAAAGAGAATAAGAAATTGTGTTTTAGCAAATGTCGTGTGAACGTGAAAATAAAAATACTTGTCAGATTTTCAAAAAAAAAAAAAAGAGAGAGAGAGAGAGAGAGAGAGAGAGCCAAGCAATGTTTAGGCCAACAGGAATATATAAGCTTAAATAAATTTTATACATAGGCATATGCATATATATATAAAATCAAATGTATTTATATGTATAAATTATATATAATACATAATTATATAACAGATAATATAGTATAAATTATGATTATTGTGATGAATGATATACAATTATATTTGTATAATTACATATTTAATAATTTGATTATATATTGCAGAAAGCAAAATTTTACCTCTGTATCATAAATTATCAATATAGAGATATTGACATTTTATACTATCATATTACATTAAAGAATTTTTTTTTCTAAAGAGAGTGTGAGAGCACGAAGGCTGGAGGCGGGGAGAAGGGGCAGAAAGAGAGGGAGAGAGAGAATGCCAAGCAGGCTCCATGCCTGGCACAGAGCCCTACATGGGGTTTGATCTCACCGCCCTGAGATCATGACCTGAGCTGAAATCAAGAGTCAGACACTCAATCAACAGAGCCACCCAGGGGCCTCTATATTAAAGAATTTAATTTAAACTCTGCACTCATATCCTGGATATCAGTGAGCTCATCAAGTATGCGTCCTTTCCATGTGTTGCCCATCTGCTGCCCTTCATAGCCCTTTCCAACTTCCATCCCAGTTGTGTGAGAGGCACAATTTTGGGGGTCCGCATATGATGCTATTACTGAAGATTTTTTCTCAAGCCACCAGAACTGATCCATGTACCACTAAGACTATTGTCATTTTTGCTCTATAAGTGTAAATTCATATGCTCCATAATATGAGTATTGACTGTGTTACTTTTCAACATATGGCAAAGTATTGTTGATAATGACAGACAACACTTGGAATTATGAGCTCCTCCCCCCAAAAAAGGTCATAAATGTGTATTCAAAGGCTTTGTCTCATTTTTCCTGGAAACTTAGGTGGCCTTTGCAAGGACTCGGAGCTACAGTGATTGAAGTAATTTCAAGACATAGGTCTTCCTTGAAATAGTGTGTTGTGGTTAAGAATAAATCATTGAAAAAGTGCCTGTAATGGAAGAGACTTGTTTAGACCCAAATACTGGCTGACTTTTTTTTCTGAGAGATAATTTTAGTTAAATATCACTTTTTATTTAGTCACCTATGATTAGGTTTTCTTTACCATGCTACAGAAAATACAGCCAAGCAGAGGATCATTTATAGTTAGATACATTCAGCACTTGGCACTTTTCTTGCTGTGAACTGGTTTCATCAGATGTCTTCCTAGTAGTCTGCACACAAGCATTCACTGATACCCGTTCTGTGCTAGGCCTGTGCCAGCACACGAATGCTGGAAAACATACAGACACTGTCCCTGCCCTCATGGAGCTTGGGGCCTGGCAGGAAAAAAAAAAAAAAAAGAAAAGAAAAAGAAACAAGCACTGAATACAGCATCATCATTATTTGAGTAAATACCCACGGAAAGAAAAGTGCAGAGGAAACGTATAGGGTCCCATGGGATGATTGGTCAGAGAGATTTAACCTAGCTTTGGGGATTCAGGACAATTATCGGCATCCTGACTCAGAGCTGGCCAAGTTCAAAACTCAGATCTACCTCCTAGTTGATGTGTGGCCATGGGTGAGGTACTTAACACTTCTGCTTCTTCGTTTTGCCTTCTGAAAATGATGATTATAAAAATGACTGCTATGTAGGTTTGGAAAGAAATATTTAAATGGATATTAATTTAACATTAAATGTTTATTTAATGATAAATTATATATATAATATACACACACGTATACATAAAATGCATGTATATATGCAAGTAAATATATATGTATAAATATCTATTTTATAAAACAGACCCTGAAAAATAGTAAGTGCTCTTTGTAATACATGTAATCCTGCTTTTTATTTAGCCTCAAGAAAGAAATACTTGAGGCAAAATATAAATGATGAGTAAAATGTAATCTGGTAGGGGCTGAAGGCAAAGGAAAGAAGTAGAATCCATTAAATATGGAGATGGAAGCCAATGTCCAGGCCCTGAGTTAGGAAATAAGTAGCCTGGAAGATCTTCAACAGGTACAGAGTGCCAGAATGAGGGGACCGAAGGAAGGGGTTGTTTGATGAGTCTGCTCGAGATGGAGAAATGTGTTTTGGCAGAAAAAGGAGAGCAAAGTAAATAAATAGGAAGAACTAGGAGAAAGACCTAATGGAGGGAGAAGGGAAAGCAGGAAGAGTCAGGGTGGGGGTGGAGGAGGGAAGAAGGCACACAAAAGGGGAAGGCTCAGAGCCAACTAACTTTCTCCCAGAGATAGAAAATAGCAGCTCTCTTCAGAACTGTTTTTGGCACAGGAACCATAGGGAATAAAGCGTTTTGGCTTGGTCATTGTTGGATCATTTTGTCCAATTCTTAATTCTCCCCTCTGCTCTCACTGAATGAGGTATGACTTCTGATGCCTCATGGAGCCATTAGGTTAGGGGTCCTCTTCCCCAAACCCTTCTCACCCCACTTCACAGCCAGCAGAGGTGGGGAGTCACCTCCAGAAATATGACTTGTGAGTCTTCTTCCTGGATCTGCTACCTTCTGAGTATTTCCAGCAACTGGAAGGGTCTCTGGCAAAGTAAGCACTTCAGGAATATTTATTGAATCCTGAGCTACTAATAGGTCAGTAAACAGGATTCATTAAACACAGCTGTCTTCAGTCAAGTCCATGGGGAGCTGCAGAATGCACTGCCTGATGTAAATTTTTATATTAAGAAACTTTAAGAAAGATTCAATTAAAGCATGATAAATAGGGGCAACTTAATCAGATGAAAAATATCCGTGAGATTCAAATACTTGAGGAAATGGGGGAGTAGAATTTAAGTGAGACTTTTGAGCAGGGTTCTGGCAGATTCTAAAGGATGAAGTGAGATTTGCCTATATGCCTATGTGCCAACTGCCCACATGAATTCACACGAACAGAAATCAGTAAGTCATGTACAGTGTTTTGCCTAGTTAGGGAAGGAACCCAAAGGGATGAGTTAAGGGAAACAAGGAGTGTAAGATGCTCGCCCGTAGAAATTTGGCAGAGTAGAATCAGGTACCTCCCAATCTACAGACAGACTGATTTCCACTCTACCAGATGGAATTTTGTAGCTGAGAGCAAACTATTTAATCTTTTTTTTTAAAGAGAGGGAGGGAGAAAAAGAGAATCTCAGGCAGACTCCCCACTGAGTGTGGAGCCCTATGAGGGGCTCAATCTCATGACCTGGAGGATCGGGACCTGAGTGGAAATCAAGAGTCAAACACTTAACTGACTGAGTCACCCATGCGCCCCACAAGTTATTTAATCTTTATGTACCTCAGCTTCTTAAATGTGGTTGGTAATAATTAACTCATGGGTGATTAAGTGGGTTAGTATTTAAAGAGAGTTTGGAATAATGCTTGCCATATGGTGTTTGCTCAGTAAATGTTATTATTATTTTTACTAATTATCTCCAACTTATCTATTCTATTTGGGATCTTCTACTTAGCATTCTCACCCACATTTAATTAATATAAAACACTGCATCAGAATGACCATTCCAAAATAAGTCTTTTTATGTCATTCCATAGCATAAAATTCTTCAGTGGCTTCCCATCACTGCCATCGTAACATGTTATCCAAAAAGCCTTTACAACTCGACTCTTTATAACATTTCTGTTTTTGTCATGTAATATTAGTCTTTTTCTTCCCTGAACTGCAGGCATTCCAAATTACTCAGATATATTCAGGAAAAACAGGTTCTTTCTTATCTTCCTTCCTTTGCACACTTAGAGAACCCTGTTTATAATCTCAATTTACCCTCACTTCCTCCTTTGTGTCAAGTGCCTACTCATTATTTTAAGCTTGGTTCAAATCTCTCTTCTTTAGCATAGCTTCTTTCACTGCCAGGTAAAGGTAAACACACAGTTCTCTGTACACTGAGTTCACCTTTTAGACAAATGTACATGTGCACTTAAGCCATTGGAAAGAGTGTTTGCTTATTCATTAGTGCACCATCCTCCCTCTTGATAACATTGTGAGTATTGAAAATTCAGACACTCATTTTATTCCTATATCTTCAAAAGAGAGAGAACTACATTAAAACACAGTAGATGTCTAGTGAACATTTTTAAATGATTGGACCACTAAATTAACATACTAACAAATGCTTGAAGTCTTTATAAATTGGAGTTTCTTCATGTCTCACTCTATTCCTGGAACACCTTCAATAACGTCATGCAGATATTGAGCATTTCCTGGGTGATGGGAATAAAGTGAGCAGCAAGATACACAAAGCCCTTGCCCTTTGGGACATCTCATTCCAGTTGTGCTGTTGGGTACTCAGACAAAAATAATTTATAAATATTTAATCTAATGTCAGGCACTGAAAAAAGCTATGAAAAAAGGTGAATCAGGTGATTGGGAGAAAGTCTCATGGAGCAAGGGGTTGCTATATAGGCTATTTGTCTTAGGTCAGCTTCTCAAGAACCATTGTGCAATGGGTATTGGCACGCAAGAAGATTATGAGGGAAGTCTCTGAGAAATAATGTTCTTGAGGGAGTGAGTGAAGCAGGACCAGGCAAAAAGAGGGATTGAACACGCTGTAGTAACAGCTAAGGCCTTAGTGGATTCCACGTGGAACTCAAGGGCTTTGATGGCCCTTTGAGGAATTTTCTGAACTGAAACAAAGGAGCCAGGCAACTCTTGCCCCACATCAAGCAGCACTGGCTACTCCCAGGGAGTAAGCATAACTTCAGCGAGGCAATTCTCTTTCCTAGGAAGGACAGAGCTGAGTGCTTTGGTCCAAAAGGAGAATCTGGGTGCCTCAACACAGTGCCCACTCTACAAGTGCATGAGGTTGCCTCCCTAAGGAGGCAATGTTTGAGTGGAAATCTGAGTAAAATAAGAAGACAAAAATCAGGGAAGAGAATTTTCCAGGCAGAGAAATGTGCAAATGTAAAAGCCCTGAGGAAGAAAAGCAAGTTGTTGAGACTGAGGTGTAGAAAGGAGACCATGTCGGCAGTGCAATGAGCAAGACCAGGCGTGGTAGGGATTGTCTGAGAAGGAGGGAGGGTTTATACCATTAAGGGCCCTCTAGGCTATGGTATGGAAATGGGATTATATTTTGAATGTAATGGAAGGCCACAGAGTGATTTTATATGATTTAGCTATTCCAAGCAATTGCTCTGGTTGCCTTGCAGAAAATTATTCTCGGGAGATAAGAGTAAAATCAGAGAAACCAGTCGGTAGGCTAAAGCCTTAGTCTGGTTGAGTGGTGCACGTCACCCGGATTAGGATCACAGCTATGGCGGTGGCAATAAGACATCACAGAAGAGTTAATGGTAAATGGAACTTTTTCATGAATTGTATACCACTTATGAGGAAAGTGTGAAGCAAAAGATGACCCCCAGGCTTTGGGGTGAGCAGTTGGATAAGTGGTGGTGTCATGTTGTGATCTGGGCAAGATGGTTATGGACAAGTTAATTAAGAGATATGTTTTAGGCCTATAAGTGTGAAATTAGTATTAGGTTTTTTAACTGGAGATTTTGAGTAGGTAGTTGCATATACAAGTCTTGGACTTAGAATTTGGAGCAAAATGATAAGTTTAGAAGTGACTAGCATATAGAGGAATGTGTAGCACTGTCACTGGAGGGAATCATCTCAAAATTTTATGTAAGAGAGAAAAGAGAGTCTAAGATTGAGTTCTGAGGGGCACGCAGAAAGACATTGATCAAGAGGTGTAATGGAAGTTGTGTATGTGTATTTCTCTATGAGACAGAAATTGAGATATCAGAAGAGTACAGTACTTTAAAGAACTGCAAAACATTCAATATAGCTTTAAGGGCAATGTGTGCAGAGAGTAGTAAGTTATGCTTTGTGATAATTGTTTGGTGATAGACAAATAATAAGTAAATAGGTATATCATGCTAAGTAGTTCATATTTTGTTCTAAAGACAATGGATAAAATGATTCCTTTAGAATACATTTATATATAATGGTGAGGGGAGGAAAGGAGTGTATAGACATTAGGTAGGTTTAGAATTTAGAAAGGAAAGACTTTGTTGCTCATGAGACATTCATGGCATGGGTATGAGTGATTCTCAGATTTATGACAACAATTACTGGATGAATTACTGGACTCCATTTATCAAACCTCATTGTCTCTACAAACGTTAATTGAGCTCTTATTATATGTCAGGTACTCTTTTAGATGAAGATATACTTCTGGATGTAACAGTGCACAAAACAGATATAACTATTCCAGTTATGTTAAAGGACACAGACAATTAAGATAAGACCTGAGTAGGGCGCCTGGGTGGCTTAATTGGTTAAGCATCTGACTTCAGCTCAGGTCATGATCCCAGGGTCCTGGGATCGAGTCCTGCATCGGGCTCCCTGCTCAGTGGGGAGCCTGCTTCCGCCTCTGCTTGCTCCTCCCCCTGCTTGTGCTCTCTCACTCTTTCTCTCTCTGACAAATAAATAAATAAAATATTTTTTTTAAGATTTTATTTATTTATTTGAGAGAGAGAAGGAGAGATAGAGAGAACACGAGGGAAGAGGGTCAGAGGGAGAAGCAGACTCCCTGCTGAGCAGGGAGCCTGATATGGGACTCGATCCCGGGACTCCAGGATCATGACCTGAGCTAAAGGCAGTCGCTTAACCAAACTGAGCCACCCAGGCACCTGTAAATAAAATATTTTTAAAAACATAAGACCTGAGTAAAATACGTAGGTTATGTATAGAAGATGTTGTGTCCATTTATTCTTTGATATTAACCACCTGTTTTGGATCTTGGCAGGGACAGAGGTAAGTGAATGGAGAAGGAAATTCAAAATAAAATTAGATTTAAAATAAAAGAGAGAACATAGATGAGGTAGCAGCTAAAAGCTATGAGGTTAGGGAAAATGTGTGTTTTTGCAGTGAAGGACAAAGTTGTTCCCAATTTCATCCACTGGTGAGAAGAAGAAAGTGGAGAGGAAAGAAGCCTGTTGAAACGAATCCCCTTGGGAGACATGATCGATTTAACTTAAATTGCACAGAGGGAAGGAGTATTTGAATGTAGGATCTGTTAGAAGACACATGGTTTCCCAAATGTTTTATAATTGCTCAGGCTTATATACATGAGATTAAAAATGAAATTTGGAAAAATATGGTATTTGACAAATAATATTTAATTATAAAAATGGTGTGAACATAAGAAAAGTAGGTGAAATGATTTTTTTTATTTATTCCAGCTGGTATTACAGTATTTTGTTGGCAGCATTGTTATTGTTATGTGTGCCAATTTTAATTTTTGCCTGGAAAACTCCAATTGGGTGTAAAAATGTGAAGCGTAAGAGAATTTTCCGCATGCAGTGAAAGGCCCAGTTGGAACGTGCATGGGAGCTAGGACTGTAGTTAGACCAGTGCAACTTGTCAGCCCTCTTGAACTTACATTTGTGATTTAGACCCTTCAAAATCAGTATTTATAATCAGAAATGTATGTCTTTCCCTACAGGAAAGTCTGACAGTATAAAAGGGTATATTCTTTGTTGACAACGCTGTGGTTTCTTGAAATTTGTTAATAAGAAATCATGAGAGTATTGAAGTAAAGACAATTGATTAAAGCATCCAACAAGTACAGAGAATTTAGCGAGATGGCATAAAATCATTAAGTTTTAGCCCTATCAAGACAATTTCATATCTAATTTTTGCTAATATTTCATTAATTTCACATCTAATTTTGTGCTACATTTTTATTTCAAATCTGGTCTGTGAATTACCAAATCAAATGCAACATGTTTTTCACATAGAATGTATACAAGAAATGCTAAATCAAAAATTAGTGAGGCTTTAAAAACAGATTATTCACTTAGTCCTGCGAACTAACAGTGTTGTTCCATAATACTAGCAAAACGACAAAGTTTATGTAACTTCAATTGCATTCTTCAAATAATATTATGTAGAAAAAGAGACACAGAAAAGTGTCCAGAGCAGATCCCTTGTGTTTAGGGATTTGACATGTGATGTGGGACATACAAACATACACATGTGTAAAGATAAGTATGGGTTGTAAGTGTTATACTAGATGCAGGACAAGGGATATATATTTTCGTCTGAGTAAGCTGGGAAGAAGCTGTAAAATAGATGGAATATGACTTTTTTTAAAACTCTCAATTGATTAGAAAAAATTTGACTTAGGAGAGCTATCATTTCATCTTCAAGAAAGTGGAAAATACAGAAGAGAGAATGCACCTCATTTGTGGACCCCCGTGCGGGGGCGGGGGGCGAGGAGAAGCATTAACAAATATACCAATGTCACATTGGAGACAGTCCAGATCATGAGACTGTGGGTGAGTTGTTCAGTAAGACCAGGGATTCAGTGCCAAAACTACCAAAAACTAAGTAATTAAAAAAAAAAAAAAAAAAAAGGAAAGAAAACAACTCAGGTTGTCCTAAGTTGTTTTTTTTTTTTTTTTTCGGTGAGGAAAAGAGATAACCATAATATAAAAGAATCTCCAGAAGTATTAAAACAGAAGCTCATCTGTAATGGATTTTATTCAGAGCTTCATTTCTTAAAATATTGCCGTAATTCAGAGTATCTTGATGCAAGAGACAGCTGGAATTGATAATAGCATTTCTCAAGGCTGTCATTAGTTCCACAATATTAGCTTAAAATTAGTATGGAGGAGAATGTAAAGTTCATACAGATTTTTGGTTCAGTTCCTTACAGCATATAAAAAAATGAAAGGACATACTTTAGTTAAGTTATTGGGACTTGTTTTCTTCAGAGAAGAGTTGTCTCAATTTTTTAAAAAATATACTGTTAGAGAATCTTCTTTATTAAGTGTTCAGGATTAACTTATTTTAGTCAGGTTGTGATCCAATTACAAAAGAAATTACCTTCAAAAATATAAAATGGTTTTACTTGAATATATTTTCACTGAAGTGAAATTTTAAGATAGCATTTCATGACTGATTATCCATAGTTTCCAAAGTAAACTCCCTATGTGTAAGTGTGAACTACAATTCAATATTTTAATATATTCAGGCTCCACTGGCCAAACACAGTGAAGAATTGAAAGTAGCATGTGCTCAAATAAATGATGTAATCAACTCAATATCCAGGAGCCCTGTGATGGAAATTGGGAGAGTGAGTCTGGGACTTGGGACAAGACTGAATCCTCAAGGGAGGCAGAGCTTGACAAGATAGGGGTGGTGGCATTCCCTGACTATCGATTGAAGTAAATCCCTTCTAGAGAGTCCCAGTTTAGGCCCATAAAAGTCCTATACATTCAAGTCCAAAAATGAATTTCCAGTCAAGAAACATAAAAGCATGAGAGGTTAAGCTACTGTGACTGAGGATCAGCTAGCACAAATAAATGCATATAAGTAAATAAAAGTTTTAACGACTTCAAAGACTGAAAGTACTAGAATTGTTAGTACAGAATATATAATCATTATATAGGAATATTTAGTAAAAATGACACAATTTCAAAGGTTGATCAGTCATAAGTCATTATCAGAAATAAGGAAACTTAAAAACAAATGGAGCTTCTAGACTACATATATTCTATACTTTTTTCATCAGCAGCACACTTTATTTACTTGGATTATGGACATTAACAGAAAAAACATGACCAAGTAAAAATAAACTAAAATATCCTCCTTAATCAAGTAATGGTAAATAGAGACGAAATACATAGAACAAAATTACTTTTTCAGTTGATGTCTCCAATATGGGCCAGATCTCTCAGAGCCTCAGGATTACAGCATAGCATTAACCAGTTTTATTGCTAAAGATTCCAATAGACAGAACATAGTTGTAAAATGTCAGGCAACAGAGTACTTCTTTACTTTTTTAAAATATTTACATTTATTCCAATACACATAATCTCAAAGCAAGTACCATATGCTTTCCTTCTCCTCAGAGATGGAGAAGGATCTCAATTAGTGATTTTTCTCTTAATTAGTGTTTGTTGATCAAATAAATGAATCTCTATGAGAGTCCAACACAATACCAAGGGGATTTTTTCATGGGTCTTGTCAAGTTAATCCTAAAATTATGTACAAGGGAAAATAGCCAAGAAAATATAACTAGAAAAGTTCAGCAATGTATTAGACAGAGTTGAAGAAACAGAGAACTAGAAAATATGACAAGATAAATAATATAACAAAATGAGGTACTTAGATATAAGGAGTTGGAAATATGAAGGTATCTTGAAGGTATGTTGAAAATAAAATGAGAAGATCTAGTAATAGAGACAATAGAGAAAAATAGAGGAGATACAATATCTGAACATGTACTAGCTGAAAATATCCAGATCTCATTAAAAACATAAATCTATAGATACGGAAGCACAATGCATCTGAAACAAATAAAAATAAATGTTCACCTTCTTTAATGGCACTACACTGGAAACCATTGACTTTAAAACCAAGAGCAAGACAAGGATGACCACTTTTTTAGCTGATCTTTAACCAAGTACCAGAACTTCAAAACAGTGCAAGAAAAATAAAGAAGAAGAAAAGAAAGCATAAGGATTGAGAAGGAGTAAATATAGATAATTGAATTAACTATCTTCAAATATAGAAATGCTACAGGCAAATTACTAACCATAATATGAGAGTAGCAGAGTATACAGATATAGGATCATTACAAAATTCTATTATCAACATGTCTGTGTACTAAAAGGGTTTTGAAACAATTAAAAAATACATTGCATTGATTATATTGTAATAACGCTGCTTAAAAACAAAAACAAGTAAATAAAAAACATTGTACACACTAACAATATAAACAAACCACTTAAGAGTAAGTCTTACAAAAGATCTATAAAATATATGTAGAAAAATAAAACTCTACTTAATTAAAAGTTACCTAAATATGTGGAGCAAATACCCTTTTCTAGGATGGAAGAAATCAGTGAGCCAAAGACGTCACTTCTCCCAAAATTGATGTAGACTCTATGAGAGCCCATTCTAAGATGTATATGCAAGTGAAAATAGTCAACTGATGAAGAAGAAAATAGAGGATTGGATATGCTCTACAAAATTACCAAAATTTAAAATAAAACTATAGGAGTTAAGAGAGATAGGCAAATCAACAATGTAAACGAACTGAAGCCCCAGAACATATACATGGGCTTTTAATATGTAACAGACTAGGATGGCAGATCCTATTGAAAAATAACGATAATTTGTACCTTTTTTTGTGTGTCACATAAATAAAGCCTGAAATTGAAATGGTGCCTCCCAATACACACACACACACAGGTATTTTAGAAAATAAGACAGTATCTTTCTGACTTTAGGGAAGGATTTCCTTGACAGATACATGTGCTAATTAAAAGAAAAGATTGATACTCTTGATTTCCTCTACATTCAGGACTTCTGTTCAGTAAAGTACATTTTAAAAAGGGAAAAGATGAATCAAAATCTGGGAGAAGATATTTGCAACATATACAATTGAAAACATTAGAATCCAAAATAAATTATTAAGACAAAGACCCAGTAGATATTTTGTCAAAGGACATGAACAGACACTTCCCAGAAGAAGAAGCATGTATGTCAAACTTCACTACTAATTATGGAAACACCCATTACAACCTAAATGAGTTACCATTTTATACTTGTAAAATATGGGAAAAAATAAGAGTAACAATATAAAGTGTTGATAGGGTATGGGTCAAGGGGAAGTTTTATGCATTGCTTTGGGAGGATGAAATGTTACTACCACTTTGGGAAACAATTTGTCCTTTGCACACAGAACAACCCAGCATTTCCATGCATGAAACAATTTGGCCTTTGCACACAGAACAACCCAGCATTTCCATGCATTGTTTTATCTAAGAGATATTTCTGTATATTTCCTGCGGGATTCAGGTGTAAGAGATTTCAGAGAATATCACTTCATCATAGAATGGATACATTATTTGCTATATATTGATCAACTGGAATGTTTTACAGCAGGAACCATGAATGGGCCATAGCTACATATAAATCAGAGATAAAGGGCGCCTGGGTGGCTCAGATGGTTAGGCGTCTACCTTCGGCTCAGGTCATGATCCCAGGGTCTACCTTTGGCTCAGGTCACTCGATCCCAGGGATCGAGTCCCACATCGGGCTCCCTGCTCCTTGGGAGCCTGCTTCTCCCTCTGCCTCTCTCTCTCTCTCTCTCGCTCTCTGTCTCTCATGAATAAATAAATAAATAAAATATTAAAAAAAATAAAAATAAAAAAATAAATCAGAGATAAATGCTAGAAACCTGAGGCTGAGAAAAAGAAACTCCCAGAAAACTGCTTATAGTTTAATAACAATTTTATAAAGCTTAAAAACAAATAAAACTGGCAAATGTATTTTTTAGCCATGTATACATACATGTGTGATAAAATCATTTACCAAGTCAAGGAAAAACTAAATGCAAAGCTGAAGCTAGTGGTTATTTAGGGGTGGAAAGCAAGAGATGACATAAAGGAAAAGCAGAGATGTGCAGATTATTCATGTGTTCAGTTTCTTCTGTGAAATGACAGATTTACAAGTACATTATTTTTACATACATGATTATGTATATAAATTATTTTATAACAAATCTATAACATATTAGCTCTTGTGTGTGTCAGATATTATATTTCAGCACATAATTAAAAAGAATTAAAGACTGTACACTTGTAAAGAATTTATCAGAGATGCACAAGCAATCATTTGCAACTTTTTTAAATAGAGATATTTATCTATTTATTTGACGGAGAGAGAGAGCACAAGCAGGGGGAGAGTGGCAGGCAGATGAAGAGGGGGAGGGGGAGGGAGAAGAATTCCCCCCCCACTGATCAAGGAGCCTGATGCAGGGCTTGATCAAGGGCCCTGGGATCATGACCTGAGCTGAAGGCATATGCTTAACAGACTGAGCCACCCAGGCGCCCCTCAATGGTTTGATGAGAGACAATGACATTCCTAACATGTCTTCTATAAAACTATAAAAAATATAGTTCTAGAATTTCAACTTTATTTTTATATGACTTCTTAATACTTTTAATGTTGAAGGGGGCTAAAAGTGTTTTCATGGGACTGTGAGTACATGCTCTGTGTTAGTAAAAATTATACAGGACTACAAGTAGGGAGGTTCAAGTGCGACCATATTATAAACTGTGACTAACTGTGGGCAAGTCATTTTAACGTCCCTCAATCTCCTCATTAGTGAAATTAGCAATTTAATTAAATGCTCTCTGAAGTCCCTTCCTGCTCTAAAATTTTATGCAATTGTGACCTTAATTTGGTGTAAACACAAAGTTTGAAATAGTGTTGAGAAAATTGGATTGCTATGGTACTAAACTAAATTGCATATGCATTATTATTAGAAAGTATGCTAAAAGTGCTTTTTGAAAATTTACTTGACATTTTTCATTAATTAACTTAAAAAATGTCTGTTGCATATTCTAACAAACTGTTGATACTTGATATAAACATGCCAGACATTAAGGCAAAAATGTAAATGTCCTGTTGTAGTTTCATTACTTTGTGGAGTGCATCAATGCACTGTAGTAACTAATGCACCAAATCGAATATTTAAAAGTTAATGTACTTGCTTGATGTGAGTAATTTATAATTTACATATGAATTGAATTCAGACCCATTTCTTTCTTTTTCCACTTACGGGAAAGAAGTATTAACAACTGAAAATTGATGTTTTCCTACAATTTGAAAACTATTTCTGCAGATGTTTTTATATGTAGCTGCACAAAAAAAAAATAAGATTTGGAAGGAATATACTTATAAGAAATGATAGACAATAAAGCATAAGATTTCCTAATATTTCTGTCTCCATGTCAAGTAAAATATGTGACTATGCTTGATTTAATTTTTGAGATTCAATGAGATAATTTATATCCATTAAAATATTAAGGAAGCCTTGAGTATGATCACTTGCAAGATGTCTTAGAAATCACTAAGCAATATGAAAATATAAGCAGATGAATTACCCATCAAATGTAATAATTTCCTCTGGAAACAGATTTTGACAGAGTTGACTTTTAAGAGAACCATATTATTACTTTGCCTAGTGTAATTGTCAAATGTGTGCAAAATCATGAGATAATTCATAATTTTCTTTCAACTGCAGCTTTCCCGTTAGCTTACATTTCTATGTCGTATAATTTTTTATGATTTTTCTTTAAAAGAATAAATATATCTTCTGGGGAAATCTTTGTGTTGTTTTATTAAAATTTACATTTTTATTATAATCCTTTCTAATAGACATTTTCATTGACAAACCAGATTTACAGAGAAAAATATAATATTAAGCACATTTTAAAGTATTAAGTATTAAATTTAATAATATAATATACTTAAATCACTCACAAGATGACATTCTCAACATATAGTCACCTTCCCCTTCTTCACCTGCATCTCAGACAACTGTCTTTTGACCTATGGTGTTTGAAAAGTTTCATTCATTACCAAGATTAGGCTGCCTCAAAAAAAGAAAGTTACTTTATTACTTAACTACGTAAATGGGTCAGTCATGTCAACAATGTGTATATCCAACCCCAGTTCCCAGGTCATCAGACCTATAAAGTAAACAGATTCCCTGACTCAGTCCCCCGAGGGTGGTCCCTTATTCCATGTCCTCAGGCCATGATTTCAGGAATGGACATCTGTTTATGAGTAATTGATTTTTAAAGTCTTTTACAGAAGGGTTTCCCTATTCCAAAAAGTAGTGCCAAAGATATGGCCATCTATTGCTGTTTAACAGACCAACCCAAAATTTAATGACTTAAAATGATATTTATTCTGCCCCCAAGTCTTTACTCAGGGCTGCTCACCTCTGTTCCACCAGGAATATTCCACCAGGGATGGTTTGACAGGGGCGGGAGATGCCACCACCAAGTTGACCTCCTGCCATGACTGGTGCTGTTGGACTGTGGGGACTAACCTGGGCAGTTGACCAGGTCTACCTTTCCTCTCTGTGTTGGACCTCCCATGGGGATTTTTATGCTTAAATATTTATCTTTCCCACATCCCACTTCAGTTCTCTTTTTCCAAGGACATTGGCATGTAATTCTGATTTCATTTCTTGGTCTTCTGCAGCAATCAATATTTCACTGTAACTTCTAATTCATTGTTTCCACATATCTAGCATTTCTCACTTTTCTCTCTCTTTTTCCCTAAATTATATTTCATCATACTTACAGGTGCTTTTACTGTTGCTACCACACTCTTGATAGTGTTATTTTTTTATTGGCCTTCTTTTGTGTGAGGGCTTTTAATTGTGTTTTCTCTCCTTTGGTTATCTTCCCATTTCATCCCTGAATCTCTTTGAACTCTTGTTTTATAGCTGATTTTCTCAAGATGTTTACTTTGCTGCTTTCAGATTATTATTCACATTCTTCAATGTATCAAAAACAAATAAAAACATACTTTATCAGGATGACGTGTACCAATGCTTTTCAAACAAGTGTTATCCTAGTAGCTGTCTGTCTGAAGGTTAAGAGAAACTCATTTAGAAAGTATATTGGTACGAAATGCTAGCCCAAATTTACTACGCATGCCGCAGATACTTAGCAAGCTGTTTGGTAGACGTTGCTAGTATTTATCAGTGTCTATTTCTCTTTTCCTTTTGAGTGCACATAGTTCTGCACTTCCTGTTACTAAGGTAGAAACTGGTCAATAAAATGCCAGTTATTGGTTGTGGCCATGGTGGAAAACCCATGGAGGATTCTCCAGTTTCTTTCCAATACTGCAATGGTCTTGGAAATAGACTTCGGATGAATTAGTGTGGGCCAACAGTGTAGAGTTACCTGGATTGCTGAGTCAGCTATAAAGGACAGCTGCCCTAGAGAGTGGTCCAGCACCCACAGCAGCCCCAGAGAAGTGAGAAATACACTTCCATTGCATAATGGCAATGAGAATTTGGGTTTGTTGGTACCCCATTCTGATTAACAGGAGTAGGTTAATAATCATGGTACCATTTTCTGTTTCTTTAAATGTGAAGAATTTCATGTACTAAGGTAATCTTTTTTTTTTAATATTTTATTTATTTATTTATTTGACAGAGAGAGAGAGACATTGAGAGAGGGAACACAAGCAGGGGCAGAGAGAGAGGGAGAAGCAGGCTTCCTGCTGATCAGGGAGCCCGACGCGGGGCTCGATCCCAGGACCCTGGGATCATGACCTGAGCCGAAGGCAGACACTTAACGCCTGAGCCACCCAGGCGCCCCTGTACTAAGGTAATCTTAAAGAGTCTGTCATATTCCTTTGCTTTCTTTACAAAAACATGGAAAGCTATAATCTTTAGAGCTACTCCCTAGAATTTTCCTACCTCTAGTTAAATGATATTCTAGTTTTCTCTGAGTCCTTGACAGTAATCCTTTTCATTTTGTTATTTATTTTTCTTCAGATTATATTTCCTACAAATAAAGAAGATATGCCTGGAGAAGGATGGAGGAGAGGAAGCGGGATGAATCTGACTGCCTCAGAAAGTTCCACTCACGCTGTCCCAGGTTATGATGACAAGGCGCACATCCCTCCAGGGTTCCTTTGCAATGAGATTGAGAGCAAGATCTTTCTTTGCCTACTTCCTACAAAGTAATATCTTTCCAGAGGCTACCGATCACTTGCCAAAATATTTTTGCTGTAGTTAAATTAATTCCTCCCTAACGTTTCCTTATTATGTATTAATTGTCTTAATTTTCTGTAGTGTTGTAATTTTGGGGTTTTTTTGGGGGGGGTGGGAGGATAGGGACTTTGTCAATAAAAATATAGGGAAGTTAATTAAGAACAGTTGAAAAATAACTACCACCATGAACTTAAAGTCTTAAAATAAGTGATAAAACATAGACCACAAATATCTACTTGTAGGTTTCTCCTAGATAAGAAGTTCTTATGAATTCTTGGATGGATGGATATATATATATATAGATATAGACACATATATTTATATATAAATACTTATATATATTTACATATATATAAAATATATATAAATATATATACTTTACTGGTGTGTGAATATCAATACTGTCTAAGTAAACACTGAGGCTACATTAAAATTTTTAGAAAATATTACTCAATTTTTTCCACTTTACCCTTTCAATAGAAAATGAAATGTCTCCTACTATGTAACAAAGGCATTATCTTAAGTATTTTACATCCCAACAGAGACCCTATCGGTTTTAATTTTTTTTACAATTACATACATTATTTTAGTCTCTGACTTTTTGACATATTTTACTATACAGTCTTAGGACAGAGTCTTCATTATAAATGTGTTAGAATATAGAAGGCTTATTTCCATAACCACTGTGTGAATCTTAATTTCGAGAAGACTTCTTTTGAATGCATACATTTACATATACTGGAGGATGGGATTTGGTAAAAGAACTAGGAATAAATCAAAAGTAGGAATAAATTGGGATAATTTATCAGCACTACTGGAAAATGGCTTTTAAAGAGAAAAATACAATTATTTCACATGTGTCTCTCTATAATGCCTCCCATTATGCCATTCAAGGATATAATAAACAAGGATTGATGAGCATCTTCTATGATAGGATGCTTTGGGGAGGACATGGAGACTTGAGTAAAAGAAAAAGGGTAAATTCCCATTTCTGATATTGTTCCACGTCAGAATGCTTTCAATTTAATTATGCTACCTTGATTTGGTCTTTGCGATCTAATTGTGGGATATACAATAGTATTGGCCAGATTGAACATGGTTCTCTGTAAAGATGTCTTTTGGCTCAATGATACTAATCAGTCGGCAGTCATGCTTTGCCTTGGTCCCTCATCCAACATATCATTGTAGAGAATATCCTTATGGACCCTGGACTTCTTTACTCTTTGGAAAGTTGAAATGGTCCCTCAACAGCATATTGAATCACTTTGTGTTTGTTCATATTTGACGTCTAGCTACAAATCTACACATCTAAGCAATGTCTATATCATAACTAGAACAATCAGTTAAAATTAAATGAAAAAATGACCTTAATAGCTGTTTGTCTATATGACTACATGATTTGTTTGACCACTTTTTAGTGATTTTTGTGAATATGAGCAGCATATTGGTATGGCTAAAATGTGCTAAAAGTGGAACATTACAACCTGTAATAATGTAATATTCTTTAATTGATAAAACTAAATGTTAATCATTTTTCACTTGAACATTAGGTTCTTTGATGACCATTCTCCACAAGACACTTGAGAACATCTGTATGGCTATCACTATGAAAGAGTTTCCCAAAAACAAATAATCTCCAGTCAGGCAATTTTCCTATCTCCACAGGCCATTTTATACTGACACAGTATAGAAAAATGACATGGTTTATGACCATGCAATGGGTCAAATACAGTGGTAATCCCTGTTAAACTTCATGCAGATATGGTAGTATTTTTTTTTAATGTTATATTATCCAGAGGGGTGTGTGTGTGTGTGTGTGTGTCCATCCTCCAAACTTCTCAGAATTCTGGTCTCCATTTTGAAATGTATAATTTTCCTAAACATTTGAGATGCTGGATTTTTTCCTATGAAAATATCATTGTCATAATTAATTGATAGCTATAACCTACTATGGAGAAGCATATACTTTTTAATGGGAAAATCTTAGCTAGAGGCCAATTAGTACTAACGCAAATGAGAAGCAACTTCACAATCAAAATGCCATCAAGATTTCCTTATGTCTCTGTCCTTTTTTATGGATCTTTTAAAGTCACACACACACACACACACACACACACACCCCATTATTTAGAGATGTGTATATCTCTTGGCATCAGGGAAATCCAAATCAAAACTTCAATGAGATACCACCTCACACCAGTCAGAATGGCTAAAATTAACAAGTTAGGAAACGACAGATGTTGGCAGGGATGCAGAGAATGGGGAACCTTCCTACACTGTTGGTGGGAATGCAAGCTGGTGCAACCACTCTGGAAAACAGTATGGATGTTCCTCAAAAAGTTCAAAATGGAGCTACCCTATGACCTAGCAATTGCACTACTGGGTATTTACCCCAAAGATACAAATGTAGGGATCCAAAGGGGTACGTGTACCCCGATGTTTATAGCAGCAATGTCCACAATAGCCAAACTGTGGAAAGAGCCGAGATGTCCATCGACAGATGAATGGATAAAGAAGATGTGGTATATATATACAATGTAATATTATGCAGCCATCAAAAGGAATGAAATCTTGCCATTTGCAACAACGTGGATAGAACTGGAAGGTATTATGCTGAGCAAAATAAGTCAATCAGAGAAAGACATGTATCATATGACCTCACTGATATGAGGAATTCTTAATCTCAGGAAACAAATTGAGGGTTGCTGGAGGGGTAGGAGGTGGGAGAGATGGGGTGGCTGGGTGATAGACATTGGGGAGGCTATGTGCTATGGTGAGCACTGTGAATTGTGTAAGACTGTTGAATCACAGCTCTGTACCTCTGAAACAAATAATACATTAAATGTTAAAAAAGAAGAAGAAGGGCGCCTGGGTGGCTCAGTTGGTTAAGCGACTGCCTTCGGCTCAGGTCATGATCCTGGAGTCCCGGGATCGAGTCCCGCATCGGGCTCTCTGCTCGGCGGGGAGTCTGCTTCTCCCTCTCCCGCTCCCCCCTCTTGTGCTCTCTCTCTCTCTCTCAAATAAATAAATAAAATCTTTAAAAAAAATAAAAAAATAAAAAAGAAGGAGAAGAAGAAGAAGAAGAAGAAGAAGAAGAAGAAGAAGAAAGCAGGAAGGGAAAAATGAGGGGAGAGGAATCGGAGGGGGAGATGAACCATGAGAGACTGTGGACTCTGAGAAACAAACTGAGGGTTACAGAGGGGAGGGGGTGGGGGGATGGGTTAGCCTGGTGATGGGTATTAAAGAGGGCACGTTCTGCGTGGAGCACTGGGTGTTATACGCAAACAATAAAAAATAAATAAATAAATAAAATAAGATAAAATAAAACAGGTTAAATAATCCAGGTTTTTCATATTTACTTATATGTAAGCAATATTCATTTTTCAGAAAAATGTATTTTATAAAAATAGTGATAAAAATTATAGTTTTATGAATAAAATTGCATTTTATTTAAGCTTTGTGCAAAATATACTTAAATTAAATTTCTACATGGCCAAAATCATTGATCATTAAAAAGTCAGAAAATATAGAGAAAATAATGAGGGTGAAAACGTAGCAACAAATGCAAGAAACAGAACAATGTGTTTTGTTTAAAAAGTCTATACTAATCCATCAGAACAAAATTATCTCTATTGGTTAAGAAACTTCTGTTTGTTTTTCATTTTTTTAGGCATTTGAAGTTACCATTTGTCCTGAATTATGCAATTAATTAGATTTCTAAGTTTATATACATATACATGTTGGGAAATGTAAAAAAAAATAAAATAAAATTGGAGGATGACATTTAACCCAACATAAAAATTTTTAAAAGGAACAAAATGGTTCGCTTTATCTTAATATTTCCATAAATTGGTAATGGTTAATTTTTCACAAATAGGCACCTAATTGACATTTAATCAAGCATACACAAGTGTATGTTAAATATAAATTAATTACAGTATGTTAAAAATACTGTAATTTTATGGTGTGTAAACATGTAAGTACATTTTAGTTACCATTTAATTACTGATTTCACAGACTATAAATGTATAATTACCTAACTAACAATTCACTACCTTTCTAAGGAAAGCATTTTTCAGGTTAAATATGATGCAAAGTTAATTAGATGTTATTTTTACAATACTGAAAAGTTGTAAGTGATTTGACCCATCTAGTTCATTTCTGAATTGACTTCTTCTCACAGTAACATATGTGGAAATTATAATGTGCATAAAGACTACTTATAAAGCATAGTTATATAATTGTGATTTGATTACCCAGTCCAATGCAACAATGTGTTTGTGTAGAATACCAAGAAATATGTCCTGGGTTTTTAAAATAAAAATATTATCTGTTTATAAAATTAAGTCAAACAAATAAAGGTGATTAGGTAGTATATGAAAAATACCTTTTGAATGTAAATTTCCATTAATTATGGCAACATAATTTATAATATTGCATTTTGCATCATTACTTTTTTCTTGATTTTGTCTTTTTTTAGTGTTTTATTGTTTTTCCCTATTGTTTACCTTTTCTTTTATGTGTTTTCTTTTCTTTATGTGTTCAAATAAACAACCTTGAATTTGATGTGAAACAAAATACAATATTGTTGCAAACGGACCTGAATCAATTTGGTCATTGATAATTATTCTGTTCTTTTTCATTAGGTATCAGGTACCTAGTGTAGTTTACAAGTTTTTTTTAACCACACCCACTCTATTCTGGTAACAAGTTATAATGGAAGCTGATTCCAGACAAAATTCTGCCACACATCCAAATGTCTCCTAGCACACAGGCAGGAAAACCACCACACCTTTACTGTAAGCCGGCACTCGAGACCTTCATAAGCTAGCAAAGCACCTTGCATGGCTGGTGCACAAGACATAGCTGCGGCAGTATTCTAACAAGAGGATTCATCTAACCTTCTAATTGGAGTCCGGTTGTCTCTTGAGTGGTTTAATCAGAGACTATTTTAGAATCCCAAAGCCACGTTTCCACATGAAGTGGATAAGACTTCGCTCAACAGAGAACGTAGTTCATGAAAGAGCTGGTTTGCCTGGACCATATTTCTAGTCAACGCATGAATATTAAACATCACTCAATTCATTTTAACATCCACATTACTAACCATCCTGCTATCTAGTGTTGATCAAGATAAAAACAGCTGAAGTAACAGATTACTGGGATGTAAGTTGATTATAGGATCTCAACTACAGTACATGAAATAATAACAAGCATACATAGGTCGCAGATTGCCACAAATAACCATGTATGATTATGTGGAACTCTACATGCTAAAATATTGGAAATTAAATTCAGACAGTATAGCAGACTTTATGATATATTTTGTCACCATCATTATTATATAATCAGTTTTAAGTTGCCCAAATAGTTTATAAACATATGGAAACAACTGTCTCAAGCAAAAGAGGGTAATGCTGGGGGGGTGGGATATGAAGTATATCTAAAGGTCAATTAGGTCTACATTTACAATTGGGATGCAGGTATTTTCCTTTCAACAATCACAGATGAGATGATGGTCAGTACCTCATCTAATCAAAACACTATGAAAGGAACAGAGGGGATTCAAAAGAAGGTAAAACTACAAGCTTTTCGCTAAATAAGCTTATATTATAGACTGGTTTTGGGAATAAGATCCATAAATTATTAGAGGTAAAGAAAATTAAAGTTACCTAGGGAGCAATGGAAATTCCTATTTGATTAAAATGGTAAGTTGCTTGATATAAACATAAGCCCAGATAGAGTTCAAAAAAGGAGAAATCACAATTATTTAGAAAGTCTTCATGAAGAAGTTGTTATGGGGATTATAAAAGCACTCACAGCCAATTGTAAATGTTGAGAGAGTAAGGACTTTGCCTTTTGATTCAGGAGGTGCTTGAAGGAAATCTGACTTCCAATAAGTTTCCTGGAAGCAGGCTTGACTTTATAATGGAAGGAAGGGAGTAAAAGTATCTTAACATTTATTCATCTCTCCCATGTGTCTTTCAGATGATGTTTTAGAACAACATAAATTGATTTTTCATTATACAAATACAAAAAGCACATCCTTGTCTCATGTTTTGTTGGGTTGCCATACAGCTGGAGTTTTCAAACGATTTGGTCTTTACATTCTTAAAAATATTGAGGACCCCAAAGAGCTTTTGCTTTTTTGAGTTATATCTACCAGTATTTTGACACATTAGAATTTAAGTCGGACAAAAGTTTAAAAATATTTTTATTTTACTAAAATAATATTGCAAAAAATGATACTGTAATATCATTAAAAATAATGATTTTCCAGAAACAAAAAAAATTGAGTATGAGGAATGGCATTGTTTTACATTTTTGTAAATCTTTTTAATGACTGGCCTAATCTAAGAACCTGTATTCTTCCTATCAGCTTCTGCATTCAATATGTGGCAATTCATTGCCTTAAAGTCTATGAAAAAAAATCTTATACAGATATGTAGCTGGAAACTCTTCAGATTATTGTGGCTATTCTTTTTTTTTTTTTGATACCACACCAAATCTTGACAAATGGAATTGTTTACAAAATTGTCATTGCAATATGTAATCTGAAGCCATATTACTAACTTTTCAAATTCTGTTACATGAAAATACACGTGTCTACCGTGCACCTTGAGTAAATCTCTTACCCCACAGTGATTCTACATCATGAGGCGTTGGTCCTTTGGGAAGTAAAGGTTCACTGATTTTGGCAGATTTTTCAAACATGGACACATTTACTATTTAATATAAAACAATTTAATATATATATATGTTACATATATATCATAATTTGTTTAATATAAAGCGAAATCACATACTTTCTCATCAGAAAAGCCTTTAAATACTGGGAGGCTGTGAAGCTTATGTGGATGAGAGCAGTTTTACGAAATTCAAATGATCCCTTGCAAATTTGAATTCTACTGCAGGCATGTTGAGCACGCAGTGATGAGCCGCTGAAGTGCAAGCAGCATGTTTGTGATGGGGTCTAGAATGTGGGGAGCATAGATTCGGGTGGAAACCCACAAGTGTCCTGTTGGGGAAACACGGTGAGGGGATTTAAAGGCAATGGGGCAATGGCTGTGGATTACATCAGTTGTTTTCCAGGTATCATGATTGGAGGCTACATCTGAATTTTAAAATTCATTGGCTTACTTCAGTCACCTCCCATTTTTAGTAAAAAGCACATTTTCCCCAGTCCTCAGAGGCCCCCTCAGCATCTCAGTGCTCAGCTTCCTCCTGGCCCAGTTCAGCAGCTGCAAAGGGAGCAGGGGGGACAAGGGGCGTGGCCCGGGGACGAGGGGGCGTGGTGCGGGGACGAGGGGGCGTGTCACATCGCCTGGTGGGCGGGGTCTGTGGCCTGTTCCAGCTGCTGCCAGTCCTTTACCTGGAAGTGAGAGAGGTTTGCAGCCCAAAACAGCTAGGGGCCAGTTCCACCTTAGGAACCTGCAGGTTCTCCCACCTGGAGAGTCTACTTTCCCTTTAATAAACTGCCAGACACTTGCTACTTTCCTTCTGGCTGTCTTTTTTCAAGCACTGATCCCTAAGATATAAATCTTCTCCCGGGGAATCCAAGGGCAGAGACCTCCATTCACACAAGGCAGACTCTCCCACCCGTAACATTCACACAGGGAAAAGGGCAGATAATGTCTTGGCTTTGTTAGAAAAGAGTCTTGATCTCTGGACCTCCTGGAAGCCTCCTGGGGATTCCCCGGAGTTCCAAACTACCCTCTGAGAACCACAGCTACGAAGGGACAGGAAAATGAACACACATGGGTCATATATTTGAGACTCCATCCATTTCCTCTTTCACTAAGGCTCTGTGTCTGTTTTTTTAACCATGCCTGCCATAAGTAGGATGATTTGTGGAAGGATAGGGAACAATATTGATTTTATTTTCCAAGTTCTAATCCTGGATTGAAAAGTTCACTTTTTCTACTCCCTCCTCCCCCTCCCCTCCCTCCCCCTCCCCTCCCTCCTCCTCCCCTTCCTCCTTCTCTTGCCCTTCCCCAGATCTTAGAACAGTGACAGGCACACGGAGGATCATAGGGGTGCAGTAACTGTCCAGGAAGTGACCTCCAAATGAAGCTGGGTTGCAACCTTTGCATATCTTATTCTCACATCTTTGTTGTCCAAAGGTGGGGTCTTCTCGGATTTTGGCCATGTGGCTTTTTTTCCCTTATTTTTGCTACTGGAATAATGACCCATTATATTCTAAAGTTCATGACCTGGATTTTATTTTTGGTGTCAACTGTACTTAGGCATCATTAGACACAAATAGAACAAAGGATCATAAATATATTTACAGAAAGTAAGCTGAAAAACAAAATAATAATTTCTATACCGGATGCTACCAGCTGGGGACCGTTTGCCAAGTGTTTTATTTAACCTGAGACAACAGATTTTATATGTGCTTTTTATGACCTTGTCTTGGAAGATTTTATATGAAAGCCATCGTGGCATTTTGCAATACTTCAGAAGCCAAAAAGAATTGTGGGGGTGTGCTTTTCACCGGAATGATGAGGAATTTTAAATGGAGGCTGTGCCTGAAAATATATGCCTTCTTATAATGCCTGAACATTAGTGATACCAGTAGAACACAAAATTAGTCTATTGACATGTTTTTAATCCCTGAACTAACTTATTCTCTTTAGGCCTCTTACAAATACAGTTACTAATGTATCATGTCCCAAAGAAGGAAAGCGTGTTGGAGGATGAATATATGAAACTTGTTCTTGAACAACTGCTTTTGGGAAAGTAAAGAAACTCCCCTCAAAATGTTCAAATGGAAAAAAAAGGTATTTTCGAGCAATACTAAGTATCTATTACCAGAAAAGATGTAGCTAAGTTAAAAAAAAGAATGAGAAAATATTTGAATAGGTGTGATGTAGGTACATATAGACATTTTTAGTAACAGTGATCTGAACTTATATTTTGCAGTATATGTTGTGTGTTTGTTTATAATAAAACGCCAGTTCATCTGATCTTAGTTATATTTTAGTAGGCATTTTTACATTACCTATAGATGGGACTCTGAAATCACAAGGAAAAGGAGTATTCAAAGGCAGCCAATTCTGTAGAGATTAGCATACATTTTCTTTCTCATAAGGTCACCAGCTTCACCTATAAAACACATAGGTCACAGAGAAAAAAGAGCACCTTCCAAGATGAAGCTGAATTCTGAGGTGTAGTCCAGAGGCCATGGGCTTTGGAATCAGATATACTGAATTTAAAATCTGGTCCTAATGCTGTGGTGGTTATGAGTCCCCAACAGTTCACCATTTTAGACTTGACTATGGAGATTAAATAAAAGAGTCAGAATAAAGCTTAGGGCACTTCATAAATATCCAGTAAAGTTTGTTCCTTCGGATTCCCTTTCAACCTCACACATATTTGCTATCTTAATTTTTGGGTAGCCTACTTTGAGTTCTTCTAAGTTTGTCTTTATTCTTTCAGGAAACTGCCCTCACCTTTGACAATGTGGACTCACTTTTAATCACTACTGTTTGAGTACACCATTCTTTAACCAGTTCTGTGTCAAGGGATATCCAGGCTGTTTATAATTTCCCAGTATTTTGAACACTGTTAAAGGAATATCCTAAGACATAGATATTTTCATACTTGTGCCGTTATCAAGGTAGGATAAATTCTTGGAAGTAGAACTGCATTGGCCATCGATAGGCTCAATTATATTTTGATTCACATGGCTAAGGTGTTCTTTAAATCTTTGACCAGTTGTTATCCTCTTGAAGAGTGCATGATTTCTCCTTTTCAACTTCAGAAGGCTTCAAACTCATTTCTTCAAATGCTTACTAATATTGCATTTTCTGAGATATTTAAATCTTTGCTAATTTGAGAGGCAAGTAGATTTTTAATTTTTAAAGAATATTTGCTTTCCATAGTTCTTTAACTATTAGTAAAGCTTAATATATTTATGTGACATTAATTTTATTTTTCTTAGGAGTAACATTGTTCATAGCCTTTGCCCACTTTTATATTGGCTATTCATCCTTCTTTTTTAACAACTGCTTTGTAATAACTTTTTCATATTAGAGATATCATGGTTTGTCATATTTATTTTATGTATTATATTTTAAAAAGTTTTGGTCTTTTAACTTTGATTATGACTCTCTTGGTAGAAACTATATTTTGATTTTATATTGTTAAAATTACGAGGTATATTACAATTTTTCTGTACCTCCTAATATTTTTATTATGCATTTATTCATTCAATCTCCCACCGGTTTAGGTTTGTTCTGAGGTACAGTGTGAGATAAGATGAGTTTATTTTTTGTGTTAAGTGATAAAATAGCAGGTATGATTGAATAAGATGTTTCCATATTTCAGGAGACGCTTTAAAAATGTTTCTTCTTCATTTAAAAATACATCCTTTTCTGCTTTACTTGAAATACATGGCTTATTATTTTTTAATCTTACTTTTCAAAAAGGGGTTATTTTGAGGCCTATTAAGACATACTAAGGGGTTGGCTTTCAGTTGATTTGTTTTTGTTGTAAACCTCTCTCAACAATGAGAGACTTGACTTCATCAAGTCAGAGTTCTTTCTGAAAGGAATTGCTGTAAAATTTGTGGAAGGAGAGAGAAAGTACATGCAAAATTACACATGGCCTCTTCCTTTGCTGGTTCTTTCCTCCATGATGTTCTTGAAATAGAATTCTATTTTATATTTTCCAGATATTCTATCTTTCTAACACCATCTTTTGATCAATTATTTTTTTCTCCTCAAAATAAAAAATGGTTTTTGAAGGACATTAAACCTAGTTTAATTTTTGGAGCTGCTATTTAGATCTCTTAAAAGAATTCTCTTAAGCGGAGTGCTTTATCAAAAAACTTGAGAACATTTTCCACATTTACACTGCAGTGTTTATTCATTATTTTTTCCTAGGTATATATGGAGCACTTGCCATAATCAAGATACTATGCTAGGTACTTTGGCCAGGAAAAAGGAATAGAGAGATGAATATAATGTGGTCTCTATTCTCTAAGACAAATGCCCATTTGGTAGGTACCAAGCACAGTCCCATAAGCAATTCTAAGGAAATTCAGATAAATCCTACTGGGATTCAAAGTCAAAGAAGATGACTTTTTTTTTTAAGATTTTATTTATTTATTTATTTGACAGTGAGAGACACAGCGAGAGAGGGAACACAAGCAGGAGGAGTGGGAGAGGGAGAAGCAGGCTTCCCGCGGAGCAGGGAGCCGGATGTGGGGCTCGATCCCAGGACCCTGGGATCGTGACCTGAGCTGAAGGCAGACACTTAAAGACTGAGCCACCCAGGCGCCCCAGAAGATGACTTTTTTGATGATAAGAGGAAAACATTTAATGTGAATCCTAAACTCTGAGTATAAAAATGGCAATTCAGAAGAGAGAAAACAAGGTATAAAAGACAGAGGGAGTAGAAAATGTCAGAAATGTACTTAAAATCAAAAGAAAACCTAGATTCGAGTCATCATTCAGAGGAAGTAATGGCAAAGAGGGCTTAAAACAAAGTGTGGGGTGGGGAGCCATGGTGGCTCAGTCAATTAAGCAACTGACTCTTGGGTTCAGCTCAGGTCCTGCTCTCATGGTTCAAGGGATCGAGCCCTACTTCAGGCTCCACACTCAGTGGGGAGTCTGCTTGAGATTCTCTCTCTTCCTCTCTCTCCCTCTTCCTCTGCCCCTTCCCCCACTCATGATTTTTTTCTCTCTTTCTCTAAAATAAATAAATAAATCTTAAAAAAAAAGAAAAAGAAAAAGAAAAAGAGAGTGTGGGGCAGAGCCCTGAAGACTTTATTATGAATGCCAGTTTGAGCTCAAGTTTAATTAATTAGTGAATGGGAAATCATGAAAGGTTCATGACAAGAATTTTGATATGATCAGATTAACAGTTAAGACCAGTGTCAATTATGCAGCAGTTCGCAGAGTAGACTCCAAGCAAACACATCATAAAGAGACACAAATCCTTGACATATGACATTTTGAGTGCTTTGGTGACATCTATTATGCTTTTATTTGTAAACAGAAAAATATACCTGATTTCAAGACAAACTTATGTGAAGAAACCTCATCAATAAAAGCTGCAGAAGGTTTGTCAGTGTTCCTTAAAATGTGGGCATCAACTGCCCTTTAGTGACTCATACTGCATGGTATCAATATTGGAGTAAATAATTCAAAAATGATAAAATAAAAACATCTGAGCTAGATTTTAAGGTAAAGAAAATATTGGTGTCATGTCAATGCAGAGGATGTTACCATTTATAAAAAAAATATCCCCAGCAGTTGAGATGATCAATTGTGAGTTAAATCATAACTCTCGTTAAAGACTGATGACAAAATTAAAAAAAATAGATTTTATATAAGAAATTTTAGGGCAAAAAGTTCTTGAGGACTTGGTCTTTAAAATGTTCTGCATAGATCAGGACTTGATTAACATTCTTAATAAATTAAACTTTATTTGACTGTAAAATAAAATTTATACTAACATGAAAGAATATAGTTGTTTATTTTTCATATTGTGTGTAATTAATTTCATGTTATGTCTAACTGTGATTTGATTCAAGAATTTGCTGAGAGCCTTTTTTCTGATTTCAAATGGAATAGATTTACCATTAACTTCTCAGAAATATTGTGACTTGTGCCTATTTTATCTGCTAGGAGTATGACTTTCAGGGATGCCTTGTAGATTTGTTGTCTTCTGTAGTTTTAACTATAAAATTAATTTTGTATCAGAAATGCTATTTTTAAACTTATTCTTGGAGAATTTAATTGATTTATTAATTTTTATGAAAATAAATGCTTCAGTGGATTCTTGTTTCTATTTGACAAAATTTTGTAACAGACACTGTACTGGGGCTCACTGGGCCAATAGCACCCAGTTTCTACATATGTACCTATCATCACACTTTCTCTCCATGCTTTGATTTTTCCAGATGTTGGCATGGAATCATCACACCCAGCTAATGAGCTTATGCCACCCCATTCAGATTCATATTTTTCATACGCACTGGAGTTAGCTTATTATGTACTTTTACCTCATAGAGAGGAATATTTTTCAATTACCATTCTTATTAGTATTTTATGTTTTAATTAACAGCTGTTTAGGTCCTTTTTAAAAAGATTTTATTTACCTGAGAGAGAGAGAGCACGAGCCAGGGAAGGGGTAGAGGGACAAGCAGACTTCTCACGGAGCATGAAACCCAACTCAGGACTCCATCCCAGGACCCTGAGGACATGACTTGAGCTGAAGTCAGACACTTAACAAACTGAGCCACCCAGGCACCCCTAATCAACAACTTTTGAAGGATACAACCATTTTGGTAGACATAACTAATAATAAGAAAAATGCAAATTTAAGAAAACTAAGTCACATCTAATTTATATTTAAAAAACTCCTCCCCAAAAATTGTACCCTTAGCTGAGAATTAGTCAAGATGAACTGACCTATGTGGTTCTTTGGCTCATGTATAACCTTACAGAATGTACCCATGTACCCATTATTAAAATGTAATTACTTTCTCTGTGAAAAAACAACTAAACTTAAATTCCACAATGTGAAATGAACATGGGGACATTGTTTCATCTATTTTTTTTTCTTCAGACACCAACAGTTTCCTTCTGAACATAGTTTAAGAAAGAGTACTAGACACTCATTCTTTCCTAATTTTTAACATCTACCCGATGCTGCTATTTCCTTTATGATATCAAACATGGCAGCCAGTCCACTCCTTCTGTTCAACCAATAGATGTCATGAGTTTCAACTTCCTCTCCTTTTTGCATTTGTATCATTTCCTGGGCATGACTAATCCAGGGGTGACCAGATGGCTTCAAAGAGTATAGAAACTTTAAAAACGATTTAAGTAATGAATATGTTGGAGGGTCTAAAATAGTAAGTATAGATTTATATGCTACCCTTCCCAACAAAGTAAAAAGTTTGCCTCTAATTTCCCTTTATTGACTGGATATATGATAGTTTACAGATCATAGCGAGCAATAGCAAGCAAATCCACGTGTTGAATGACATACTGATATCCTGCTCTATCCACTAAAGTTTGAAAGTTATCCTTTGCTGGTAGGAATTGTATAATAATCTTCCCTGAAGTTTATAATAATCATTTTCTTTTATTTACGAGATCTGTGTTTCACATAAATAATTTATTAATTTATTTTATTTTCAGACAATTCATGAGTAGAAAATAAAGCTAAATGATGAAGGAATATGTCAGTTTCTGAAATCCGGACTTAATATCTTAGCATACAGGTCATAGCTAGATATAACTTCTCCAATGACATAACAATCAAGCTACAATCAGAAGTGAATCAGCAGAATAGGCTTTCTTTCCCTTCTGGGACTTCCATAACGCATATATTGTGCCATACTAATGCAGATATTAATAATGGGCAAAACTGGTTGTGAGGTAGATGAGAACAATCTGTACTATTTTTGTAACTTTTCTGTCAATCTGAAACTATTTTAAAGTAAAAATTTTATTTAAAAAAAGAATTAGGTCAGCAGACAGGAAATATTTCTGTTGTAAGTTGAAAGAGAGATAGGCAGAAATGAGAAAACCCTGGAAATACATTTAGCTATTCTGAATGAAACCCAAGAGCTAAAGTGGGTGGTAAGAAATGTACCTAAAAACTTGGAGGCACTGAGACTGGAGCGGAGTTCAAAGAGCTAGGAATTAGCCCTGTTGAGCATTGCAGGTGGGTACCAAGTCTATGTGTGAGTTCGGGAAGTGAAGGCAAGGAGAAAAAGTTAGACAGGGGAGAACTGGAGAGATACTGGAGTGGGGACTGGGCTTTTCCATGAGCCAAATGGATAGCAACGGACTAGTGTTTCCAGGATGGTGCCAGAGTAGACTTAGTCGAAGTTGTGTTTATTCTTTACTTGCTGCAGTTGTAAGAGCTGTTATCCTGCTCTTTAAAGGGTTGCTTTTTCAACTTGTAATAGTTGAACTTGGGTGCTGAACGAAGCATAGGTCAAGGAAGAGAAGATGGCGGGAAAGCTTGCTAGAGATGAGATGAGGAAGACAAAGAAGTCTGAGCATGTATGATCAGCAATGAGAATAACAAAGGAGAATCGAACACAAGAAACATTTATAAGACAGGGTCAGGAGACCTTGGTAACCAAATGCAAATTGCTGGTGAGGAGAAGAGATCACATCATCGCTCAAGATTCCGAGTTTGAATGGCAGCAACATCGTGGTGAGGGGGAAGACAGTGCATTCAGATTCATGCTGGACTCCAAGCTGCCAGGCTGCACCCAGGTGGGGCATCTGCAAGGCATTTGAGTTTATGGGTTGAGAAAGCTGGAAGGAATTACCTGTGAGGATACTAATCTATACAAAGTAAATATTGACTATTAGGTGGGTGACATTATTAAAGCAGAATTTTCTTTGGGAAGATCACTAGGGCAGAATTTTGAAAAAAAAAAAAACATTTAGACTAGCAGTCATTGCTAAGTGAAGAGAAGCTAGTGGATGAGAGAGAACATGTAGTGGTCAAAGAAGGAGAAGACCCCAGAGTGTGCAGGAACATGTGACTTTCAGGGGATGTTTCCACAGCTCTCCTTTCTCAAGGGCTGGAATAACTTAGTGAACAAATTTGCAGGTGCGGTGTTTGTGGTTTTGCACAGAGAAGTCTCCCACTGTACATGTTAGTGTGAAAGAGGTCAGGTGTCCACAATCACTGTGTACATCCCTTTCATGATCATCATTACTATTATTCAAGGGATAAGGCACGTGAGCACAGAACATTGAAACACATACCATTTGATATATGTTGCAAACACACAGTGAATTCATAATTGCCCCATCACTGTAGTGGATTTTCAGTGTATCTAACGGCAAACAGTGCTCAATGGGTTGCCTCTCCCTTCCTCTCAGATGAGAATAGGTTCATGTCCTCACTAACGCACATCCATACTAGAGTCTTGTGTTTTATGTAGGAGTGGATAGTACATCTAATTCCTGATGTTACATTTACCAATACATTCCCGTTCCAAGGACTGAATTCTGAAACTAAACTTAACTGTTTGTTCAGTGAGAGGTGGGGTTGGGGGGGCTCTTGAAGATTCACTAGTCCGGATTCTAGATTTGTGCTAGACAGAGGACATGGTAAAAGAAAAAAACAGAAGAGGAACTTGCCCATCATGGCCTTAAAAGGAAGGTGGAGGAGGTAGAGGAGGTGGAGGGGAGTATGTTGTGGAGAAGCCTAGATTGGATCCTAGGCACTGAGGACCAAGGACAGAGCTTGAGGAAGGTTCTGGGTAAAAACTCAAGTGACATAATAGCCTTCATGCGTAAGACCTAGGATGGTAAGGCACAAAATGAAAATGAGTGAGGGCCCTTGATTCTCCAGCAACTTACAATCCAACAAAAAGAGCATAAATACAGTGCTAGCTTGTTTTCTCCTTCATTAAATACTAGGAAAGCTTTGGAATCAAAGAGGCCATGTCCAGGGGCACCATTTGATTAAGCCTCTGAGTCTTGGTTTCTGCTCAGGTCCTGGTCTCAGTGTGGTGAGATAGATCCCCACATCAGGCTCCACCCTCAGCAAGGAGTCTGCTTAAGGCTCTCTGCCCCTCCCTGCTACTCTCTCTCTCTCTCTTTCTCTCTCTCAAATAAATCATTTTTTTTAAAAGGCCATGTCCAACGACAAGAAAATGTTTGTTGACATTGCTTTGTGACTACATAGACAGTTGGTAATTTGGAAAGTTAAAAATCTGAAGAGAAACTATTTCTGGAAAAATGTTAAGCAGAAGTATTTTCCATTTTCCTGTCTCTTGCTTTATCATCTCATAATTTCTATCAGAAGAAAGTCATTCCCAATAGCTTTGATTCATGCATACCAGATCCATTAAGGCACGATAGTTACTTATCAAGTTACCGATACAGAATTTAGGAACATTTGTGAAATAACCTGCATTAAGTCAATTTCATGTAAACACTAAACTTATAGAATCAGTTGAACATAAGGACTCAAATATATCTGGGTGTGATAACATTAATCTCAACCCGTGATTCTTTCCTCTGATTTTTCCCCCTGATGATATTAATTCCTTTGCATAGACGTCACCCTGTCTCTCATAGAACGCAACTCCGTTTTTCTGCATAGGCTCCCACATAACAGCAGTCATTAATTTACTGATACCCTGTCTATCAGGCCCACATCATCTTGATTAGGGCTGTTATCCTAATCAAAAGGCTGATAATTAAGACTATCCATCTGTAAAGTTGTAAGTGGTAAGATGAGTCGAAGATCCTAATTAAGATTATTTAGGTGTTACTTAAATGCCATCATTTGATTCAGCTAATCATACCAGCAGGTACATTAGATTTGCATTAATGTTCTGCTGAAGCCAGCAGCTATTTAGGCAGATCAAAAATGTAGATTGCAGACACCATTTCAAACATCTCTATTTGAAAGTGATATCGAGACAATACGTTAAGATAAGTATGTGTTAAAACAGCTAGGTTATTTCAATGTTTCTTAATTTACTTTATGATAATATGTGAAGTATTTAAAATAAACAGCCTATTTATTGAATTTGCTGTGTACCTGTCATCATCACGCACCGTCTCTCAGACGGGCTTATGTGGGCAACTGTGATGCATTTTTCCCAGCCTTTCCCATTTTGTCACATGTACTAACTGTAATGTGGTGAACATCTCTGCAAACAAAGTTTCCTAAATAAAAATACTCAGGAACAATGAAGGATTTGGGCCCCATTAAATACCTGATGCAGCATTGAGAATAAGTAAGAGAATACTTACTTTGCTTTTAAAAGTCACATCAATATCTATTATCCAATAATACAAATATTCAAGAAAATTATTATAGCAAAGTATACTTCATCACTATCTTATTTTCTATGACTTTATCCTTGGTTAATAGAATACACAAAATATATCACTCTCTTTAAAATTATTTAGATATAATCGAGTGTGTTCAGAGTACCCATACCAGCTATTGCTATCAAATTACTTTCCCAAAATGTTCATAACTAATAATGCTCCTACTAATAATGTTACTATTAATAATGTCTAGAAAAGAGGCTGCATTTATTTGGAAGAACAAGTCCTATAAAGTATGTGGCCAGTATTTTGAGTTCTCTTGATCTGGTGTGAAGGGGAAAATATGCACCTGAGTTTTCCATAAATGTGTAACTTCTGTAATTGTTGTATTAGAAAATGTACTTCAGGTAGGACAGGAACACAGACAAAACCTGGAGTTTTTAAGAGCTTGGGAGTGAACTCAAGCTTGCGAAACTCCTGCTCAAACTAGATATTAACACACTTCATAACATATACTACAGCTATTAAACTTTTTGCTCCAGAGCAAAGTGTGTAGATGTCAGTTAAATATCTATAGTATATATATAATGTACCTATCTCTCTCTATATCTAAGTACATAATATGTAAAGTATCTATAATATATGAATAATCTATATTATATATATGCATATCTAATCAGTGTCCAATTCCTTGAGTGTGTAGATATTTTAATATTTTTCTTACTGAATATTGGAATTTTAAGGAAATGCACGATTTCCAGAAATCATTATTCATCCTTCATGATTTACATAATGTACTTATATTTGAGATGGGACATACTTTATAGTTCACTTTTGTTATAGGTATCTGGTGTTCAAAACACTGGTTTATATTTCAAATCACAATTTAAAAACTAGCCGGATTTATTTTCCATAATTTCCACAGTGACCTTTAAAAATCTTATGGCAGTCGTAAGTATCAATCTATTCCCTACACACACCTTAATAAAACAATTATAATTAGCCAGATACTCCAATGTAATTTTCTCTGCCCTCAGCTAATAAAGGTCTTAGGTGGTAAACCTACAGAGAGTGCTTAAAACCCCAAAAGAATAAAAAGGAGACCAGAAAAGCCCAGATAATGGAACAGAGACTAATCTGGCTCTGAATAATTAGGGATGAATGTATTTGGAACTATTAAGACATTGAAGCCACTAAGACAGCATTCCATAATCTCATTTTGTGGAAAGTGGCCAACCGTTCCTTATTTATGGCTCCTTTATTACAATGTGACTAATTCATATTTTTCCTTAATAGTTCTACTAAAATTAATTTGCTTTTATTATAAAGAATAAACATTTATTTGAAGTTTATTTACATTGCAGATAAACTGTAATTACTTTAACTTACCCTTCAGCCTTCTTGTTACATGTCAGTTTCAGGATTTTGTTAAAGGATATTTTGTTTTGAGAAACTTTCTGGGGCACCTGAGTGACTCAGTCAGTTAAGCATCTGACTTCCTCTAGGTCACGATCCCGGAGTCCTGGAATTGAGCCCCAGATCGGGCTCCCTGCTCAGTGGGGAGCCTGCTTCTCCATCTTCCTCTGCTGCTCCCCCCTGCTCATGCTCTCTCCCTCTCTCTCTCTCAAATAAATAAATAAAATATTTTTAAAACAAAAGGAATAAGTTTAAGTTCTAAATATAGATTCAAACATAAATTATATTAATACTATTGATATTATTAACTCATGGTGTTTCTGAGCACATTTTTCTCATCTAAGAACTGGGAATAATGATATTTAATTCATAAAGGTATTTTCAGGCTTGAGATTCTTATTTTCACACTTTTTTTTTTTCCTCAAAGAAAGCCCATCCTGCAATGTCTCCCACTTTAGTAAATGACAACTCCATTCTTCCATTCCCTTGGACACATCTTTCATAGCCCTTTGTTCCTCCTTTCTGTAATAAACTTATCAACAAATCCTGTTAAGCTTTCTCTTCATAACACATCCATAGTCTTCCCATGTCTGGCCATCATTGCTGAGTTAGTTCAAGTTCTTGCCTGCCGGCCAAGAGGACAACAACAGTCCCCTACCTAGCTCCTCATTTCGGCTCTGGGCACCACATCCAACTGGGCGACTGCCCATTCCACCCCAGTCGCCAGAGTGACTTGTAAAAGTGCACATTGGTTCATGCCACTAGGTATGGTTTTAGTGTGCGTGTCCCACCCCCACCCCCACCAAAAATCCTGTGTTGAATCCTAATGCCCAGTGGGAGGGTAGTAGCAGAGAGGCCTTTTGGGACATGCTTATGTCATGCAGGCAGAGCTCTCATGAGTGGGATTAGTGCTCTGATAAAAGGGCCCCAGGGAGCTCCCTAGACCCTTGCACCGTTCGAGGACCCCTTCTGCAAACCAGAAGTGGGCCCTCACTGGAGCAGGCTGGCACCCTGATCTCAAACGTCCAACCTCCAAGACTGTGAGAAATCGATTTCTATTGTTTATAAGCCACGCAGTCTGTAGTACTTGGCTACAGCAGGCCAATGGACTAAGACACCACTCCTGCGCTGGGAGCATCCCAACAGCAGAGTCAAGATGCTGTCAGTGCTCCTAACTACACACCCAGCTGGTCAGCGCTCTCCATGAGGAGACCTGAAAACCTCAGTGCAAGCACCTGTGGCTCTTTCCTCAGGACTTCCTCCAGCTGTCCCCAAGAAGACGGTATGGAAGCACAGAGGAGTGCAAGCCCCTGGGAGCAGCGCTCACCCAGTGCCGGAGGAAGGGGTGGATCAATATTCCAGAGAGAGACCGCTCTGAGATGTCTGATATACCACCTCCCAGAGGTCCCAACAAGATGGGAGTCCCGTTACCCCAAGCAGTAACCTGCACCTGAACAAACATGAAGTTTGCTGCCTTCCTTTTCCTCTCTCGCTTTCCTGCTCAGTACTGGTATCTCCTGGAATCTCCTCCCCCAAAAATGACTTAGCTTCAAATCCTTGCCTCAGGGATGGTGTCTGAGGGAGTCCAGGCTACTCCTCATGTCCAGATAGGGTCCGACCAACCTTCTTCCCATGTTCTCTCCCTCACCAACGTCATCTCCTACTGTTGTTCCCCCTACACCGTGTTGCCCTTGCCCTCCTCCCCCCACACTGGGCATTTTCCCACCTTGGAGCCTTGACACATGTTACTCTGTCTCCTGTAAGGTTCCTTTGTCACTTGTCACCTTCTTAATCGTTCCCTGTTAGCACCTCTGTCTCCACCATACTCACCAACACTTACTCTCTCCCTAACCTACCACCTTTTTCTTTGACACCACTTGACATTATATATATTATGTATGTATGTATTTACATAGATATAGATAGATACAGATGTAAATATATAAAACCTGTCTCTTCTGACTAAACATATGTCTCATGATGGTAAGAACGTAGTCTGTTGTGTCCACTACTGAATCTTCAGTGAACAGAATAATCACTAGAGTATACATATAATTGCTCAAGATTTCATGGATAAATTGCCATTTATTAGTACTGTGAATTTGGGCAAACTATTTAACTTTTTAAAGACATCTGTCCATATTTATAAAATGGGGATAGCAATTGCCTAGTACATGTTAGGTACTCAGTAGATGATGTTTATACTTATAGTTAATACTTTTACATTATTTTATACACAATAGGCATCTTGTCAAGTTATAGTACAAGTAGTAGAAATGCTTCTGGTTGTAAGAAATTTAAGTTATGCTGGTGACATTGAGATAGAATACCTAGAAATAAAATGTACTTAAGCATACCCTAAAACCACAGCCATAGCATTGTTAGGTCTTTAAGTTGCCAATGTCTTGATTAGAATGTTGTAGTGTTCCAGACCAGAAATAGTCTGAGTAACTCAGGTTGTGCATGGAAAAGATTATTTCGGAGGAAGAACTTGTGGAAATTTAAGTTGGACGGCTGTGTGTCTTAAGGAAGAGGTCAGATGCTTTAGAAGATTAGAAAAATTTGTCAGAACATAGACTGACAAGAACAAATTTTCTTAATTTTTTTGGTCTTGTTTGTTTTGTCCTTTAACATAGAACAAAGAAGAAGGAAACAACTTGAAAGAAAACCGTGATAGCAAAGGTCAGTTTTAACATGTCATGGGAAAGAACACTTCAGGGAAGGAGTGACAAGGTAATAGCCTCACTGGACAACACAGTTCTTCACCACTTACACTAAGTTAATTGGGAAGGGATGGTTCTTTACAACAGAGATACAATATGATATCCATGGACGAAAAGACTGAGCTTAGAGATACCGATTGAAGTTGATTTCTATTTTGTTTTCCAAAGCCATTGTAAATGAGAGCTAAGTATTAAAATAGTAATGGTGTTGAGAGCTAAAATTAAAATAATATTGGTAGAAATATTTTGAGATATAAATGTATGATCATGATTGTGAGGCTAATATAAGAGATGTGTGGTGGACTCCAAAGTTTAGTGTTTAATATAACACACACACACACACACACACACACACACACACACACACACAGGAGTAAACAGTCCAGTGAATTGAATGGACTGAACACAGCTTCCGGATTCATAAACAGAATTCAATAGTATCCCAGTAGCCCCCCTCGGACAGACCCACATGGGATGGATTTCTAAGTAGCAACTTAAAGAAACAGTGTGGTTTAGCTATTTGGGGTGACAGGTGGCAACAAATTCAGAGAGTTTGGGGGTCAGTATCTGGACAATTCTCCCCTCAACCCTAGTTCCGTGAGGAGGGCCTCGAGTCATTGCTTTAAGTTACACTACATCTCATTTCACGTTCCTTCTAATGATTCTGTGAGCTTTCTAATATCTCTTTATAAATCCCCTCCTGCTTAAAATAGCTTCAGTTGATTTTGTTTCCTACAAAGACCCCAAATGAAACAAAAGATTAATCTGCTTTATGGAGGTGAAAAGTCAAAATTTATTGAATAAGATCCCCAAGGAGTATGAATGGAAAGAGAATTTTCAAGAATAATTGCACAGTGGAAAATTGATGGCAGAGATATTTGCAAAAGATGTAGGGAATTATGAGAAGTATCCAAATACGGTTAACGTTAACATTGATCCTTCAGTAATATTATGGGTTAAACAGTCCCACAAAATTAATAGGTAGAAGTCCTAACCCCCAGTACCTGGGAATGTGACTATATTTGAAAATAGGGTCTTTGCAGCGCTAACTAAGTTAAAATGAATCAATGAGGGTGGGCCTTAATCCATTATGACTGATGTCCTTACTAGAAGAGATTAGGATGCAGACATGCACAGAAGAAAGACCACAAGAGGACACTGGGAAAAGTAGGTGGCCACACACAAGCCAAGGAGATCAGCCTCTCAGGGAACAACCCTGCCAACACCTTGGTCTCAGACACTAGAACTCAGAACTGTGAGAAAGAATAAAACGTCTGCTGTTTAAGCCACCCAAGCTGTGGTGCATTGTTATGACATGCCAAGCAGACTAATTAATACAAGGAAGGAAAAGTGTTTTCAGATGTCCAGCTGAGCACAGGGATTCTGAGGGAGGGAGAGAAGGAATAATCTCGGAACTGCACTGCTCACTTCAGAGTCAGTGGCAGTAAGAATGAAAACCAAATTTTACCCAGTCAGGGAGGCTCACTTGATAATGAAATGAAGTCCTCCTCACCCCAGAAAGTAAGGTCAGAATGAGGCATACACAAAGAAAACTGTTAAATGCAAAATCCTCACTTTAGAAATAGGTGTTCTCTACCTGGTGCATAGAAGCTCAGAACCAAGACCCCAGAAGACATAATTCTTACATTCTTATCAGTCCCTTAGTTCAAGGACTGTCTTGTTCCACAAGACCAAAAAGATGCTCTCAACAAATCATCTTGGCAATTTTATGTTGACTTATTGTTTTAAAACTATATCAGTGTGTGACCTTTACTTTGTGGTACATAGTTCAACAAATAGAAATTTTTAAGTAGTTCTCAAGGTCATCTTTTATGAACTGAACTATAGGATTTTTATATTGTTTTGAATATGTTGGTAGCATCTGATTGTATGAAAATGATGTCAGGTTAATTCTAATGTAAATATACCATAACCAAAAACCAAATACAAAAAAATAAGGATATAAACATAAAGAAATTATTTAAAAATTTATCATATTGATATTAAATTAATTTGGAAAATTAAAGAAAGACTAGGAATGAGTGTTCATTTTTTTTTACACAGACTGAACCCTGATCCAAGTTCTTATACATAGGTATAGAAATGTATGGGTTTTTTTGGTTAAAATTATTCTCATAATTGTAGAGGCTTTTTAGATGATTCAGGTCATTTGCTTAGCACAGAAACATTTACTTTAGAAAGTACATTTTTAAAATTTTATTCACATTGGCTAAGATATACAAGCCAAAGTTTCCTGCACTTGACCTGAGAGACTCATCCTTCTGGAATATTTTTTTTTAATACTTTTCCAAAGTGTTTACTTTCCTAATTACCTCCTGTTACATTAGTTGAGTTCCCTCATGCTGGTCTAGAGAGTTCTGCTAGCCCACTGGTATTTGCACATGGAACTTAAATATTTGCAAGAGTACTTGCCCCTGTTCTTTACTCATCAGTTAGCAGAGTCAAACATCATTTACTCTCAGACCCTGCAACCAGCATGGAGGGAAGGCTAGTCAATCTTTCCCATTTTGTTTATCTGTTCTCCAGACAGCATCCGTTTTCAACGCCAGGGTCACTGGTTATCCATTCATTCTCCATCCATTGAACATCTACATGACAGGCACAAAATCTGGTCTGAAAATTTAAGGAGTTTTACCCTAATGGGCAGAGACAGATGAGCAAATAATTACGAGGTGATTTGCCATGTTCCACATAATGAGTGCCCAGAGGAAGGAGAAGCAGGCTCCAACTGGAAGAACTGAGATGTCATCCTACAGGTAGGTCTGGCATGGTGTGGGGCACCTCAGCTGAAATCTGGATGGGGCACTTCATGGATAAAGAGAATGTGACCTATACATCCTAAATGTATTATTCAGCCTTCAAAAAAAAAAAAAAAGAAAGAAAGAAAGAAAAGAAAATCCTGTCATTTACAACAACATGGATGAACCTGGAGGGCATTATGCTGAGTGAAATACACCAGAGAGAGAAAGACAGATAATGCATGTTATCATTTACCTGTGGAATCCAAAATAGAAAAGTAGAGCTCACAAGAACAAAGCGTAGAAGAGCTGTTGCGGAACACCTGGCTGGCTCAGTTGGTTAAGCCTTTGATTCTTGGTTTTGGCTCAGGTCATGATCTCAGGGTCGTGAGATCGAGCCCTGCGTGGGGGTCTGCACTCAGTGTGGAGTCTGCTTGGGTTTCTCTTTCCCTCTCCCTCTGACCCTCCCCCCTGCTCTCTCTCTAAAATAAATAAATAAATCATTAAGAAGAAGAAAAAGAAAGAGGAGGAGAGTGGTTGCCAGTGCCTGAGGGGTGGAGGAAAGAGGGAAAAGTTCGTAACAGGCTGCAAACTTACAGCAGTAAGACAAATAAGGTCTGAGGATCTAATATATAACATGGTGACTATAGTTGATAACACTGTATTGTATAACTGATATTTGTTAAGAGAGTAGAACTCAAACGTCCTCCCAAGCATACAAAAGGTATATAAGTGGGGGACAATGTTTTCAGATGTGTGCATATATCAAATCCCCATGATGTACACTTTAAATATCTTACAATTTTATTTGTCTATTATACCCCACTAAAATTGAAAAAAAAAATAGGAAAAGGCAAAGCTATCTTTTTGCTTATAGAAAGAAAAGGTTTCTAAAGGAGTAACCAGTCCTATTCAAACAATTAGAAGCAATTAAATATTATGGTTTATGATTAAGTGAAAGAAAATTGAAATCAATGCTTAGTGCTTCCAAAGGCATATGGCTAGGAGTGCTAAGACAGCAATAAGCCTGCAAACCCTTGGAGAGGAAAAGTATTTTACTCCAGAGCAATGTGTTCATCCTCATGCTCTGCTTTGCAAGGAGCTCAGGGACCAGTCCTGCCCCTCTTCCTGTATAAACCTGGTATCAGTTTCCAGGCGTGCTACAGATGCCACCTGTCCATGTGGCCCGGCTTCTTCTCCCTTGCTCTCTGGGTAACTGTGAAAAGGCCTTGGCACTGAGCCAGGCAGTTTGCCTCCCATGTGATTCCACACCATAAAAAACACCCTTTGCTTGTGAAGATGGTTTGGGAGCTTGTGTGAGGCCTCAACACATTTTTATGAATTCTCTATGGATTCAGCTTCGATTCTTGCTTAGATGTGTTCATTGACATGGCCTTCTGGTGTTGAAATATTTGTATGTAATTTACCTCAACAGATGGTACAGAGACACACTCACCCTGATTCTCCTCATTTAAAAGAAGTGTATTATTTGCATTTTCTTCCTTACACCTAGTTTCTATGTTTGAATAGGCAGTGTTGTTTCAAGGAGCCAACCAGTCAAGTTTTCCAGCCCTGGAGATATTCTTGTTGGGTAAGTATTGGTTGAAGGAATGCACATCAGGACCTGGAAGGACGTTGACACTGTGGTAACTGTATCTTGTGAGGCTCTTGCTGTGGAGAATACATTGTATGTCTGGGGATAGGTCCTATTTAAATCCACATGAAACACTTGTGCTTGCTAACGCAGCCATAAATGGTCCAGGTAATATTTTTTATGTCCCCTGTAATTTAATATAGGCTGCAAAAGGGAATATCCATTACACAGAAATAAAGTATTCTCCCCCCACCTCTCCAAGTCTCCAACATTTCATATATCATCAAACATTCCTGGCAAAACTTTATATTAGATATCAAATTAAAAATGTGTATATGTGCATGATCTGTTCACGCAAAAATACAGGCACTTTTGGGTGGCTGTGATGGGGAATTAGGAAAGTCTTTCCTTGTGCCACCAGGATGACAGAAGAAGGGAAGGTTTTCTATTTAACACAACTTTGAAGAACACTCTGCTCCAAATCTGAGAGACGCGTTTGAACGCGAGTCTTCTGCCTCTCTAGACAGACTGGAAGTCTGCTAACTTTGTTCTGACTTCAGTCACTTGCTCGGAAGCTCGCAAAGACACTCCACTGGGGAGACAGTGGAGAGAAGAGCAGGCAGCAACTATAAACTTGATTGCTTGCTCTTGTCATTGGCTTTCTCCTCCTGGCATGCCTTTCCTCCTGTGGATTTGCTCTGTTGCAGTTTGTGTCAAGGGAAAGGAGAACTCTTGGTCTTCTCGGAGATTTTCGCTGCTGATCACTCCTCAAACTAAAGCCCCTGCGCTTACTTCCCATCATCAATTTTCAGTCCCCCCACTTCACCCACACCCCCATCCCAGACAACTTCCTGTGTCGTAAGTCTTCTGACCTGCTCTGTGGTTAAGACGTCAGACCCGTTCGCAGGATGACACAGACAGATAAATGACATGAAAAAGCAGCCCATAAACAGGCCAAGTATACATTATAGGTGTCCTTGAAGGTAGTATGATGAAGATGACATTTTGCATCAGGGGAAAAAGGATAAATTAGTTAACATATGGTATGGGCCAATTGGCAAACCATGTGGAAAAGGAAAATGGAGTTAAACCCCTACCTCACAACATGCACCCTAATAAAATCCAGATGGATTAAACACTGAATTGTAGAAAATTGAACCACAGAAGCCCTGAAATGAAATTTAGGTGAATATGTGCTGTTGGCATAAAGGAGGCCTACGGAAACACACGGGCAAAGACAGAAAGGCAGGGGAAAGAGGAGTAAATTTGTGTGATAGGAAACTTCTGTTTGGTGAAGAAGTAACATTACAGGTGATTATAAATACTTTGTAGTGTACTGCCGAAATGTTAGTACTCAGTATCCAAGTATCTCCTCATACTAACTGACTCTATCAATAGAAAAATGGACAAAGAACCTAACTGGTGTTGAGAAGTAGGAATCAGTTGGCCAATGTGCTGGTGAGAACTTTTAGGCAAATAAGCATCAAATGAAAGAAAAGGCAATAATCAAATTCCATTTTACCTATGAAACGGGGAGTTGAAATGCATCATTCGGTAATTACAAGGCTGGGGATAAATATATCCTCTCATATATCATGCTGGGTTTTTTTTTTAAGATTTTATTTATTTATTTACTTGACAGGGAGAGAGACAGCAAGAGAGGGAACACAAGCAGGTGGAGTGGGAGAGGGAGAAGCAGGCTTCCCGCTGAGCAGGGAGCCCGATGTGGGGCTCGATCCCAGGACCCTGGGATCATGACCTGAGCCGAAGGCAGATGCTTAACTGACTGAGCCACCCAGGTGCCCCATATCATGCTGGGGTTTAAATTGGTTCTTAATGGTGAGCAAATCAGAAAAATGCAGCAAAAGCTTTAAAAAATGTTTCATTGATGCCAAATTTCCATTTTAAATAGTTTGCTATAAGAACATTTCGAGGTAATATATTGTTTAAAATTTTTAAGTATTGAAAACAATTTACATTTCAAATTATAAAGATTTGTCTAAATAAATTGTAATACATAAAAGAGGATACTATATATCTAATTACAATGATTCTGCAGCATATTATTTAAAACCTCAGGTACACAAATTACTACTTAGGTATTAAGTATATATAATGGGTATATATAAAATAAACAAAAAACTGTGGAAAGCCTGATAACAAGTACTATGTGTACATTTATAAATACTAACTAACAAATGAGGTTTATTCTTTATTTTATTTTTAAAAATGCATTTTCCATCAAACAAAAATGTCATGTACATGTCAGACAAAGTTATGTTACAGTAGGTATCTTTATAATTAAACTAACTGAAGTATTACTTCCCCTTTCATAAAACTCTTTTCACGATTCCTAGGAGGTTTTAGGTGATCAGAGAAGGATAAACAAATCCACTGGGGAAAATGTTTGCTTTCCAAATTTTCATTGCTTAGATGTGGCTTCTACCTTCTACCTTCCCAGACAACCGCTGAACTCCGTTCACGTATTTAGCTATAATTAGCCATTATCCCTTCTTTTCATTCTCTCTGACTCTAATTTAATTCATGAGTATACTTCTTATGTGACTTTCTCAGCTTCCTAGTAAACACAATGGGAAAATATTCCCAAGTTCCAGGATTGTTTGAGAAGTAGATACAATGCATGTGCAACCCACGTGACTGTTGAGGTAACTTGTTCTTTGAAATCCAAAACCCATTCATTTCCTCCTCTCTGCCTTAGAAATCTGCTGCAATTCTGGCAAGGAGCAAGCGACTTGAATTTTTGCCATTTATCCAGACCTCCAAATCCATGCGATCCTGCACCCACTTCCCTGTCCCATAGCTCATTATCCAGTACATACCATTGATTTTCCCCCAGAAGACAATCCATAGCAGCCATCTTAAATGGAGCAAATGATTTCCTACAAGTGGGGCTGACTAAGAAGTTATATGAACTGTTTTTATCCACCATCTTCCTCCTTTGAGATGAGGGGCGCTCCTTTTCCCAGCTGTCTCCTCTTTGGCTCAATATATAATAATTACCACTCTATCTGAAGCCTCATTCATTTGTTGCCCTAAAGGATCACCTCTTCCAACTCTTAGCAATGGGAAGAACCAATAAAGACTTTGGAGTTTTCCCCTTTCTCTCCTACCCCACTTGTCTCTGTGAAGTATGGAGCGACTTGCAAAGATTTATTTTTCCACTAAGATTGATCAGTTTCATGGTCACAATATCACTTGTTTTCTCCTTTTTATTGCAAGTAAAAATAAGCCTATACTATATAATAACTGCTAATTATTATTATTATTGAAGATTTTATTTATTTATTTATTTATTTGAGAGTGAGAGAGAGAGAGAGAGCAAGCAGGGGGAGCGGTAGAAGAGGAGGGAGAGGGAGATCTCTCAGGCAGACACCTGCTGAACATGGACCCCAATGCCGGGCTCGATCTCATGACTGTGAGATCATGACCTGAGCTGAAACCAAGAGTCTGACGCTCAACCGACTGAGCCACCCAGATGCCCCAATAACTAATTATTAAGCATAATAACTGCTAAGTAAAAGTTTGCTGTTACTGTTCTTTTCAGAAGTGATTTTAATTTGTCAGCCGTTAGGCACAGAACACCAAATTAATGAGATTCTCGAGGAAACTCTCATGGAAGTGGTCAGCAGCCTAGTGATGTGATAAGGATGTGCATACACCTGCTTACATTTCTCTGTATGATAAAGACTGATTCTCACACGTGTGCTACGGGAAAAGTCCTTACGGGTTTTATGGATTCTCAAAATTAAAAAAGAAAATGCACAAGGTGTGAAATGGGAGTAAGGAGTTACAGGCTCAGGGAAACCTTCCAATCCCACACCAAATAGAAAACCATGGGAAAGAGCCCCATGTCCACTATGGAGTAAGACTGTCTACTTTATTCAGGATCAGAGAATTTTTTAAAAATGAAGAGGATATGATTTGAAGACTGTAATTAAATTCGCTCTTTTAGGTAACATACTTAGAATTTAAAATGGTATCTCTAAGGTCATTAGACCACCTCCACAGCCTTTAAAAGGACCACAGGTAATCTTGCCAGGGCAGGGGGTTATCGGCATTATTCATGCTTTGGAGATAAGGCTGTTTCACCTCTGCTTTAGTAAGGTATTCACATCTTTGGTGAACTAGAAATTATGCCGGAAGCTTATCTAAACCTCCCTTGCTGCACTTCAATAGATTGATAACCAGTTCTATTTAGTTTGGGATTTATGTGTATTTCATTTGATTCAAGCGAGTTAAGAGTGCTTATCACTATTTATCATATCCTAAGAACCTCCTCGTATCCTGGATTTGGAATCACAAAACATAAATTTATGCCCCAACTTGATCCTGCATTCACTGTGTAACATTAAGCAAGTGAAGCATCATCCCTAAACCTTAATTTCTTGCTCTGTACCACTAGAGCCCATTTCATGAAGTTGTGAGAAATCAAATATAGTGATTCATATGAAGGAATTTGTAAATTAAAAAGTGAGACCACAAATAAATATTAGTCACTTTTAATGCAGTAAACATGTTTAGTCAACATGATGCCTTGACTCATTCTTTTTTATAATTTAAGAGAACATTGTACAAGATGGGTTTGTCATGCCAGATTTTGTTTCTGCAATGATAATCTACCTCCCATTGTATATAACAAGACATTTTCCTGGTTTCAAAATATGGAATTATCTTTTAATTTCCTCCCCCTTCTTTATTAGCCTGTGTGTCAACAATGACTAAATCTATTCATCTCTGTCCTTAAAATATCTCTCCCATCTATTCTCCACCTCCATCCCTTGGCTTTTATGTTTCTTTTATCTTCAGCTTTGGCCAAGGAGAGGACCTGTCAGACAGCCCAAGGTGTGAATTTGGCTCTGCCGGTTTCTGTCAGTGTGACCTTATGGCTTTATGACGTCATCTTAAACCTCGATGTTCTCACCTGTAAAACGGGGATAATACAAATCTCTCATTAGAGCATTCCTATGTCCAAAATCTTCAATGATTTATATTTTTTCACTAAATCAGCAACACTTCATGGGCAGGCTTTTGATACCAGTCTCCTACGTCCCATCGAACTTTCTCTCGTAATTTTTCTCCAATCATTATTACCATCCCCTAGATTTAGCGATCTTGACACTGGAGGCACAAAAGTTACATCCCAACAACGCTTCTTAAATGAAGGATAATTGGGGTGCCAGGTGGCTCAGTGAGTTCAGCGTCTGCCCTAGGCTCAGGTAACGATCCCAGGGTCCTGGGATACTCAGGGTCCTAGAATTGGCCCGCATCGGGCTCCCTGCTCAGTGGGGTGGCTGCTTCTCCCTCTCCCTCTGCTCCTCCCCCCGTATATGCTCTCTCTCTCTCTCTCTCTCTCTCAAATAAATAAATAAAATCTTAAAATAAATAAGGATAATTGATTCTTTGGTTTCCCGATTTTGAAATGGGGAGAGAAAATTTTCCTGCATACATAACAGAACTATTTTGAGGGAAAATGTGCTAATCTATATTACAGAATATCGGTATATGCCCAAGCTACTTATTTGCCTGGTACCATTACTCTCTTTGGCATAGCCATTGCCTTATCATGCAACTGGCTGAAATCAATCTCTCTCCGTGCCTCCTTAGTGTCTCTAAATAAGAGTGACTGACTCCAGGTAGAGAGATGGACTATTTTCCAACCACTATTCCCTTTCTACCAGTGAGAAGCAGAATAAAAAGAAAATATGTAATATTCATTCACCTACTGGATTTGTTCACAGAAAGGCCAGATAACAGATGATGGCAAGACCTTATTCTCTACCTTCTACTGAAACTATCAGGCTTTAAAACACCTGAAATGTTTATATTTGACAAGCATCCCTCATGACCAATCATACATCATTATAAAGTTAAATGAGGGACATTGTAAACAGAATTATTTCTCTTCTATAAAATACGCCTATTTTCATTATATAGCACAGTGTCTTGCAAATAGCTGTAAATACAGGCTCGTTAATGACTGAATTAAAACATATTGTATGTTTTTCTAAGTGCATTCCTGCCTAATTAATCACGTTGAAACGATCCGTATTTGGATGATAGGCTTCATAGGGCATTACTTTTTGAGCAAAGACTAGAGCTCTGGGCTCTCTGATAAGCCTAGGGAAGGGGTATACATGGGATGCCTCTAGCTGTGACAGATGCCAAGTTCAAAGAAGAGCTGGGGATGTGAGGTTGGGGTACTGCATCTGTTTATCCAAGGTCACAGCGAGGACATGGAGCAGACTGTGGGAGGTTGGGAATGAACTCATTTACTACTTGCCAAGAGCAAGACATGTAGAAATTCAAAAAACCAGGCACCTAAGGGTAAGCATAGATGAGGTGTCATAGAAAACAGGCACAGATAGGAAGGGGGTGTCAGGAGCTCAAGGGACAGGCCAAAGTATGTCACAGGGCAGAACACATCATGAGCTCGGTGATTGGGTGTAGGGAGTGTGGAGTCGATGCTATGGAATGAACACATTAATAGGAACAATAACAAAATCATTACCATCTAGAGGATCTGTAAAAATTAGCTTCTTTGGAACTGGTTCCTTCAGGGAGGAGCCCATCAGCAGAATTTACAGAAGTTTTAATTCAACTGGATAGGTTTTAAGATTCTGGGTGGGTAGCTAATGGAGTCCTCAGTGTGAAATCCTCTATGTGGAGCCACCCCTGGCTTAAAGAGGGCAGAGCGGCAGCTGAGTGTGAGAACATACCCACCACTTTTGTAATTATTGGAAGAGCCAGAAATGACAAGAGTGGACCAGAGCGAGGGAAACTAAGTCCTGAAATCAAAGTCAGCTTTCTACTCTCACCTAGGGACGAGGCCTGTTTTGAAGAGTTAGTCTTCCTGAGTGAAATGTTTGTCTATTTAATTCTATTGAGAGAGCTTAATTGTTTCTGTGTTTGTTTTGTTTCGCTTTATTTTTGAATCTCTTAGCAAGTTGCTTGCTCTTCAATTATGAATAAAAAGAGCAAGAACATTCTCAATGAGAGCATATGTCTTCTCAGCAATAAGCCCAATTCCTCTGATAAACAAAAGAAATCTTGGTCTCTCTTAATGGAGAGCCAGTTTTTCATAGAGTGAGGTCATGAATTTAAATTACATGGAGGGACAACTGGAGACTCAACTGGCATGAACTGTACTGTGCTGTTCCACTGACCATCGCCAAAGTTGGTACTGTTTAGAGGTTTTTTTATACAAAAGATCCAGAAAAAGGGCACAGAGTGAAGTCTCCTTGTTTACAGATGACATTAAGCTTTTGGGTGGGAAGAAAGGCCAATATAACAGATATAAAGAAATAGCTAGCCCAGCTGTAATTTTTGTATGTGCTATTATCCACTCACTTTACTAGATGGCTTTGTGTCTACTTTTCAAACCTTATGACTGTGGGTTCTTATTTCCACACACCCCCCCAAAAAACAAATATCAGAATATGGTTGATGTCTCCTGATTATTTGAATAAATATATTCTGGCCTTCCCATTATGATTTTGAGAATCGTGCCACTTTTTGAGAGGCAGTGAGAGACGATTGAAGTTTGAAGTTGATGGCAACAATCCCAGCATGCTTTTAAAGGCAGTACTATTATCATATGCTTTTAATCAGAGACATATTTAATAGAAAACAAGCAATGCACAGTGCAGTGCATGACTTACTTGGAGTAAAAAAAACAAAAAATGTCCTGTTCCCTTGGTGGTGACATTAACTGATTTTGAATGCAAATCATTTAATCTGTTCTTGAGTATTTTATATTTCTTTTAATTAAAAAAAAACCACACAATGAGTTAAAGTAGCACCCATAATAACTGAGAGTCAAACTAATTTTCAAATTATACTTCATGTATTTTGGTAAAGAAATGGAATCAGGAGTATGTGTCAGAAAGAACTTTGTTTATGAAAACAAGATAAACATCACTTTATTATTAGAATCTCATTGCAAATATATATTTTTAATATTATTTATCATGTTTTAGCTAATGACAGGTTTATGCTATCTTAATTAATTTGATCCTCTCTGCAATATATCTAAATGTTTAAAAATATGTAAAATAATAATTAAAAATCATCAAGGTAACCAAAAAGAATTTAAGTAAGGTGATATTTGCCTGGGTTGATTCAGTTCAAATTATTCATATAATTATATAATCCATCCCCTCAAAAATAGAAATTTAGTAAATTATTGGTAAATTGCTTAAGATTTTTGGTAAAACTTGGGCTCCTTTTTTCAAAAAAAATATTTTATTTATTTATTTATTTAGAGAGAGTATGAGCGGGAGGAGGGAGAGGGAGAATCTCAAGCGGACTCCACACTAAGTGTGGAGCCCAAGGTGGGGCTGAATCCTGGGACCCCAAGATTACGACCTAAGCGGAAATCAAGAGTTGGGCATACAACTGACTGAGCCACCCAGGCTCAAAACGTGGGCTCCTTTTGAAAAGAAATTATCCTATGTATTTCAGACACTTTGGGCTAACTCAGTCTTTGCTTCAGGAATAATCAAAGTATCTAAACTGTGTCTACATGCACAAAATCACTGTCAGAAGATTAGCTCTGCATTGTAATAAGGCCTGGGGCTATTTGCAAGCATTTGGGAATCAAAGTGGACAGTTAACAACAGCTGTGACATCCCTATAGTCTAGTTCTCTGTGCTTCACATCCCCCAAGAGAAGGGCCCGTGGATAGACTAAGTGAGCAGCACGAAGAGTGTCTCCACCCTTTCTTTGTGCAAAAGAATTTGGAACGTTTTGAGGGTCCACACCAACCTTCTTAGTAACTTCATTATGCAGTTTAACAATGAGAATAAGTTGAAAACCAATACACTTGTTTTACACATGAGAATCTAAGGTCCTGAGAAATAACAGGTTGTTGAAGAGTCACATGTGTTACTGACGGAAAACTAGTATTTGAATTTTGTTTCCTTTTATGATATTCCATGATTAAAAAGTTAGAAGGATTGTAATAAAATGGCTGAAAGAATCGGACTTTCTGTAACATGGGTGGTAAATTCAGAGAATTGACCTAACAGGTACATTTCAACAAATCAATTAGACTTTCCTAAAAAAACAAAATGCAACAAAACAAAACAAACCAAGAACATGTAGCCTATAATCTATTGAATAAAGCTTATTTTTTAATAAAGAAAAAGATTTACTTTCAGATAATTCTAACTGGTCTTTGCTGACCACAGTCGGCTACTGCTCAGCATTGTGGGTAATACCTATCGTCCTCGGGAGATGCACTTAACTTTTATTGTTCAGTTTTGCAGCTCTCATGGTGTACTAAACACGTACAGAGGAATGATGCAGGCACGTTGTCAAAATCAATCTTGACATGTCAGGAAGCTAATGGCAGCTCATGACACATTGGAAAAGTTCAATGATTCAAGTACAAAGATGGGAGAAAAAAGTCAACAAAACCCCCTAAAACTTGTACTTGTTTTTTCTGACCAGTACATTTTGGTTCCAAAAACAGTGTGTGGCACATAATTTCGTTGTCAACATAGATTCATCAAATGTGGGGAAAATATATTCAGGACAGTGGAGATAATTCTTTTTGGCCAATCCACATGGTGTTGATTTGCCAGAAGAAAAATTTATATATATATATATATATATATATATATATATATATATATATATATACACACACACACACACACACGTGTGTGTGTATATGTATATGTATATGAACATATATACACATTATTTATTTATAAAAATATATATGTATTATATCTATGCATAGCTTTGACCATCTGCAAGTGGGACCCAAGCATGAGCTTCATTTACTCTGACATTGCTGTGACCTAATAGTCTTTTCTGCAGCAGTTAGCTCCTTTTTTTGCTGTTGGTCAAATGAAGATAAATTTCAATATTTCGCTTGCTTGCATAATTTGCTGTCATATTCCAGACCATCAGTAGTTCTTCCACGTGGAAATTATTGGGCTCTCATTGGACAGAAGCCAGTGTGCTAGTCTCAGGCTTCTGTGCTCCTTCCCAGCCTTGTCTTGGTGACATTGCTATTACAGACCCATTAGAGAGAACAGAACTGCTGGGAGCGCACAACGCTGGTGATGGACATGAGGGCTCAGACTGCTCAAAACATACATATTTAATGAAGTAAACCTAAATACAAGGTTATAATGTTTAATAGCCTAAATGGGGCAAAAAAATATATAGATAGGAAATTATCTCCATGTCACTGGATGCTAAACCCAAATTAGGAAGAAAAAAGAAATCTTTGAGGTGACAAACAAAAATTATTCTGCAACATTTTTCTGTCAATGTAACAAATAAAAGTAGTCTCCTATTTATGTGGTTAAATGATTAATGTGTGGCTGCATTATTTATATTGTAGCAATTGTTGTTAATTTTATGCTCCAAATGTATGATGTAAGTAAATTATTTCTAAGGACAAAGCACTTGTATATAAAGCCTTCTGTGAAATGCCATTTCCTGAATAACATTGGTATATCTGGATTTTACATTTTTACTTTTACATTTTTAGTTCTCTGAATAATTAAAAATTTGAAATTATCAAGCGAAGAGAACAGCATGCTTCTTATTTGCACATAATAGCCTTTTTTTAATCAAACAATGATACCTGAGAGGTAAGAAGAGATGCTAAAAAACTTGCAGACAAAATTCAATGATGCTCCTTTTATAAAAAAAAATTATTTTAGGGACACCTGGGTGGCTCAGTTGGTTAAGCTTCTGCCTTCAGCTCAGGTCATGATCCCAGGGTCCTGGGATCGAGTCCCACATTGGGCTCCCTGCTCAGCAGGGAGCCTGCTTCTCTCTCTGCCACTCCCCCTGCTCATGCTCTCTCTGTCAGTCTGTCAAATAAATAAATAAAATCTTTAAAAGAATTATTTTTATTTTATTTAACAATAAATACAAGTGATGATTTTGAGTAATATTGTTTTGTTGTTTAACCTGTATTATTGTATCTGTCATTTACACTTATTTCAAATTATTTCAAATTCAGCAGTAGTTGTTACATCCTATGTGTAAATATGACTTTTGTAATTTTAGTCTGATGTCATCCTGATGACTGATGTCCCAGGAACGGCTTTCTGTTAGTGAAACTCGAGTAAACCTTGTGCAAAAAGCCCTTTGGGAATGCAGAATTTATTTGTACATCCTGTGTGTAGAGGAAATTTGATATATAATTTATCTAGTGTCTAGAAGAATTCCTTCCCCAAAAGTAAGTTCCAGATGACAATTCAGTGTAGACTGTTGACCAGTCATGCCATAACCAATGACCATTGCTGAGCATCTCTGACCTGGGCATTACCAACCATGCCTTACGCCATCATTAAGCATAGCAACTCTTTGAAACAGGGAAACAGATTCATAGAGTTAAACTGATTTGCTCGTAGTCTCACAGCTAAGAAGTAACAAAAAAAACATAAAAAGTGAATTATATTTCTGTATTTTTTAAGATTTTATTTATTTATTTGAGAGACAGAGAGAGTAGGAGCAAGCACAGAGGAGAGGGAGAGGGAGCAGCAGACTCCCCTCTGAGCAGGGAGCCCGATGTCGGGCTGGATCCCCCGACCCTGAAATCATGACCTGAGCTGAAGGCAGACACAACTGACTGAGCCACCCACGTGCCCCTCTCTTTTTCTGTTTTTTGTTTGTTTGTTTGTTTTTAGGGTTTTTTTTTTTAATGAAGGAATTTGGGGTCTTTAAATACAACGGGATAGTTTGGTCCAAAGTATATTGTGATAAACAGACATGTACAACAAGCATCCACGTATGACAGCTCTGAGGCATTTGGCTGTGAATGGGAATTCTTTCAAGACTTGTAACTCAAATTTAAAATTCAAATAACTTCCTCATGCTGACATTAATGCTAATACTTTTTTCTATTTCATAGCCAAAGTGTTTTTGTGTATCCCTCATAATTTTCAGAGTAAAAACTGACATTGTATATTTTGGGACAAACCACACAAATAATTTAATAGAGATTCCTCTTTAGATAATGCATGAGATAAATGGAGGGAGGTAAGGATGTGTAGAGAATATTTGTTCAAAGAAAAAATTTTAATAAAAAATTTGTAATTGTAATTTATTTTAATTTTCAGTATATACTTTTTTCTTTAGTACATATATTTTTAAAGCAAGGGTGGTTGGAGGGGAGGAGCAAGATGGCAGAGGAGTAGGAGACCTAAATTTCATCTGGGCCCAGGAATTCAGCTAGATAGGGATCAAACCATTCTGAACACCTACGAACTCAACAGGAGATTGAAGAAAAGAAGAGCAGCAACTCTCTGAACAGAAAAACGACCACTTTCTGGAAGGTAGGATGTGCGGAGAAGTGAATCCAAGGCGATATTCAGGAAGATAAATGGCGGGGGAGGGGGCCTCCGTCAGCAGCTACCGGCAAGTGACAGAGCAGCGGAGCACAAAATCGGAACTTTTAGAAGTCTGCTCTGCTGAGGGACGTCTCTCCAGTGGCTAAGAAAGGGGTGGAACCCTTGCTGGGACAGTGTGGTCTCAGGACCCTCGGGGTCACAGAAAGACTGGGGGTGACTGAGGGCAGCAGAGCTCCCAGGGATCGGAGCAGGGAAGACGGCTGCAGAGACAGAGGCGAGGAGCAGGCTATCAGGTCGGGGTTGCCATAAACCGTGGCACAGTTGGGCCACTGCTCCTCCAGCAGGGACCCAACAAGCGGCAGATCCGGGGAGACTCCCCTTCCTCCCCCAGGAGGAGCGGCGCGGGAGCGCACTGCAGGGATCTGCTGGGTTTGGAGACTCCACACTGAGTCAGGTACCAGAGAGAAATGCTCGGTCACAGGCCGGGTGAGCACAGAGTGTGGCCGGAGACTGGGGAGATGGGAGTGATTGACTGCTTTTCTCTAGGGGCGCACTGAGGAGCGGGGCCCCAAGTTCTCGGCTCCTCCTGGGTGGAGATTGGAAGGCCTCCATTTCACTCTCGTCCTCCAAAGCTGTACTGAAAGCTTGCAGGGAACAAAAACTCCCGAGAGCAAACTCAAGCAAATTACTTAGCCCGGCCCCCCCGCAAGGGCAGGGCAATTCCGCCTCTGGCAAAATCATTTGGGAACCACGGCAACAGGCCCCTCCCCCAGAAGATCAGCAGGAACAACCAGACAAGACCAAGTTTACCAATCAATGAGAACCGCAGAACTCCAGCACTAGGGGAATACAGAACATAGAATTCATGGCTTTTTTCCCCCTACATCTCTAGTCTTTCAAAGTTAATTTTTTTAATTTTCTTTTTTTCTTTTTTCTTTTTTTGGATTTTTCTTTTTCCCTTTTTCAACCAAGATCTCATCAATCTCTTTTTCAAAAATCTTTTTTATTTTGCATTCTTAGAGTCATATTCTATCCCTTTATAGTAGTTAACCTTGTTTTTGGTATATATATATATATATGTATATATATATATATATATATATAAGTTGTTCTCTCTTTAAGATTTTGGGATACAGTTTCTTCTAACAGACCAAAATAGACCCTAAATCTCTGGTGTATGGCTTTGCTCTAGTCTCCTGCCTGATCACATTCTCTCCCTTTATTTAAAAAAAATTCCTCTTCTTTCTTTTTTCAACCAACTTCTAATCTTATCAATTCCTTTTATAACATCTTTTATAATTTTCATCTTTACATTCATATCCCATCCCTTCAATGTATTTACCCTTATTTTTGTACATAGATAAGTTTTTCTTTCTTTAAAATTTAGAGAGGCACTTTCTTCTAACAGACCAAAATACATCCAGAATCTAGTGTGTGGCACTGATCTATGCACCAGCCTGATCATATTTGATCATATTCTTTTTTTTTTTTAAATCTTATTCTTTTTCTTTTTCTTTTCTCTTTCTTTCCCTTTCTTTTCCCCCACGTACAGGTTGCTTCTGATTTGTTTAGTGTATATTTTTCTGGGGTCGTTGTTACCCTGTTAGCATTTTGTTCTCTCATTCATCTATTCTCCCCTGGACAAAATGACAAGACAGAAAAAATCACCTCATAAAAAAAGAACAAGAGGCAGTACCAACTGCCAGGGACCTGATCAATACAGACATTAGTAAGATGTTGGAACTAGAGTTCAGAATGACGATTTTGAAGATACTAGCTGGGCCTGAAAAAAGCATGGAAGATATTAGAGGACCCCTTTCTGGAGAAATAAAAGAACTAAAATCTAACCAAGTGGAAATCAAAAAGGCTATTAATCAGGTGCGATCAAAAATGGAGGCTCTAACTACTAGGATAAATGAGGCAGAAGAGAGAATTAGCGATATAGAAGACCAAATGATGGAAAATAAAGAAGCTGAGAAAAAGAGAGATAAACAACTACTGGATCACGAGGGCAGAATTCAAGACATAAGTGATACCATAAGACGAAACAATATTAGAATAATTGGGATCCCAGAAGAAGAAAGAGAGAGGGGCAGAAGGTATATTGGAACAAAGTATAGCAGAGAACTTCCCTAGTTTGGGGAAGGAAACAGGCATCAAAATCTAGGAGGCACAGAGAACCCCCCCTCAAAATCAATAAAAATAAGTCAACACCCTGACATCTAATTGTAAAACTTATGAGTCTCAGAGACAAAGAGAAAATCTTGAAAGCAACTTGGGACAAGAGATCTGTAACTACAATGGTAGAAACATTAGACTGGCAACAGACCTATCCACAGAGACCTGGCAGGCCAGAAAGGACTGGCATGATATATTCAGAGCACTAAATGAGAAAAATATGCAGCCAAGAATACTATATCCAGCTAGGCTGTCATTGAAAATAGAAGGAGAGATAAAAAGCTTCCAGGACAAACAAAAACTAAAGGAATTTGCAAACACGAAACCAGCCCTACAAGAAATATTGAAAGGGGTCCTCTAAGCAAAGAGAGAGTCTAAAAGTAACAAGAAAGGAACACAGACAATATACAGTAACAGTCACTATACAGGCAATACAATTGCACTAAATTCATATCTTTCAATAGTTACCCTGAATGTAAACAGGCTAAATGCCCTGATCAAAAGACACAGGCTATCAGTTTGGATGAAAAAACAAGACCCATCGATATGCTGTCTGCAAGAGACTCATTTTAGACCCAAAGACACCTCCAGATTGAAAGTGAGTGGGTGGAAAACCATTTACCATGCTAATGGACACCAAAAGAAAGCTGGGGTGGCAATCATTATAGGAGACATATTAAATTTTAAACCAAAGACTATAATAAGAGATGAGGAAGGACACTATATCCTACCTAAAGGGTCTATCCAACAAGAAGATCTAACAATTGTAAATATCTATGCCCCTAAAAGGGAACAGCCAATTGTATAAGCTAATTAATAACAAAAGCAAAGAAACGCATCAACAACAATACAATAATAGGGGACTTTAACAGCCCCCTCACTGAAATGGACAGATCATCTAAGCAAAAGATCAACAAGGAAATAGACTTTAAATGATACCCTGGACCAAATGGACTTCACAGATATATTCAGAACATTCCATCCCAAAGCAACAGAATACACATTCTTCTCTAGTGCCCATGGAACATTCTCCAGAAGAAATCACATCCTAGGTCATGAATCAGGTTTCAACTGGTACCAAAAGATTGGGATCATTCCCTGCATATTTTTGGACCACAGTTCTTTGAAACTAGAACTCAATCACAAGAGGAAAGTTGGAAAGAACTCACACACATGGAGGCTGAAGAGCATTCTACTAAAGAACAAACGGGTCAAACAGGAAATTAAAGAATTTAAAAAATGCATGGAAACAAATGGAAATGAAAACACAACTGCTCAAAATCTTTGGGATGCAGCAAAGGCAGTCCTAAGAGGAAAGTATATAGCATTACAAGCCTTTCTCAAGAAACAAGAAAGGTCTCAAATACACAACCTAACCCTACACCTAAAGGAACTGGAGAAAGAACAGCAAATAAAGCCCTAAACCCAGCAGGAGAAGAGAAATAATAAAGATCAGAGCAGAAACCCATGAAATAGAAACCAAAAGAACAGTAGAACAGATCAACGACACTAAGAGCTTGTTCTTTGAAAAATTAATAAGATTGATAAACCCCTGGCCAGACTTATCAAAAAGAAAAGGGAAAGGACCTAAGTAAATAAAATTATGAATAAAAAAGGAGAGATCACAACCAACAGCAAAGAAATACAAACAATTGTAAGAACATATTATGAGCAACTGTATGCCAGCAAATTAGATAATTTGGAAGAAATGGATGCATTCCTAGAGATGTATAAACTACCAAAATGTACCAGGAATAAATAGAAAACCTGAACAAACCTATAACCACTATGGAAATTGAAGCAGTCACCAAAAATCGCCCAACAAACAGAAGCCCAGGGCCAGATGGCTTCCCAGGGCAATTCTACCAAACGTTTAAAGAAGAATTAATACTATTCTTCTGAAAGTGTTCCAAAAAATAGAAATGGAAGGAAAACTTCCAAACTCGTTTTATGAGGCCACCATTACCTTGATCCCAAAGCCAGACAAAGACCCCACCAAAAAGGAGAATGACAGACCAATATCCTTGATGAACATGGATGCAAAAATTCTCACCAAAATACTAGCCAACAGGATCCAACAGTACATTAAAAGGATTATCCACCATGACCAAGTGGGCTTTATCCCTGGGCTGCAAGTTTGGTTCAACACCTGCAAATCAATCAATGTGATACAATACATTCATAAAAGAAAGAACAAGAGCCATATGATCCTCTCAATAGATGCACAAAAAGCATTTGCCAAAGTACAGAATCCTTTCTTGATCAAAACAGTTCAGAGGATAGGGATAGTGGGTACATACCTCAATATCATAAAAGTCATCTACGAAAAACCCACAGCAAATATTCTCAATGTGGAAAAACTAAGAGCTTTCCCCCTAAGGTCAGGAACATGGCAGAGATGTCCACTATCACCACTGCTATTCAACATAGTATTAGAAGTCCTAGCCACAGCAATCAGACAACAAAAAGAAATCAAAGGCATCCAAATCGGCAAAGAAGTCAAACTCTCACTCTACAGATGATATGATACTTTATGTGGAAAACCCAAAAGACTCCACCCCAAAACTGCTAGAACTCATACAGGAATTCAGTAAAGTGGCAGGATATAAAATCAATGCACAGAAATCAGTGGCATTCCTATATACCAACAACAAGACAGAAGAAAGAGAAGTTAAGGAGTGGATCCCATTTACAATTGCACCCCAAACCATAAGACACCTAGGAATAAATCTAACCAAAGAGGCAAAGAATCTGTACTCAGAAAACTATAAAATACTCATGAAAGAATTTGAGGAAGACACAAAGAAATGGAAAAACGTTCCATGCTCATGGATTGGAAGAACAAATATTGTGAAGATGTCAATGCTACAGCAATCTATACATTTAATGCAATCCCTATCAAAGCACCATCAACTTTTTTCAAAGAAATGGAGCAAATAATCCTAAAATTTGTATGGAACCAGAAAAGAACCCAAATAGCCAGAGGAATGTTGAAAAAGAAAAACAAAGCTGGTGGCATCACCCTTCCAGACTTCGAGCTCTATTACAAAGCTGTCATCATCAAAACAGTATGGTACTGGCACAAAAACAGACACATAGATCAATGGAACAGAATAGAGAGCCCAGAAATGGACCCTCAACTGTATGGTAAACTAATCTTTGACAAAGCAGGAAAGAATGTCCATTGGGAAAAAGATAGTCTCTTCAACAAATGGTGTTGGGAAAATTGGACAGCCGCATGCAGAAGAATGAAACTGGACCATTTTCTTACACCACACAAAAACATAAACTCAAAATGGTTGAAAGAACTCAATGTGAGACAGGAGTCCAACAAAATCTTTTTTTTTTTTTTTTTTTTAGTTTTTTTTTTTTTTGACAGAGAGAGAGAGAGAGAGAGCGAGAGCAGGAACACAAGCAGGGGGACTGGGAGAGGGAGAAGCAGGCTTCTCGCCAAGCAGGGAGCCCGATATGGGACTCGATCCCAAGACGCTGGGATCACGACCTGAGCTGAAGGCAGGCGCTTAACAACTGAGCCACCCAGGAGCCCCAGTCCAACAAAATCTTAAAGGAGAACACAGGCAGCAACCTCTTCAACCTCAGCCGCAGCAACTTCTTCCTAGAAATATCGCCAAAAGCAAGGAAGCAAGAGCAAAAATGAACTATTGGGACTTCATCAAGATAAAAAGCTTTTGCACAGCAAAAGAAATAGTCAACAAAACTAAAAGACAACCGACAGAATGAGAGAAGATATTTGCAAATGACATATCTGATAAAGGGCTAGTATCCAAAATTTATAAAGAACTTATCAAACTCAACACCCAAAGAACAAATGATCCAATCAAGAAATGGGCAGAAGACATGAACAGACATTTTTCCAAAGAAGACTTCCAAATGGCCAACAGACACATGAAAAAGTGCTCAACGTCGCTTGGCATCAGGGAAATCCAAATCAAAACCTCGATGAGATACCACCTCACACAGTCAGATGGCTAAAATTAACAAGTCAGGAAGCAACAGATGTTGGCAGGGATGTGGATAAAGGAGAACCCTCCTACACTGTTGGTAGGAATGCAAGCTGCTGCAGTCACCCTGGAAAAGAGTATGGAGGTTCCAAAAAAGGTGAAAATAGAGCTACAACCCAGCAATTGCACTACTGGGTATTTACCCCAAAGATACAAATGTAGTGATCCGAAGGGGTACGTGCACCCCGATTTATAGCAGCAATGTCCACAATAGCCAAACTGTGGAAAGAGCCAAGATGTCCATCTCCAGATGAATGGATAAAGAAGAGGTGGTATATATATATACAATGGAATATTATGCAGCCATCAAAAAGAATGAAATCTTGCCATTTGCAACAACGTGGATGGAACTGGAGGGTATTATGCTGAGTGAAATAAGTCAATCAGAGAAAGACATGTATCATATGATATCACTGATATGAGGAATTCTTAATCTCAGGAAACAAACTGAGGGTTGCTGGAGTGGGGGGGGGGGGGAGGGATGGGGTGGCTGGGTGATAGACACTGGGGAGGGTATGTGCTATGGTGAGCGCTGTGAATTGTGTAAGACTGTTGAATCCCAGACCTGTACCTCTGAAACAAATAATACATTATATGTTAAAAAAAAAAGAAGATGATAGTAGGAAGGGAAAAATGAAGGGGGGGAATCGGAGGGGGAGAGAAACCATGAGAGACTATGGACTCTGAGAAATAAACTGAGGGTTCTAGAGGGGTGGGGGTGGGGGGATGGATTAGCCTGGTGATGGGTATTAAAGAGGGCATGTATTGCATGGAGCACTGGGAGTTAGACGCAAACAGTGAATCACGGAACACTACATCAAAAACTAATGATGTAATGTATGGTGGTTAACATAATGTAATAAAATAAAAAATTATTAAAAAAAATAAAGCAAGGGTGGTTAGCATTTTCATTGATAAGATCAACATTTAATTAATCATTTGCTTTCTCACAGCCTTGAAATCCAGCAAATTTTATGTTTTCTATCTTTTACATATTACTATTTTTCACTCATATTATATCTACAGACCAGAAAGATTTAGGGATTAACAAAAAAACACAAAATGAAATGCCAAAAAATAGGTTATCAAAAGATTATGATGTGAGAAACAATCCTGACAGTAATTTGTAGCTGAGTAAAATAGCAGAATAAGAAACATTAGAAATTATATTGTTAGAATGTGTAAGATGGAGACAAAATGTGATTGTGGCTGCCTGTGGATATCCCCCTATGCAGATGTGCCTAACACACCCACCTTATATTGCTTTGCTACTGCTCGCCACTTAGCCAGTCACTAACTGGAGTTGCTATTGTTTCTTTTTTTTAATATAAATTCAATTAGCCAACATATAGTATATCATTAGTTTCAGATGCAGCGTTCAATAATTCATCAGTTGCATATAACATCCAGTGCTCATCACATCCTGTGCTCTCCTTAATGCCCATCACCCAACTACCCCATCCCCCTACCCACCTCCCCTCCCTTAGTTTATTTCCTTGAGTTAAGAATCTCTCATGATTTTTCTCCCTCTCTGATTTCTTAAAGTTCTTCTCTTTCCTCCTTTCACTTAAAAAATCAATTAAATACAGTTACTCACAGAATTAGACAGGGACCATCTTGCTAAACAAATGGTCTAGCTTTGAAATTGTATTACAGAGAACAGTAGATTAAATTATAGAAAATATTTCCCCAAACAAGTTTTCCAGTACGAAGTCTGCAAGCTTCAGTCTTCAAAACATCTAGAGAATAATTGCAGTTAGAGAACAGGTGAACTGTTTTACTGGAGTCGAGGATGCATAACTCATGTTTACTAGGATGCGTTTGATATTCAAAAACTGAGTTCATGGGGCACCTGGGTGGCTCAGTCAGTTAAGCATCTCACTCTTAGGGCGCCTGGGTGGCTCAGTCGTTAAGCATCTGCCTTGGGCTCAGGTCATGATCCCAGGGTCCTGGGATCGAGCCCGGCAACGGGCTCCCTGCTCGGCAGGAAGCCTGCTTCTCCTTCTCCCACTCCCCCTGCTTGTGTTCCTGCTCTTGCTATGTCTCTCTCTATCTAATAAATAAATAAAATCTTTAAAAAAACAGCATCTCACTCTTGATTTTGGCTCAGGTCATGATCTCAGGGTCACGGGATTGAGCTCTGTGTCTGGCCCTATGCTCAGTGGGGAGTCTGCTTGAGATTCTCCCTTTCCCTCTCCCTCTGCCCCTTTCTCCACTCATTCTCTCTCTCTCTCAAATAAATAAATGAATCTTTTTTTTATTAAATCGAGTTCATTTGTTTCCATTTTGAAAAAGTACCCTCATATAGACAAATGCCAGAACTTAATGCATGACAAGTCTGACAGTCCAAATTCCCTCTTCCTCTTTCACATAAACTCCTCTTATTGTTCACCCTTTTATAGTACCACTACTTCCAGGGGACCCGCAAACATCCTTCTACTTCTAAGTCTCTCCAGAAACCAAAATAGGAGAGAAAAGTCAGAGAATTTTATTGAGTAATCCCATTGTTAAAGAAGGGAAAGTGAATCAAAGTCATGAAAATAATAAAAATTGCATGCTCTTCTTCTCCTCTATCCAATACGTTCAAAGCTGAGAGGTAGGTTGCACTTCTTTCCCTTCCAAAACAGCAGACATTAAAAGTTTACATCCGGGGTGCCTGGGTGGCTCAGATGGTTAAGTGTCTGCATTCGGCTCAGGTCATGATCCTGGAGTCCTGGGATCGAGTCCTGCATCGGGCTCCCTGCTCCTTGGGAGCCTGCTTCTCTCTCTCTCTGCCTCTCTCTCTCTCTCTCTCTGTCTCTCATGAATAAATAAATAAAATCTTAAAAAAAAAAAGCTTACATCAATGTTCAAACCACTGGAAAGGAAGGAAATAATTAACACCTAATCCATGTTTACTAGGTTTATAATATTTTTTGCAAATGAAGTGCCTCAACTAAATAATGTTAATAAAATCTTCCACTTATTGAGAACTATGAATAGATTATTCCACTCTATTTCCACACAACTGGGAGTTCAGCATTTATTTTAGAAAATATTTATGGGGCGCTTGGGTGGCTCAGTCATTAAGCATCTGCCTTCAGCTCAGGTCATGATCCCAGGGTCCTGGGATCGAGCCCTGCATCAGACTCCCTGCTCCACGGGAAGCCTGCTTCTCCCTCTCCTACTCCCCCTGCTTGTGTTCCTGCTCTCACTATCTCTCTCTATCAAATAAATAAATAAAATCTTTAAAAAAATAAAAAAAAATATTTATAAGGAGCATAGTATGAGCCAGTGCCCTCCATGATCCTTCTGTAGGTAGATCAATGAGCAAAACAAAGCAGCTTCCCTCACAGAGCTCACCTCCCAGGGAAGGAAGCCAGGCAATCACACACACATACAATACGGAAAATGGTATCCATGTTATGGGACAAAGAAGTGAAGTAAGGGAAGGGGACAGGGAACATACAGGCTGGGGTATTGGGATCCATTAACTAGGATGGTGAGGGAAAACCTCCTTGGTAAGGAGACAATTAGAGAGAGACTGATGGAAATGGGGAAGTGGTCTGGTGACCCTCTGCTGGGAGAACCAGCAGGCTGATAAAAGGCTGCCTGGAGGTGGCTTAGGTTCAATGTGGTCAAGGAACAGCAAAGAGACCACTGTGTCTGCAGCCAGTTGACTGAGGGAGGGGCTGGAGGGGGAAGAAATTGGAGATTTGGAGAGAAGTTAAATCATGCAGAGTCTTGTAGAGTTTAAGCTGATCTTTAATAAGGACTGAGATGGGAAGCCACTGGGAATACAGAAACTGAGACTCAGAGAAATTAAGATACTTCCCGAGGTCACAAAGCAAGGAGCGGCAAATGGAGCTCCATCTGTTTGCGTGACCTGTGCACTAAGCGAATATGCTATGCATCCAACAAAGATACGCAATCATCTCAGTGTGATGCTGCAGTTGTTTAGAGGAGGAAGGGACTGATTATGGTCTAGTTTTCAGAGAAACCATTGCAGAGAGAGTGGAAACAGAGCCATGCCTTGAAGAATAGAGAATGTTTTTAAGGCAAAAAAAGAGGATATTGAGAGGATCATGAGTGAAGTCACGCTTCAGTTAGGAGACTAGTTTGACTTCAATTGAATGTCATGTTGAGTTTAATAAGACATAGCTCTGGAAAAGAAGGTAGGAGTTAGAGAATAAAGATATAACATTAAACCTTTTTTTTTTTTTTTTACTTTATTCTCTAGTCAGTGGGGAAATATAGAATTTTAAATAAGGGAGAGAGAGATTTGTTCAAAGGAAAGGCTTAGGAATTTTAGACAAGGAATAGTGTGAACACTGAGTGCTTAGTAGTTAACTGGCGGTAGCAATGACAAGGAAGTGATGAGCATGGGCGGTAATTAGAAGGAACCCTTGAAAGGAACGGCCTATCAACCGGGAGTGGTGACATTGATAAGAATGTTCCCTTTCCTTGTGTCTCCCGTGCCTGCATTCCAGTAGGGTCTTCCTAGGCTCTCTGACTCTCCGTAGTAGTCCAAATTGCCCCCATCACTGTTTTCAAAAATTCTGAAAAAACTATTTTTTTAAGATTTTATTTATTTATTTGAGAGCGAGAATGAGAGAAAGAGAGCACATGAGAGGGGGGAGGGGCAGAGGGAGAAGCGGACTCCCCGCTGAGCAGGGAGTCCGATGCGGGACTCGATCCCGGGACTCCAGGATCATGACCTGAGCTGAAGGCAGTCGCTCAACCAACTGAGCCACCCAGGCGCCCAAACATTCTGAAAATTTATTCTCTTCTTTCCCCCTTTCCTTCTGCATTTCGTTTCTTAGCTGTATAACCTGTATGCTTGCGTTCCTCATGTCTTTGCCCTCATCTAGGTCCCCTTGACCTACCTTAGAGTGTAGATGCTGCTTTCTTGCCTGGACACTTGGATGAATGTCTAACTTGTTTCTACCATCACATCACTCAGAGCGTTCATAAGAGCTCTTCAAATTGGCCCAATATTCTTTCCTAGGAGTATCTCATTGTTCCTGAGTGTGAAATGTAAGCTCCTGCCCAAAAGGTTATGGTTACATAAATATAACCCTTTCGGTTTTTTACTTTTCCTTTCTTTTTGCCTATCCTCCCAGTTACCCTCCCCCAAACACAGAGCATGTGTGTGCAAAGTTGTGCACACACGTATGCATGCATGTGCACATGTGCACACGCACACACACACACATGCACATAATGCTCCATTTCTACCAATAGCCCCAACTATTAAAAATTATATTATAAAAATTATGAAATAATTTCATAATATATTTCATAATATATTATGAAATCTTGCAGCTATAGACAAGCTACATAGACTAACATAATGAAGTGGTGTATTCCAACTACTCAGCTTCTACAATTTATTAAATCATGGTCAGTTTTTTTCTCATCTCAACCATGCTATGAGGAAAGCATTGTGCTCCTCCTCGCTCTCATGAGGGCAATGCTCATTATCCTTTCTCCTGTTTCCTCTTCTCTCTGCTTCTTTCTCCCTACCTGCCCAACCCATACCATCTCTCCATCCTTCAGGAACATGAACTACAGGGTCCAGTTTTCTCTGGCACAGCTAGAACCAAGACTGCGGAAGACTTTGGGTTCCTCTAAACTATTTTGGTTAAAGCAAGACAAAACAAACTCAGAAAGGGCCCCTGACAAATTATTGTAAGGGCCTACAACTATAGAAGACAATGTGTCAAGAGGTGAGGCCATTTCAAAATCACCCACTGCTCCCAACTTTGTCTTGACTTGCAGCGTCTTCTTGTCCCTTGTAATCACCTAGTCCCACCTCCAGAATCACTGTCATCTTTTCCCTGAGGTGCTGACTTCCTGTTTCCTCTAACAGGCTCTGGTGGCTTGCAGCTTTGGCTTAGATGCGGGCCTCAGTCTTCTCTGTCCATGATTTACCCATGGCATTTCAGTTTAGATCTGCTTGGACAGAGAGAAAACAAACCAGCACATCCAAAGATGGGTTGAGGAGATGATACTCTTTCATGTTATCCCCAAGCGTCCTATCGGTAGAAGAAATGATCTGCCCTTTTCTGGTCTAAGGATATGAGGGCACTATTATATGATTTCTCAGGGCTGTGAGAGCACTTCTCTGAACATGTTTGTCCAGCATTAAATTATTGAATGCCCAGATTGCAAAGAAAATAATAGAACTGAGAAACCTGAACCTTTATAGATCAAGACCCCAAGTAGCAATTGTAACAGGGCTGGTTACGAGTTTTGCCATCTGGGCAAGGTAAGAAGATGTCCTGCAGCTCTGCTCTTGAGACTTCCCCTTCTGTAAGTCATCCTGCCGGGAGTAAGGGAGTAACAAGAAAACAGCTCTGTGTTGACCTTAAGTTCTCCCACCTCTGGTGAAGGAGTTGTTCAGGTCATACTTGTCCCTTTGGATTTTGTAAAACAACTCAAATCACTGATAAAATGTCCTTCCCACTGGATTAGTCTTCTGGAGCTACAACAGCCTTCTGATAACAAGAAATCGATCTTGTGAAGCTCTTCTAAATAGTAGGGTTGATAACCGAGTAAAGCTTTCCGCTGCTTACAATGGATTTCCCCTGTCTTTAGGAAAATCCATGTCTAAAACATACTGAACATCAAGGCACATCCTGGACCAGAATCGAGATACGGAACACAAGTAGACATCTTCCTCTGCTAATACATAGACTGTGATACATGTCACAGGGAAAAAGGAAAGAAAACTGATTCCACAAGTCTGGTATGTCCTAACTGTTGCAGTTTCCATAGGAAAGCTGTTAGTCAATTCTGAAGTAATATTCTCCATAGTCTTACCTTCAACTGTTGGAAATTTGTTTAGATAGTGTAGCATTCCCTTGGTATCACTAATCACTATTAACTCTTAATCAAATGACCATTCCCCCCCTCCCCACATGATTATCTGATACAAAGGTTATTAAGTAAAGGCATTTTTTTTCAAAAGTCCTCTTGGACTGAGTAGTTATATAGTGTCTTTGAAATTATTTAACCTTTAAATTCTACAGGTTATAAATAACGGGAATTGTCCATGGAGAATACATTGCATAAACATAACAAGCATTTTAGTTATCAGAAAGTACTACACCTGGAATCAAGGCTTCCGAATATTTTTGTGTCTAGTTATAAGTAATAATAAGAAAAAAAAAGCCCATTCTGGTACTGTCCTTGAATATGGTTGCTCTTTAATACAGATTATAAGATATTCTTATACCCGTTTTGCAGATAATTTGCAAAACACAATGCGCATGCTTTCAAAGTACTTAAATATCAAACCACATGAGTTCTAGAATACCTTCTTCTTCTGAATATTTTTCTGGCACTCAGGTAATAATCTGAGCAGCTATAGATTAGTAAATACTGTGAACCACAAACTTGGTAAGTGATTAATTATTTAAGCAAATAACAGAAATCATTTTACCTATAAAGAAACTGAGATTAGTCAAAGGCAAGGAGATATGAGATACGAGATCTCTGTGCTGGATATACTAATTCTGTCCCACCAATTCTACTCTCCACTCTTTTTCTGACTGTGCTCTGTCCCAGGAAGCAATCTCTATGGGTAAAATCAACCCATCTCCCCCATCCCGTGTCGTCTGGATGGTGCCAACCAATAGACAACAGCAACAATCATAGATGGCAGGAAGAGAGAGACGCCAGGTTTTTACTCTTCTGGCTTCTCCCTGTTAGTCTGTGTTTTGGTTGTGGCTGCCTTCCTCTGCCCAAAGCTAGACTACTGGTCAGCCTTCCATCAGCATCTACAGCTACCAGTTTTTGTGTTCTACAGACGCACTTTTCCTTGCTCCTTCAGACCTGGGATGGTAATGCTCCCCCCTCCCCCACTTACTGACCCTGGGGCTCTTACTATCCACAGTTAGTTAACATAAGCCAACTAACACCATAATAAATTAGCCATTTCATTAAATTCTATTAGATCTTCTCAATTCCCCTCCTGAGAGTACATTGATTTCTTCTGGGACTTTGGTATGGAAATTGTCACTAACAATGGCCCCAGGAAACAGACCTCACAGTTGAATTCTGGTATTGGATTACTTTGGTACTGTATGAGTGCACTTATCAATTCTTTGCCAGGGAATATAGGGCATCGTGATCTGTGGCATATGGTGGCATACGGTGGCATCATGAAGGCAGACAAGGTGTTCTGAGAGCAAATGGATATAATTCAGAGCCACTACAGCTGCAGTGATAAGTGTAACAAGTAAGGCATGGCTGGCTGTTTCAGATGGTCATGGAGAGAATACTCAGGGAATTAGACCAACTGAAAGACTCGGATATATGCCCAACTTGGGGCATGAATGGAAAATCAGAGGGCCACCAAGTCAGCCTTAAAGATGGCTTTAATCCTTTGAAGCTACACCAGAAAGAAGAGTGAAAATTAGGCCTAGGTCCCATGAGCCCTCCAGGGTCCTCCTCCTAAAGGATTCTTAAAAGGAGAAGGATCCTACCAACACATGAGATGGAGATACATGAGCAGACAGAATAGATGCTAAGAGCTTGGAGCCCATAAATCTCCCTGAGGTGTCCTTGTCTTGACCAGGGATGTCTCTTCTCACCACATTCATGCGTGACTCCCAGGCCTACAGTGAAAGTCAGATCCCAGTGAGGCTCAGAGAAGGAAGTACCAGAGATGGTCCTCTCAGGGAGAAAAGACTCTATATACTAGACAAGTTGCAGAACATTTTCGATCTGAATTAACAGGAAACTAGAGAATGTGTTGGAGTGGATTTGATAGACCAAGAAGGATAAAAAAGATATAGATGCAACCACCTAGAAGGAAGGATTTAATATATTAGCTCAAGCAACTGGCATTGATAGATTACTAAGTTAGTTAGTTAAGTCATCTCAATTGATGGGATTTAATTGCCAGAGCTGCTGGGCACTCTCCATATCACAGGTCAGTCCATGGGTCAGGTTGGGCCAGCCAGCTTGTTTTCATAAATAAAGTTTTATTGGAACACAGTCACACCCATATTATGCATTAACTATGGAGGCTTTTGCACAAAAATGGCAAGGTTATATGGTTACAATAGGGGCCATAGGACCCACACAACCCAAAATATTTACTATCTGGTACTTTACAGAAAGTTTTCTCATCCCTGTGTGAAAGGAATCAAATGCTCTAGCAGAAGTCATGTTGGAGTGGACTAATTAGGTGCAACCTGCTCAGCCACACCTCCCATTCCCTCACCATATCTCTGGCAAGGCTGGAATGCCTCCTGCACCAGAACCTGAAGAAATGAGATAGTATCTCTCCTCCAAGGGCCATAGGTGGCATTGGGTGAAGTTGCAGTCAAAATGGATTCAGGGGTTGAGCAAAGTTTTGCAGGTTCAGTGGCTCACACAATTTTGAAGTCCTTTAAGTAAAAAGTGCAATATTATAAATGCAAAAAAGTGCAATAATGATTATTTGGAATGATAAAAACAACCACAACAAGTGAAATGTCTTAAAAGCTGTGAAATAAAACTAACATCACAAAATCTAAGAAAATAACTTTAAAAAATAATTAATTTTATTATCAATTTTTAATGCTTCCCTTCCCCTCCCCCCCATTGGGAGAGGTTGTTTGTTTTTAGTTCAGTTTAGTTTTGCTGCATAAAACCTATTCTAATAACAGTAATTGCAAAGTGGTAGAGGCCAGATGGTGACACCTCACTATCAGATAAGGTGTGCCTGATTACCACGATAAGCTTCAGGTGTCTGTGGTTGTGGCTAACTCATCACAAATCCCTAGGGGTGACATAGATGGGTAGCCCCTTTACGTCCCGTTTGACATATGTAATTGAATAATCCAGAGTCTATTAGATTGAAATTGACTCAAGTTGCATTAGTGGGGATTGATTGTGTCTTGCTCACTTTCTGAACCAAGTCAATTCACAAACCTAATGTTCCTCAATTGATAAGAGGTGAGGTTACTTGAGGAAGAACCCATATCACAGCCCACTTCCATATCTGAGAATCATCTTACAAGTCTTTCCCTAAAGGTACTTCTAGCCATTTACCTAAATGACACAAGGTTGGACTCTCTCTGTTTACACGAATCTCCTGAGATTCCACTAAGATCCATTGTTCAAAGTAGAAATTTGTGGAAGTCAAATGGTAAACATTGTTTTGGCCCAAGTCTGTCTCTGAGGGGTCCAATTGAACCACAAGTCCATCCTGTGATTATTGTTTCAATTCTAGAATATACAGTGAGAACAGATATACTTAGGAACATGTAGAATCTCCACATGGGTTACCAGACCGGTGAGGAGCTATTATGTTAGGATGGGTTGAGTGGAAACAGTCTCCTTTGACCCTTCATCTCTCATGGTAGCAAACTAGAAGCATTATTGCATCCAAGAGGACACAAAACAACATGGTGGCATCATTGAAGCCTTGAAGTGTTCAGTGTTTCCTAGTGGGTCTCTATAGGATACGCCTGATTGGTGAAAAAGCCAGGTGGGCCTTGCAGAATGACTAGGGACTATTAAAAATATACCTGGGGGGAGATATAAATTCCAGCCATGATTATAGGTGTATTATCTCTACTGGATCAAATAAAGACAGCCTCTGGCATCTGGGATGCAACTTTTGACATAGCACGATGCTTTCTTTTCAACTCCGTTCAACAAAGATCCTCAGATCATTTTACCTCATGAGCCCTTGATAGCAGTCTTACTACCCTTTCTTACATCAGGAAATTTTCGATTCTCTTACTTTCTGCAGAAATGTAGATTTCAAGTACTGCAATCATATAAATAGCACAGTGAACACCACCCTGTCCATTCATTGATGACATTGTGTTAATTGGATCTGGTAAGTGGGAAGCAGCAAACCTTAGTGAGAATATATGACAGAGGAAATATACAAAGCCCATATAAGTCCAGGGCTTGACAAATGGGAGAGGTTCCGACAAGTCCAATGATCTGGGGATTTTCAGAATATTCTGAGAGACAATTTTCTGTACCTTGCATTGCCTACCATAAAGACAGAGACACATTTCTGTAGGTTGTTCTGACCCATTGATCAAAACCTGTTAGGCTGACTCATTTAAATGGGGTCTGGATCAAGTAAAATTCTCTGGCAGTTCTAGAATGTAGTAGAAGGGGCCCTCCCTCTTGAGTTTGATGACCCATAAGTGTCAATGGCAGGTACGGAAGCTCTAGAGAACCTCTGAAAATCCCTAATAGGAAAATCACAGTACTGGCTCTTTTTTGTTGATGATTATTCTCCATTTTAAAAGCAGATCCTAGGACTGAGCATCTGACCCTGGGACACATGTAACCAAATGACTATGCAATTTAACTGCTTGTGATGAACTGGTGTTATGGAATCCATCAAACCACAAGATTGGTTGCGCATACAGCATTTTATTGTTCAATGGAAAAGACATTTATAAAGCCGGCTTACAACAAGTCTGGAAGACCTAAGTAAATTTATTTGTGATTAGGATGTGTACATTGAGGAAAATTGCCATTTCTACATACCCTAAATACAACAACATAGAGCACCTACATTTGATTTTCAATTACCTGTACCAATTTTGAATAGACAACTGAGAGTAAAAGTGACTGTTAGTTATTATTAATCTTTTGAATAGCTTATTCATGAGGACGACATTATCTTTGTGGAATGGTTTTACGTGGTCGAGAAATGGTTTCCTCTTATTAACCTAAATGACTTTATCCCATTCCTCTTTTACTCTTAGAAACCGACTTCCAACAATATTATTCTAATGAGTGGTACATTTTTAAAAGATTTTTAAAGAAAATCATTCACTTGAGTTAGAGAGCGTGCACACGTGCACAAGCAGGGGAAAGAGGCAGAGAGAGAGGGAGAAGCAGACTCCCCGCTGAGCTTGGAGCCCGATGCTGGGCTCCATGCCAGGACCCTGAGATCATGACCTGAGCCCAAGGCAGGCACTTAACCTACTGAGCCACTCAGGTGCCCCAGTACATTCTCTTATTTTAATTTATTAATATTATTTACTGTTTCTGATTTCTACTTTTTGTCTTTTTATACAATTTTTTATAATGTCTGATGTACTAGTTAAATGTTTTACTTTTATCATTAAGTCTCTTAAATACCAAACAGCCTTTAGATTTGTTGTTAAAAAAACTAAATTGTTATGTGACAGATTTCATTTTATCATTCTTATTGAACATGCAGATGCCCACATGCATGCATAAGGATGCTTGGAGAAGCTTGTCCTAATGCTTTGTCTCTTTTTATAGACATAAACTGTCTTATATGGAACCCCCTTTAATAACCCAAATATTTTCATGTTTCTAAAAAAACGTTCCCCTCAAATTTGTCACCAACTATAATTTTGACAGTCCTCCTGGGGTCAGATGACTCTTGGTATTCTTAACAGATCAGGAGTGATTAATCTCCTTCAAATACCCAGAGTCATCCTGGGTTGTATGCCTGCTGGGTCTTGGAATTGCAGGGAAAGAGTGTGATTCGGTATTGAGGGCTGTATTCTCAGTCATGTGGCACCCACGGGGAATGAAGAGTTGCTTTCAATGAGCTTCTTTTTATTCTTATTTTTGTTTTTTTTACCTTCAGACTTGCCAGGAGTTAGCATACTTCCAAAGAAATGGCAAAAAGACCAAGCAGTATCTCAGGGTTACAGAAATCTGCTGTATGCTCCTGCCTTCTGGTCTATATTTCAGTGACAGTGTGATAATAGGTCACTGAAATGGAGCCCTACCCATTCATAGGCAGCCCCGTAGACCCCCCAAGTATTCATAAGCATGTCAGGTACATTGACAAGAAAGCGGTATGGAGAGCTATGAAAAGAAAAAGCAGGATTCCTTTTAGAAGTTTTGCCTAATTTCTATACCTCAAAGTTTTACTCCCTGGTGTTTCCTGTTTACGATTATCATTTATATTCACCATGCACATTTCTAATAGACTCCTACAAGTGTCAGGAAGCTACTGGTGCCCTGGCAGCCTCCTCTGTAAGCCTAAATGTAGACATCCGTTATGAATAAACCTCTTATTGTGTCCTTCTTGCGGTGATTAACCGGTTTCTGTGATTTTCTTCGGGTATCTATTATCACAACAACCTGGGGATGTTTCTGAGAAATAGTCTCTTACCTTTTCTGCTCTGACAATCAAAACTGTTTTTCATTCATCACAGTGAATTACACCCATCTCTGAATTCCTCTCAGTAATTCTGAATAATGTGTGAAGAATCGAGATATTTGGATCCCACTTATACATGGAGAGGGTGACATAGAGACTCTTTTCACACTGTTTCTATTTTTGAAATATGAACATCACTTTTGTATGCACAAAGATAAGAACCAGAGTCTGAAAAAATAAGTCAGGCAAACGCTGCATTATGGAAGCAGATGATATTTATTGAAGGCAGAGTTTTCCTGTGTCTCAATTTAGTTAATTATACTTTTTTCCCCCACAAAACCAAATTAAGTTATTATTAGCCATATATAAGAATAGATCATCTTTTCTATATTGGTCTTCCCCCTACAACTTGCTTGTTTGCTTGAAGAATCATGCCAAGGGGGTGGTAACATCTGTGCCCAGGGTGCCCATCCTCAAGCACGTGCTTTCTGCTTGACTTCACACCTCTCCACTCTGGCCACATAGGAATTGGCAAACGACTTACAGGGCACTGTGCTCCGTCACACCTCAATGAGGTCCCCTCATCCTGGGTCTTGACTCCTCAAGTCCTAGCAACCTGGGTAGGTCTCTAATGCCTCCAGCTAGCTCTTATACAATCTATTTCCCCAATATGTTCTAGTTCTTCTCAGTGGGAGGTCTGGTGAGCTACAACTTAATCACTTGCTTTAGGAGAAGGACAATTGTTATTTTGGGGCACAATTTCATTAATTCTCACAGCAACTCTGTCAAGCAGATATTATTATTATTTATAGTGTAATGTAAGACAACTGAGGGTTTCTCTCTTTAAATGATTTGCTTGCCCTGTTTTAAGTAATTTGGTGGAGTAACTGGGGTTTGGTCTTAATTGTGTTCTGCGTCCAAGGCACACATACATTTATATTATGTCTCAGGTACTGTATTGGTTGCTTGATGATCATGACAAAGAAACGAACATTTTCTCCATGGTACACAATAATTCTTTGAATTAAAAATTTATTTAAAAAATCATTGTTACAGCATCTATGCCAAATTTATTACTTAGAGCTATCAAGAGTTAAAATAATGGGAATTTATTGGCAGTAGATTGTATTAGTGTTCCCATTAGTCGGCTTGGGCTGCTATATTAGAAATGCCATAGAAACTCTAGATATCTATTTCCCACAGTTCTGGAGGCTGAAAGTCCAAGATCAAGGCACAATAGTGTGAAGGAAGCATAATTCTTAATATTTGGTAATAACTTATAGTTTCAGGATACCTTGTGAAACAGCATTTTATTTGATACAACAACCGTTCAAGTTTATACTGCATCTCCATTGTGAAGGTAAGGAAATTGAGGCTCAGATATTTATGTAAGTCACTGACAGACATTCAGGAATTAAGTATCAAAATCAGAATTCAAATACAGATTCCATGTACTAGAGATACTTTGCTCCTTCTTAGTTACTCATCGCTCAATTCATGGTAGGAGTAAAGCTTTAAAAGGTTAAATTATATCTCCAAACACACTCAGTAGATGACAGCTAGAATTCTAATCGAAGTCTTTAACTCTTTTCAGTAAAACTGTGTTAATGTGTTGGGAGTATAGGGATATGTGTGTGTGTGTGTGTGTGTGTGTGCATTCGGGTGTATATTTTTGTGTGTTTTTGCACACCACTAACACTCCAACTATCCCATAATATCTCCCTGGGACATTGCCATTAAAGTTAATTACAGTATTTTGGTATATATTGGAGGTTTCTAAATAAACTATCTCTCGAACACATACAGTATTTGTAGTCTCTTGGTGAGACAGACATCACCGCAGCCCATCAATATTTCTGGTTCTTCTTTCCTTCTGAGATTTTGGGAGGATTAGATTTTCCCACCCTCTTGAAGTTAATATAATTGAGTGATATAAGAACACATCACTTCAAGGTGGAAACATTTCCGAGTTGATGTGTTAGTTTTCATGTTCTTTTCCCTTGCTCTGGCAAACCTTGAAAACTTTCACTGAGACTCATAATAAGATGGTGGAGCCTCTGTTAGCAGAGATCTATAGCAGATTCACTCAGCCAAACTGCATGAAGATTGAACAACAAATAAACCCTTTTGTTCAGAGCCAGTAAAATTTTGAAGTACTCCCTACTCCAGTATAACACTTAGCCAATACTAATTACCCTTAACTAACTCCATCTGTATTTGATTGGATACTCCAGAAAGACGTGTGTTCTTTCATTCAACACATATTGATTGTCTAATATATGCCTAGGCAATATACTAGGATCTTTATATATCATGGTGAGTAAGACACAAATACAATACCTATCCTCATGAAATGTCTTGGGTGGAGGACCCACCTGATCATTTTACTTTAGGATTATAAAGGAGCATGAACTGCAACTTTGCTAAAATATATAAAATGAGAAAAATGTATTTTCCTTTTTAAACAAAACAGAAGCAATTTTAGTATTTGAATTATTACAGTGTTTATGACAGTATTAACTATGGTTTGTGGGAAGGGACAGGTGAAATGTAGAGTTGGTAGGCTTACCAAATGATTAGTGTAGGACAGTTTATGGGTGTATAAACTTAATAGACCAAAGTATCATTATGCTAAGAGCCAAGACACAGAGAAAACAGTAGTTAGAACTGTCTACAGTGTGCATTGCTATCCTTAAGCTTTCTAGTACTCCCCACATGGTGTGTACACTTTGTAATTTAACTCTTTAGATGTTATTTTGCTTGGTTCACTTATATAACTCTAGTTCATCCTATTTTGTCAATTTTTACAGTTAGATCTACAATAAGTATTTGGAAACTAGCTGAGACAGATAACAAGCAAGTTATCCTGTGATTCATGGTTAAAGAGCTGACACTTTCTCTTTACTGTCTCAAGATAGCATACCCCTTTGGTATAATATAGCTCCCACCCTCCATCTGCATACACCTTTTAGATGATGAAGTCAACAGAGGTGGACATGGCTAATCTTTCCACTTCTCTGTCCCCATCTGATGAAATCAGACGACCGAAGGGTTTAATAGTTTGGAAATGTCCTCAGAATTTTCTGATCAAGCACAGATATCAGTATGTTTGAGATGAAAAAGATTCCACCAAGTTTTTTCATAATTTTATTATTATTTCTATAATTTATTTTAATAGTGTTGTACATGTTTGGGGTAAAACTCTTGGGTAGAAGTTGGAGCTATGGAAGAATATCTATATTTTTACATTAATCTCTATTGAAATAATTTCCCTCATATTTCTGTGTACATTTGTGTTTCCTTGAAATGTAGTGACTCAATGTGAGACACCTCAAAATTTTGCCTCCACAATTACAATATAGGTATTGTAACAAACAAAAACTGGAAAAAATGCAAATGCTTATTAACATTGAAATAGATAATTTGTGGCATGTTCATACCGAAAGAATATTCTCAGTAATGGAAATTATTGAGCTACCAATACCTATAGCAATATGGATGATTTTCAAAAATCAATGTTGAGTAAAATACGACAGACATAAAAAACAAAACACAACCTATTATTCAAAGCATATAAAGTTCAAAAAGAGCAAAATCAAATTATATATGATATTTTAATATTCTTATTAATATCACTACAAATACCATTAGAGAGTATAGTTCTAGGTTTCAGAACATATGGTTATCTGTCAACCATATGGTTAATTTCTGATAATTTCCTAGTTATTGACTAGGTTGGTCTTCATATGGTCAGTTCACTTTGTGATTGTTCATCATGCTGTACTTCTATGATTTGTAAAGGTTAGTGAATGTTGTTCTGTGACAGTGATGTGCTAAAGAGGTTAATACTTTTTGATACTTATGTCCTTTCCTAAGCCACGTGATGTCTTGTTATCCTCTTAAGACTTTTAAATCCTCCTAAGTTACATGATATTTTTAAATAATTTATCTGCTTAAATTTTATCACATTTACCCTTTTATTGTTGTTTATTCTTTCCTCCCACTCTAACGCCCCATCTGAGGTTCTTTCCTACCTGCCTGGAAAACACCCATGACATTTCCTTTGCTATGGGTCCGCTAATGATGAATTCTCTCTGTTCAGTGTTTCTTTGTGAAATAGATATTTTAATCACGGTAAGTTTGAGGTAGGAAATTTTAGATACAGAATTATTGATTTATTTTAGTACATGGAATATACAATTCCATTTTCTTTTGTCTTCCATATTTTTATTGTAGAATAGTTAGCTGTCAGGTTTCATATCTCCTGTAGCTCTTTTTCTATTTTTATTTTACCATATGATTAGGTGTGGCTTTTTTTTCCTCTCTCTCGCTCTCTCTTTTTTAATTCTTTTCTTAGGATTTCTATGGCTTCTTGAATCTGTATTGATGTCTTTTAGAACATTTGGAAAATTCTGCTGTTGTCTCTTCAAACATTGCTTTGCTTCCAACCTCCCTTTCCTTTCTTCCTAGGACTCTAACACCGATATGGCAGGACTCCTTACTGATGACCATCCTCTATGTCTCATATACCTGTTTGTGTGTTCTCCGTCTTTCGTCTCAGTACTTCATTCTGAATAGTTTCTTCTTATTTATCTCCCAATTAATTATGTCTTCTTCAGTTGTACCTATTAGACTGCTAAATGAATCAATGGATTCCTTAATTTGAATTAATAATGGAATTTTATTTTCCGGAATTTTTAGAAACCCTTCCCACATTTTGTTAAACTTCTAAATTGTGTATTTTTCTTCTTGAACTTAACTAGAGTGAGTGTTTTAAAGCTTGTGTCTGAAAGGACAACGTATATGTGGAACCACTGTAGGTCTGTTTCTACTTTCTCATGCCTCTGCTGATGGTCATGAGTGTGGATTCCTTGCAGACCATGACACTGTGGTGCAGGCTGTTGTGAATAGTTCACATTTATGACCACATACGAGTATGGCATGCTTTTCCATATTATATTTATCATGTTTTTCATGCTACATGAAACATGTTTCATGTGGCAACAACTATAGTTAATAGTTTGCAATAACTATAGTTAATAATATTAACCCATTTTACAGATAATAAAACTGTGGTACAGGGAGTTTAAGTAAAGTGCTCCATGTAGACCCAGTGAATGGTGAGGCTAATATTCAAACTCCATCAGTTTGATCCCAGGGAACATCCTCAACATCTCTGCTACCATATATTTATTAGAAGCAAAACAAAAAATGAACAACAACAACAAAAAACCCTTACTGTCATTTAGTTATTTCACATATAACTTCCCAATAATCTAAATAGTTGATAAATAAAAATTAGATCAGAAACCTTTTTATTTGCTTCACTTGAAACAAAATTTCACTTTTCTTAGCAAGCACTTTGCATCATCTTATTAAATTCTCATGACAATGCTATGGCTAGATATTTTGATATCCGCATTTAACAAATGAGGAGACAAGCAGAGAAAAACTAGGAAACTTGTTCAAATATCCACAGCTAGAAACAGGCAGAATACAATTTCAGAATAACATACGTCTGACTCTAAAACGTATGTTCTTTATTTCTACACTATGATCTCTCTCAGATACATTTTTAAATGCACAACAGATATTTGACATTAGATTTTTATACTATTTTTCCATATATCACTTTTTCACTGAAAATAGTAATCCATTTTAGGCACCAACCACACTTTTGCACCCAACAAAATGCATAGATGCATATTTGCAATAAAGTTCCAGCACTGATGGAAATCTGAGTGTTCACTTACACAGTGCACTACCTCACTAGCTCTTTACAATCAAAAAGCTTAGCCTTAAGCTGCCATAATTTTCAAGATCAATTCAAGCCCGCAGAGTAAGAAGCACTAACTCATCCTTTCAAAATGTACTTAAGAATGTCTTTGAAAAACAGCCCTTGTATGTTTCATAAGGGCCCTGAGAAAAATAGTATATTCCAATAAATTTCATATGACTCTAAATATGGTAGATAGGAGATTTAAAAATTGTTTTTAAAGGACTATTTTTTCATTGAGTTTATCTTTCTTAAATGCTCAGAGACATGAATATAGGAAAATTTGTGAATAGTAAGAGACATTTTATGCTCTGAAATTAAATTGAATATCCTGAAATGCCAACTCAGGTTGGCATATATGACCATATATATTTCTGTTACAGGTTTTGCTTTCTACTTCACTTCAAAAAGACTTGCAAAGATCCAAAGTGGAGGAATTGGCTTATGTTGATTTGGTTTCTTCTTGCTTCAGGGTCTTTGGACATGAAGCCATCTCTGTTAGGATGCTCTCCCCCAACTGGCATGTCTTTTTCCAACCTCTTCTTTGGCCATGCTTCATTCTTAGTGACTTGGCCCTATTGTCACCTTCTTTGAGAACACTTTCTGACTTTTCCTACTTCTCACCCACTTGACCTTCATCCTGGTGAGTAACATTCCACTGTGACTGCTCAACACAGCTTCCATCATGCTTCAATTAGCCATAAATTCTTATAGTTAGTTACTGATCTCTGTCCTCAACCTCACTGTGATTTGCTTGAAACCAGAGTCTGTTTCATTTTTTTAAATAGCTTTCTTGAGGTATAATTCATATACCGCTTTTGAATCTATGTTTTTTGTATATTCATATGACTGTGCAACCAACAGAATCTAGTTTTTGGACATTTTGTCCCCCATAAATAAACTCCATATCCATTTGCATTCCATCTTCATCCTCAACCCATACTTTTCAATCCCAAGCAACCATCATCTTTGCATTATCTGTAATTAGTAGAATGGTGGATACATAGTAAATTCTAAATAAATGTTTGCTTTAAAATACAAGTAGTGATATATATTAGTTTCCTAGAGATGCACTAACAAAGTGTTACAAACTGGATGACTTAAAACAACAGAAACTTATTGTCTCATAGTTCTGGAGGCTTGAAGTCCAATATCAAGTCGTTGGCAGGGCCACGTTCCCTTTGAAACCTGTAAGGGAATCTTTCCCTGCCTCCTCCAAGCTCCTGTTGGTTGCTGGCCATCTTTGGTGTTTCTTAGCTTGCAGTTGGATAACTGGTCTCTGCCTCTGTGATCACATGGCATTACCCTCATCTTCACATGGCTACCTTTTTTAAGAGCATCACTTAATATTTGTTTAGGACACACCCTGCTCCTATATGACCTCATGTTAATTAATTACATCTGCAAAGACTTAATTTCCAAATAAGGTCACACACAGAGGTACTGGGACTTAAGACTTCAGTATGTCCTTTTTGTGGGGAGAGGGGACATAAGTGAACCCATAACAGAATAGATGAATGATCAATGCAATTATTCATTATTATTTGCAAAGGCTTTTATCTTAAAAATGGTGATAATAGTATATGATTTTTACTTCTCCAGGTAGAAATCATTTCACAACATGTATGTTTTATACTATGAACCACTCTGATCATTTACTCACTATAAGTAAGTTACTCACTCTTAATTTACTTGCTATGAATAAATTATTTCTATGCAGCTTGCCGTTAGATGGAAATTAACTGATTGCATCTTAATCCAATTTTTTTTTTTTATGTTTCTACTTCCCAACTGTGGTCTGCAGCTTCTCTTTGTTATATCTCCAGTGGAATTATAAGTGAAAAATTCCACCTATATACCCATATCACACTTCCTCATGTAATAATGCTGCCTGCTTGAATAGTTCAAATTACAGCTTTGTTATAAAAATAAGAGTGGTAAAATCTGGTGACATATTTTGTATATTTTTCTTTTTCCACATGAAACTTTCTGGTGAAATCCTGAGATTACCTTTAGTCCAAGAATTATTTTGGTACCCAAAGAATAATTCTCGACCCATGAATTCTCATTCTTAAAATAGAATCATTGACCAACGAAAGACAAAATAGCAATCTTATTGAGAATTGAAGCAGCCAATTGAATTGAAAACTATACAGTATCATGTAGCATATATCAATTGCCAAGCCCAATATGAAAAGTTGTTAGGAGATAGATGAAGGGAACATAATATAATTTTAAGGGTATGGATTTGGGACTAGAGTTGTGGTTGCTGGAAAGAAGGGAAACTCAAAACTCTCAGAAGTTTGTGGAGAAGGAGAACAAACAATCAAGGAACCAAGAGAGAAGATTCTTCGGTTCTGCATTTATTAAGTGTTTATGTAACTGTAATTAGTTATAAGCAATTTACAGGCGAGGCTTTAGGATCAGATCTCCAAAGGAACTAGCTTGAAAAAAATGTTCAAATACATGTCTCAGTGTGCCATTAATCTTGTAATGCTTAATCTGATCTACAAAAGAAACTCTTATCTGAATCAAAGGAGAAATTCCAAATAAATCACAAGTAGATCTACTGTTATATTTTGTAATTTTCTTTTTATAATTAGTTTTTGATTTATAAGATGTTACTTTCTATTGGTTTCAAGAAACTTGATAGCTTAATATTTTTTTGATTGCCCTCATTCCTTCAAATGTTTCTTTCACATATTAACCTGTTTTATCCTTAAGTTCTAGAGAAATATGAAAGAAGAAAATCTCCTCTATTACAACATAGTTGGTACAAATTCTTTTAAGATGTATTTTGGTTAGAAGCATTGAATTCTGGTCCCCAATTGGACTATCTTATTCTGATATCTATCTAAATCTTCTTCTGTCTGCAATTTTTTGTTTAATTTAATTTAATTTAATTTAATTTATTTTTTAATTTTTTTTTAAGTAGGCTCCACGACCAGCATGGAACCCAACACGGGGATTGAACTCACAACCCTGAGATTAAGACCTGAACTAAAATCAAGAGTCAGATGCTCAACTGATTGAGCCACCCAGGTGCGTTTTCTGTCTGTAATTCTAACAATTTTTTTCTGAGGATCTGGTATTTTATATAGAAATACTGAAAAGTCTACATTTGTAGTTTTTCTTCATCATTTGTTTCCAGAGCTGAATTAAAATGGATTTAAAAAATCATTTTGCTAATTTTATGTTTTAAAAATATTTAATACCTCCATTTTCCTTATGGCAGAGGAATGGTTCTGGATCATGTGGGAATTACATTTGTAAATAATGCATAGTTATCCTCCTTAAGAATTCTTACAGTCTAGCAGTTTAATAAAACAGAGACATGAACAAAAGAACCGAAGGACTAACATTTGGGTATGGCCAGGACATTGGTGAGGCCTGTGCTGTTTTTATAAGTTCACATTGTTTACAAACTTAATACCTAGATTCTTTCTCTCCAAAAGTTTTACTTTTCATACTTTGCTGTGACTATTTAACAGAAAACTTATAGCAAAGAACAGCTATCTGAGTGTTTGTGTAAGTGGATTAATGAACTTAATACAGGCACAAAGTAAAGAACACTTAGGTATCCATTGAAAAAATCATTCTTCCTGGATTTAAGATCTTTTTAAATTTTTATTTGTCTGCTTATTTTTTAGATAGCAGAAAAAGATTTTTAAGGATTTAAATTTATGTTCCTCCTCTCATTTTTAGGCCTAGTATTCTTAGGTCAACATGAGAAAAATTATAGCTCACCTACTATTTGTTTTAAGGATAAACATAACAGTTCTTTTCACTCATCAAATTTCAGATGTTTTAGAAGCACAAAAGGACACAGCGAAAAGATAACATTTCTTGGTAAGAGAATCTTGCTTAGAAATATGAGTCCATAGGGTTTTTGTATATGTATTTTTCTTTTCTTTTCTTTTCTTTCTTTCTTTCTTTCTTTCTTTTTTTTTTAACTGTAAGAAACTCCTGTAAGTGATGCAGGAGAGATTTAAAATAATGAAAAACAAAAGATAAGAAAGGCCAAATGGTTTAAAGTTATTTTATCTCTGGAAGTAACCCAATGACAGCCCAGCCCAACATTAAAACAATCTACATTGTGAGCAGAACAGTTAAAATCAGTGTGGCCATCTGGAAACATTCCAAGCATTATGGATTGATGGCCAAAGACAATCCCCTTTTAACAACTGAGCACATTCACACAAAACCGCAACTCAAAGGTCTATGGAAAAGAAAATGCTCATATAAAAAAAGCAACAGGCTGAAGAAGAGGATTCTTTACATGTAAGAAACAGTCACAGCAATAACTTGAAAGAGTAATGACAATGAAAATTTCAAATTTCCAAAGTAAGGTCCATATGAGAATTTCACCTAGCATTATTTAGATCTGTGCTTGACTATTTTTTTTTTTTACTTTTTTGCACTACAGAAAAAAGAAAAAAAATATCATATGACATATCACTATGCATGAAAAACTCAATAATTTCAGAATCTAAAGTAAAAATAAGAAAAAAAACAAACAAACCCTGATACCTCCTATATAATTATATCACTGACCCAAAGTGTGAACAAAAGTACCACCAAACTCCTTTTTGGAATTGTGATCAATTAATAAGAGTTCCATACTAATTAATCCTTAATTTTGTGTTTTTGAAAATGAAATTCAAGTGAATGCAGCTAAATCATGTTTCAAGGTAGAATATTTAAATATTGATAGATGTTTTCTTTACATGATTATCAGGAAGATAATTTTTAAAGTGGAAAACGTAAGATAGTTGTTGACGAGCAGTGTCTAAAATGTTCAAGTCAATCTGCACAACACACTCACCGCCAAGTTTGGTTTTGCTTCTAGCATCAATGCTTAAAACTATTTTTAAAGGCAATTAAAATTGTATAGGTGGCATAAATCCAGAGAAGAACAGCTGTCCCTATTGACACACCAATTGTTCAGAAGATACTCTTATGGTTATTTTCAACATTCCATATTCACTATCTTTAAGAAATTTGGGAATAAATAAATCTACAATATTTAAAATAACTAAAACGTTATACAAAAAAGTATTTTGTGATATTTTAAATATTATCAACTAACAATTGATCCTGTATTAGATATGGTTTGAGAAGTATAGGGTTTTTTGGATGCTGTTATGATTTATTTTGTAATTACCATTAATTTGCATGAACAAGTACCCATTTGTGAATAAAATTGCTTGATGCTCTATGAGAAAGCATCAATGGACACAGCTCATGTATTGCAGAAACTGTGGCTGCTATTTATTATTGTCATTGCTGTCTTTAGTATGAAACCCTGTATAGAATTGGGGACAATAGCCTCTCAGGATGAGTGAATCAGATTTTTCCATTGTCTATGATCCTTCTTTATTATGACCTAACAGTTATTGTTTTGCTACTTCAGTACCATGACATAATTCATTATATGATGAATTTTGCTAAAAGACAGGCTTGAATTGCCACAAATGTGGAATCTATCCCCAAATAATAATAGAACTTAACTCAGAATCACAGTAAAATATCATTTTATGTTTAAAAAGTTTATTACACTTCTTGAGCATACAAATGCCCCATTTGCTACTATCACAGGCATATCTTAATAATTCTGAGTAGACTATTCCTAGTATAGAAACCTCAGGGTTTATTTGCAAAAAAGTGAAATGGGAAGCTCTACAGATCTGTGTCTGACTCCTAGCTCTATAACTTATTTGAACTCTAATGTACTTTTAATGATCGAGGGAAACCATCCAATTTGCATACCTGAAAATTGTTGATTGCTGAGTTTAAAAGAGAAAATCAGTGCAAGAAGCTAGCATTGTGTCTGGCTCAATATGAGCAAAATATCTGGAAAACTAACAAACCTCATCAATGGGATTTTTTTTTTTAAACACATCCTTAATTTCTGGCCCCATATAACACTTCAGGCTCATCTTGCTTATTCTTCTGACCCAGTCCTAGAATCAGTCATTTCTTCAAGGAGCCCTGAAATTTGTTAGTGGAAAATAGCATTAGAACCCAAGCTCTGACGTGCTCTTTGCTACCAGGATACCATCTCTTTGGGGCACTCTCGGTTCACAGACTAACCCATGCATATACACATGTCTATAAATATTTCTATATTCAAAAAAACATAAGTTAATACTGACTTCTCCAATGATCCATATAGATAATTCTAGACCCCCAGCTCCCCTGGCTTATCTGCATATTCTTACTCCAATAGTGAGGAACCTGGCTCTCGTCATCCACCATTTATTCATTTATTTACTTCATTGTTCAATTTCAGTGTTCGTGTATAGCAGTATGAGAATTGTTAACTCATATCTTAATGGGGTAAACTTCATCAACCAGACCACAAGGCTTTTGTGCAACTGCTTCATCCTTTCCTCTTACAGCTGCTACTCATTAGAAAAGTTACACTAGTCAGCAGTCCCTTCCTCCTACTTCATTCAAGGGGTGTTTCACGTATTTTTAATACAATTGGATTCTTTTGCCACAGTCTGCATTCTTTCCTAAGATTCCAGGGCATCCAAGTAATTTTTTTTTATTCAAAATAAATTTGCATGCATTGAAATTCACTATTTGTGCTATAAAGAGGTTTGACAAACGCATAATGCCATGTATCCCTCATTACAGTTTTATATGAAAAGTTTCAATACCCTAAAAATCCCCTGTACTTTAGTTATTCATCCTCTTGCCCCACCCTGAAGGCCTGGCAACCATGGATCCTTTTACAGCCTCAATAATTTTACATTTTCCAAAATTTCTTATAATTGGAATCATATATGCAGCTTTTTCATATTGGCTTTTTAACTTAACAATATCCACTTACCTTACCTCCATGTCTTTTTGTTGCTTGATAGTTCATTTATTTTTATCACTGGATAATACTCCATTGTATAAATGGACCACAGCTTGCCTATCCATTCACCTATCAAAGACTATCTTGGTTGTTTTGCTTGGGGTAATATGAATAAAGCTGCTGTAAATACGTGCAGACTTTGCAGACATAAGTTTTGAAATTAATTGAGGAGCTACTTTGGAATACAAGTGTTTCATTGCATGGTAAGACTGCGCTTAACTCTGAGAAACTACCAAACTATCTTCCAGAGTGGCTCTACTATTTATATTCCCATCGGCAATGAATGAGAGTTCCTGTTGCTCTACAACATCATTAGCATTAGGTATTGTCAGGTTTTTTGGATTTTTAGGTAATCTAATAGTTTATATAGTGGTATCTCATCATGGTTTTAATGTGCAATTCCTTGAAGACAAAGAAGGTTGAACATCTTTCATGTTTCTATTGAACAATCTGCATCTTCTCTCATGACTCATCTGTTCAGAACTATTACCCATTTCCTAGTTTTCTTTTTATGTTTTCATTTGTATATTTTGAATACAAGTCCTTTAGCAAATATGTGGTACGAAAATATAGTCTCCTAGCCTCTGACTTGACTTTGTATTCTTTTAAGAGTGTCTTTTACAGAATGCATGTTTTTAATTATAATGAAGTCCCCCTTATTTTTTTTCCTTTCATAGATGGTGCTTTTGGTGTTGTATCTAAATACGCATCACCAAACCCAAGGTCACACAGATTTTCTCCAGTGTTTTCTTCTAGGAGTTTTACAGTATTGCTTTATATATATATGATCCCTTTTGAGTTAATGTTTGTGAAACTGTAAGATTTGCCTATAAGTTTTTTGTTTTTGTTTTGTTTTGATTTTAACACATGGCCATCAATTGTTCCAGCATCATTTGATGAAAAGACTATCCTTCTTTTATTAAATTTTTTTGCATGTTTGTCAAAGATCAGTTGATTATATTTTTAAGTCTACTATGGGGCCTCTACTGTGTTCTGTTTTTTGGGTTTTTTTTTTTAAGATTTTTTAATTTACTCATTTGAGAGAGAAAGAGGGAGAGCATGAGCAGGGGGGAGGGTCAGAGGGAGAGGCAGAAACACTCTCCCCACTGAGCAGGGAGCCCGATGTGGGACTCAAACCCAGAACCCCAGGATCACAATGTGAGCCGAAGCCAGACAACTTAACTGACTGAGCCACCCAGGGGCTTCACTTCTAGTGTATTCTATGCTAGATATATTTGCATATGCTATTCAGATGCTAGTTTGTCTTGATTACTGTCACTTTATAGTAAGTCTTGAAGTTGGATAGTGTCAGTCCTCCAACTTTGTTCCTCTCACTCAATATTGTGTTGGCAATTTTATATCTTTTGCCTTCCCATTTAAACATAAGAATCAGGTTGTTGACATCCACAAAATAGCTTGCTAGGATTTTGATCAGAATAGCAATGTCTCTATATTTCAATTAAGGAAGAATTGATGTAATATTGAGTCTTCCAATCCTGGAACATGAAAGATCTCTCCATATATTTAGATCTTTTTTGTTTTCTTTTTTTTTTTTTAAGAGTTTATTTATTTATTTGACAAAGACAGAAAGAAAGCACAAGCAGGGGGAGCAGTAGAGGGAAAGGGAGAAGCAGGCTGTCCAATGAGCAGGGAGCCCAATGCGGGGCTTTGTTCCAGGACCCTGGGATCATGACCTGAGCAAAAGGCAGATGCTTAAACAACTGAGCCACCCAGGCACCCCTAGATCATCTTTGTTATATTTCATCAGGGTTTCTGCCTATATATCATCATATTTTATTAGATTTAGATCTGGATATCTCATTTTCTGCTGCTATTGTAATGAACATTTTGTTTTTAATTTGAAATTCCTATTTTTCATTGCTGGTGTATAGGAAAGCAATTGACTTTTGCATATTGACCTTGTATCTGATGGCCTTGCTATAAGCACTTATTAGGTTGCAGGTGCTTTTCATTTGCTTTTTTTTTTTTTTGTATTTTATATGGAAACCATTGCACGTACAAAATAAAACATTTTAATTTCTTCATTCTCAATCTGCATAAAATTTATTTTATCTTTTTGCATTAGCTATAAGGCAGTTTACCAGTTGAAGGTAGGTATAGAAGGTAGGAAAGATATTCTGTAATCTTATGATTAAAGGTCACTGTTTTAGTGCTCTTATGAGCCTTGGCCGTGAATTTCATTACTGTCTTTCACTTTCTTCCTGACAGCTTGGTTGAGGCAGGAACACTAGAGTGTTATATAGTTGGGTAATTCCCTCTCCCAGATAGGATAATTCCCTGGACTTATTTCAAAATTATCTTTCTCCCCCCACCTCACTTCTTCCCTCTCTCCTCATAGCCACAACCCATGCTAGAAACACTCAGAAGTTTTGGGTTGTTTTTTTTTTTTCCCCCTAGACTCTTCTCCATGAGAAACGGGTAAGATTCCTAGAGATAAATCTCCAGAGAGTGTGGACCCTCCTCTAAATCATCAGCCTCCAGAATTTTCTCATTCTCATGCTAGTTCATGCTCTGACTCCAACAATTCATCAAACTTTCATTTAAGCATTCCTACACATTTATGGCTCCAGTGGCTTCTGCAGCAGGTGAGCTGATCGAGGCTGTAATTCCTGTATTTGTCTGGTGAACCTCCTTAATTTCAGAGTTTCAATTTAATGGGGAGTACATGAATTTGATAATCAGTGATTTCCAAGCATGTGGATTAAATGTTTCATTTTTCTAAGCTTTTCATCAAAACTCAAGATGAAACATTTTACGCTCCCTGAATAAGATACATTTTTTTTGCAGACAAATTTCTCGTGTTCTTTAATTCGTAACAAAACTTTCATGATAGGGATCAGAGGAGAGAAACTGAAAAGCAAAGTGTAAAATAAGCTGTAGTATGACTTTTTGTACAAAGTTGAAGTAAAAAGAAAATAGTCACTGTCGACTATCATTGGCAGGAAATCTTACCTGTTAAACGATGGTGAGATTTGAAAAGTAGTATCGTGGAAGGGGATCCATATTTACTGAACAAATTCTTCTCTTTCATGTCCTCCTTTGTCTAACAGACCCCAGAAATGTGAGTAGCGTTTTCCTTTTCCAGATTAAGAACTAAGGCTTAGAGATGCTTGACAGGTTTTCCTCAGGTCATAAAGAGATTTTGTGACCAAACCAGGAGCCCATCAGGATGTGGATCTAGATCTGCCTGCAGAGTCCAATGCTTGGGTCGTTTGTCTTCTGAAAGAGTCGGATACTTTCCCTTGATATGTTTGACAGGAAAACTCTGAGTTCTCTAACTACATATATAGCCTTGGATAATTGACTTGACATCTTCTTACTTAAACTGGGTATAAAATAAGAAGGTTGAAAGGTTCAAGCTCTTTTAAATTTTCTATGTTCAGTTAAAGCAGACACAAGTGACCTTTTTGAAAATGGTTTTTATTAAAGGTGTGTTCTTTTCTTTATACTAGTCTTTTTAGAAAATGGACAAAATGATTGATATGCTTTAATGATTAAATGCTTACTATGTGTTTCCTCAGAGAAGCACCTGGATTTATCCCAATTAATATATATTTTTTATAAAAAGAGCAGTGCCTTTCAAATTTGAATGGATATATAAATCACTTGGAGATCTTGTTAAAATACATTCTCTGATTTTATATGTCTGGCAAGATGCCTGTGATTCTTCAGTTCTGACCATCTCCAAGTTGATGCTCATGTTGTTTGCCTAGGGACCATGCTGATACAGCAAGGGTCTAGACTTCTGGAAAGACTTGGTGATGCTCTCAGAGGCACGTGACGCTTTACTTATTCTTACTTGTTGGGCATATTTTCAGAAATTAATTTCTAACTAGAGAGTTGGGTTTTCAATTCTGGCTGCACATTATTAGCTAACCACAGACATTCAAGAAATACAAGATGCTTTGCAGTTGCTCTATCAATCCTACCATAGCAATGTGACTGAGGAATTGTAGCAGTAATGTATCTAGTTTGTTTTCAGAAGCTGTGAGTACTCTCTTCTCTGCTGCAGGGTGTCCTGAAAGCAGCTAACTTTTATTAAGCATCTACAATTGGTAAGGAATTATGTAGAACACTGTGTACACAAAAGTGACCCTGCCTTTATGAGAAGGTGCCAGTAATTTTGTATACTAACAAAATATGCATTCTTCCCTCCTTTTTGATTCTTGATTAATTTGTTAAACTATAAAATATTTCAAACATGTTGAAAAGCAGAGAAATTAGTGGCAAGCACATGTTAGTTAATATTTTGTCATTGTTACTTTCTGTCTCCCTCTTTTCCTTGAATGCAGCTGATGATACTCCTTAAAATAAGACCCTTCTTCCTCTTTCCTCTTGGCTCAGTGATAGCTCTCCTTTTATATCCCACTCCTGGATTAATTTACATTTTTTACATAACCATAGCTATATATCAATATAGATCTCTCTATGGATAAGAGATAGATGATGGGGAAATAGAAAAAAAATAGCATTATTTCTACTTTTTTTTTAACTTACACAAATCATTATTATATGCATTATTTCATCTTGTTCAATTGAAAGATGATGAAATGTGTATTTAGGCATTGTGTTTATACAACCGATTATCATTTCACTGTTCGTCAAACACATTCACTTATTTCCCTAATATTAGAGACATTTTTGCTATATTCTTATTGCAAACAATGATGCAATAAGCATCGTAGAGAAAATGTCCTTGTGCACATGAGGGTTGTTAAGGTGTGAGAGTACTTGCGTTGCCAATACTTTGAGTCATCAGATTCACGCAGATTTGACCAAATTGGTATTTATGAGATGTTTTAGCATCCATTTCTCTATTTACTTGTGCAAATAATAAACTTTTATATCCTTTTCTTTATCTTCCATTAAGTTGGGTTTTTTAAGGATTTATTTATTTATTTGAGAGAGGCAGAGAAAGTGGAGGGAAGAATAAGAGGGAGAGGGAGAAAGAATCTCGAGCAGACTCCCTGCTGAGTGTGGAGCCCAATGCAGGGCTCGAGCCCACAATCCTAAGATCATGATTTAAGAGAAATCCAGAGTAGGCCCTTTAAACCCACGGAGCCACCCACGTAGCCCATTTCATCAGGTTTTTAAATCCAACAATTTCTTGTTCATATCTTTTGACCATTCTTATGAATTTCTTTTCACTGCGGCACCATTGTTAATGTAACTATTTATATATTCAGGGTACAAATCCTTTTCAGTTATATGTCTTGAGAATATCATTTCACATTTGTGGAAGATCTTTTAATTTAGTGCACCATGTTTATTTTAGTGTAGAAAATTATCTAGCATTTTCTTTACTTCCCCTGCCCCCTCTTGGTGACCTTGTCTAAAATATTTTATCTTTTAAAAAGTCTCTCTCTGGAGTGCATGGGTGGCTCAGTCAGTTCAGCATCCAACTTTTGATTTCAACTTGGGTCATGGTCTCAGGATCGTGGGATCAGGCCCTGTGTCAGTCTCCAAGCTCAGCACGGAGTCTGATTGAGGATTCTCTCTCTCTCCCTCTCCCTCTGCCCCTGCCCCTGCTCACACTCTTTCTCTCCAGAACAAATAAATAAATCTTTAAATAAATAAATAAATAAATAAATAAATAAATAAATAAAAGTCTCTCTAAAATTCTTTTTTTTAACTTTTGCATTTCTATCTTTAAACCTAGTTGATTACATTTTGTTTAAACTATTCAGTTGGATATATTTTTTTAATATAGATAAACATTGTCTAGCACCATTTATTAACTACGTTGACTTGCAATTTCACTTGTTATTCGGAAAGTTCCCGTGTGTGCATGAGTTTGATTGTGTTGATACGCTTCCTGGCTATTTTTTCAGAAGGTGTACTTTGCCATTATACCAACACACGCTTTATTATTATTGCTTCATGATAAGTTTAACTAAATAGTAGAGAAATACTAGTTCTTCAAATCTGTTTTGGTCACTCTGGGGCTTTTCTTCCTCCATAAGAAGCTTAGATCCATTTTCTTAAGCTTCATAGATAAGGACTTGAAGTTTTCCTTAAAATTGCATGGAATAATTAGCATGATTTGAGAAAAGTAATGTTTTCTTTTTTCTTTTTTTTATTTATATTTTTATTACGTTTTGTTAATCACCATACATTACTTCATTAGTTTTTGATGCAGTGTTCCATGATTCATTGTTTGCGCATAACACCCAGTGCTCCACGCAGTACGTGCCCTCTTTAATACCCATCACCAGGCTAACCCATCCCCCCACCCCCCTCCCCTCTAGAACCCTCAGTTTGTTTCTCAGAGTCCATCGTCTCTCATGGTTCGTCTCCCCCTCTGATTTCCCCTCTTCATTTTTCCCCTCCTGTTATCTTCTTCTTTTTTTTTTAACATAGAAAAGTAATGTTTTGAATGACGTATTTCTATCCATGAAAACCATGTCTGACAGGTAAGTCCTTTGGCAAATTCTTATAATTGTATCTATTGAAAACTAAGATATATTTGTAAGAATTTCCCCCCTCAGGAATGTAGTAGAATTTGATGGTATCCTCATTTAATTATATATTTGCAATTGCTTAGTTACAGGAACCCTGTTGCTTCTTTAATCTCATACTCTCTTATATGGTCTATTACAGAATCATATTTTTGTAGCAGTTGTATTTTTTCTTTGCATATATTTATTCATTAACTTACTTATATTTTGTCCCACTGTCTTTCAAATATAGTGTTCTGCATAAGTAGTAATAGTGTTGACCCTTGTCTATTCTATGACTTCAAGCACAGCTTCTCAAATTTCACCATTAGATATTATTTTGGATAGATTTTTTTAGTTCTCTTTTAACAAATAAAGTAAGCTAGCTTCTATCCTTAATTTACAGGTACATTGTTTTAGTTTCATTTATTGGTAGTTGATTTAATTAGTTTTACCATCTACTGAAATGATGACATTACCTTTTCTCCTCTGATCTGTTAATATTTGAAGATTGTCGTGTATATTTTATCTGAGTTAATGATACCATTCTGGCTATTGTTAGATAAATCTGGCTCATTGATGACATATTATCCACTTGCATAATTTTAGTGAGAGTGCTGAGATGCTGATATTTAAAATTTTGCACTTACTGTCTTAATTCAGCTAATTTGTCTTTCTCAATCTATCCTTGCCTGGCTTTGCTATCAGAGGTATAGCAGCTTCATAAATTGAATTTGGAAACTCTCATTTTTCAGCCCTCTGGAACAGTTTATATAACTTAGGGATTACATGTTCTTTTAAGGTTTTATAGAACTTGGTTATAAAACTGTCTGGGCCTGGTGTTATTTTGCATGTGGGAGGTGGGTGGGGAGGAGGGTAAATGTTAATCTATAGCTTCTAGAGCTTTAATACCACAAATGGCTTGTTAAGTTTTATATTTCATTTTGAGTGAGTTTTAATAATTTTTCCTTTTTGAAAATGTCATTTTATATATGTTGGAAAGTTATCTATATAATCATTTTTTTTAACCAACTCAGTCCATGCTTTCTACATTACTCTGATTCCTGATTTGTGTGTGTGTGTTCTTTATATTTTCTTGATGCATCATACCAGAGTTTCACACATTGGATTTATCTTTCTGAAGAATCAGATATTTTAAATAATTTTTTTACTATGTTATGTTAGTCACCATACAGCTCTCATTACAACACATGCCCTCCTTAATACCCATCACCCTGTTAACCCATCCCCCCACCCCCCTCCCCTCTAAAACCCTCAGTTTGTTTCCCAGAGTCTATAGTCTCTCATGGTTCATCAACCCCTCTGATTTCTACCCCCTTCATTTTTCCCTTCTTTCCCCTAATGTCCTCCATGTTATTCCTTATGTTCCACAAATAAGTGAAACCATATGATAATTGACTTTCTCTGCTTGACTTATTTCACTTAGCATCATCTTCTCCAGTCCCATCCATGCTGATGCAAATGTTGGGTATTCATCCTTTCTGATGGCTGAGTAATATTCCATTGGATATATGGACCAGGAATCAGATTTTTTAAAAAATATTTTCCTTGGATTCTATTTTCTGTTTCATTAGTTTCTAGACTTTATGATTCCCTTCCTTCAATATTTCTTGCACTTACTCTTTTACTCTTTTTCTAACTCACCAAATTAAATATTCATCATGTAATTCTCAACCCCTTTTTTAAGTGAATGAACACATTCTAAAAACTTCAAATTTCTGGGGCATCTGGGTGGCTCAGTTGTTTAGGTGTCTGCCTTTGCCTCGTCATGATCCCAGGGCTCATCATGATCCCAGGGTCCTGGCATGGAAGCCCCACTTTGGTCTCCCTGCTTAGCAGCGTGTCTGCTTGTCCCTCTCCCTCTGCCCCTCCCCCCACTCATGCTCTCTCTCAAATAAATAAATAAATAAAACACTTCAAATTTCCTTCACATTACTGCTATAGTTGAAACTCCCAAGTTTGAATATCTAGTGTTTCCAATGTTAATCAGCACTAAATCTTTTGTGATTCAGAATAAATAATTTTTTAAGTTCTTATTTAAATTCTAGTTCATTAACATACAGTGTAATAAAAACAGTATTTGATATGATCAAGTTAAAAGTGATTAACCATAGAGTTTGAAAATCAACAAAAGAGGAACAAATACAAAACCCCCACATAGTCATGATAACACATTTAAAAACATATAACTAGTTTATTGAATACTATAAACTTGGTGGGCTACAAATATAAATGATTTTCTTTTCTCCAGTTAAAAAAAAAAAGAACTAAATCTTTTGTATTTTCTGTTGTTTCTTCTTTAACCCAAGAATTATTTAAATGTGTTTATATTTTATTTTCCAAATTATGAAGATTTAGGGATGTTTCAAAATATGAATCCCCAATTTAATGTATTTGCCTGATATAGCTGTCTTCGTATTTGTTGAGACCTTTTCTGTGTCCTATATTGTTAACTGGAAATATTCTTTGTATACTTCAAAATTACTGATGTTTCAAAATCATAGATATTGTCTATTTCACGATGCTTCCCTCTCTCCCCTGCCATTCTGTCGCTTGTACCAATCTTGTTATTTGTGTTTTTTACTCTAATCTTTTCGGATCTATCACTTATATCATGACTTCTTGAGAAAGAGTTGTTATAAATAATTTCTAATTATTTTGTACAATAGTTGATTTGTTTGGTAACTTTGTCAATTTTATTTTATATATTGTTATCTTATTACATTCCCATAGGTGTAGGATATTAAATCTCAGGTATATTGGTTATTCTTATTCTTTTTATCATTCTACAATAATATGCTTTATCCCTAATTATGTTTATTAAAGTCTATCTTGTATGAAATTAATATTGTTATGCCAGCATTCTTTCATTTTTATTTGAGATTTTTTTAAATCATTTACTCTCTACACTAGCACGTTTCATCTATGTTTTCTGTAACCCATACATAATTAAATATATTTTTTACCTTCTTGTGGCTTATAGCCTAATGGTTAAGATCAAGGACACTCCTGTGCCTTCCAAGAGTTTCCTTCCTTCGTGTTTAGTGCCCCAGTGTTTCCATGATGTACTTAGGCATATTTTATTTATGATTAAAATTGATTGCATTTTTTCAGTATTAATATTTCTGTCCTTTGGTAAGGTCTTTCATTCTTTTGGTATTGCCTTTCTCCCATTGATTTTGTTTTATCCTCTTGGAATTCAAAGTATTCATATGTGTCATTGTCTTATTAAATACTATATTCACCTTTCAAATACTGTTTCCAATTGTCTACCTCTTCAGTGGTTTTTAACGTACTATGTAATATCCTCAACTATAGCATTTAATTTTTTAATTTTCTTTTTAACATATCTAATCTGCTGTTCAAGGCATGCATTAAAAATCTAATTTGAATAATTATATTGTTGTTTCTAAAACTTATTTTTGATCCTTTTATAGTCTGCTCCACTGTCTTTCTTTTTGCATCTTTTAATATTTCCTTTTAGTCTCACACCTTCTTTTTGAGTGTACTGATTTTATTACTCTTATTTTTCCAGTTACCTCAAGTTTTGTGTGATAACCCTCCTCATTTTTGAGTCTGCTCCTTTCCCACCTGGTGGAAAATATCTTCTTGTTAGTTACGATTTCTTTCTTCCCTTACTTATTTACTTATTTCTACTATGAGCCCCTATTCCTTTGAAGTATTCCTCCAAGTTGATCTTGAGTGTGTACCCACTGCTTGTGCTAGGATGTCATTGTCTATGGACCAATTTTTATAGTCACAGCTTGGCTTGGGCATTTATGCAGCTTATCTATAATGAAAAATCAAACAAATATAAAGCAAAGTGCTGGCATGAGCTCTTAATGTCTTTAGAAAAATACCCTGATCCTCAACCCCCAAGTCAAGATAGAAATAGTCTTCCCAGCCATATCATCTCTCCATCTCAATCTTTGGGCAGTTTATCATCTTCTCACTGAGATTGTAACACTGCAAAGATCAAGACTATCATCCCATTCATAAGTTTCAGTCCCTTCCAACACACTGGGTGGAGAGACCTGATCTCCTTTCTCAAGATTCTCCTTGCCATTTTAGGGTCCAGTTGACCCAGGGGAACCCATCCTTTTTCCTGGTTGCCTGTTTCCTCCTTGATTATAGCCCTTGTGGATTTTGCTTGTTATATTTGGAGCTAGCTAGCAATATTTTAAACAGCTATATTTAACCCAGATTCTTTAGTACTTTGTAGGAAGATTTTCATGCAAGCTTAGTTCTTTATTTTATTGGAATCAGAAGTCTCCCTGTCTTCTGTTTTTCCTTACCCAAAAGATTCATGAAATTAAGAAGCACTTACTTCTATTTAACTCCATTAACATGTATTTGGTCTCATCAAAACATCCAATCTGCTTAGTTTTTTTTTAAGTTTTTGTTTGTTTTCAGCTTCAAGCAATCTATCAGGCCCTTTCTGATTTTTGTGCCTTTTTTACTCACTTTAGCACCATGAACCATGACATCTATATTCTCTTGCTGGTATTCACAACTCCCTTTTATGCTTTTCTTTCCATTGCACCTGCCTGGGTCACTTCTGTTCGTTCTTTGCTAGTTTCCCTGCCTACACTCACTCTCTTCCACAGACCACTCTCCAGCTACAGCTAGAACGATTGAAATGAAACAAAATCAAATTGTTCCTCCCTGCTTCAAACTCTGATATCTTCCCATTGTCTATAAACTCATCTCTTAACGATAACTTAAGAGATACTTGATGGTTTGGTCTCCATCTACCTCTCAACTACACTGAGCTTGTTTCTTATTTTCTTCCGCCTTTATGAATGTGGAATTGCTTTCCATTCTTTGATAAATGCTCTGTCATCTCAAAAGCACATAATTAGGCAACGGTTCTCAAAGTAGTTCCCTGTGCCAGCAGTAGTTCCCTGTGCCAGATCACCTGGGAACTTGTAGAATTTTGGAGTTCTATCCCTGACCTACTGGGTCAGAAATGATGGGGGTGGGCCCAGCAATCCGTGCTTTCACAAACCCACCAGGTGTTTCTAACACATGTTAATGTTTGAGAACCACTCCCATAGGTATTTCTTCTGTCTGAGACACTCTCCATGCCCCACCTAACCCTGCATGGACAAGCTGTCCCAAGCTTCAGGCTTCAGATTAACTCAGCTTCTCAGTGAGGCAAAATAGATCTTTAAATCACGTTGAATCCACATTCATGGCGTGATGCACTTCCCTGATAAGTGTAGTTACCTGGTTGTTTGCCAAATCTGATTCACATCAGTCTTCTGGGAGAAACCACAGGCACTGAGAAAGTCAGGAATTTTAATAACCTCTTTCTCATATATTTTCAATGTTTGCCACCTACTTACAGGGTAGAAGAGTGGAAATATTTTTGGATGATTGAATGGATGCAAGGTTTAAGTAGTGTTTTCCTTGTAGAGGTTGAAATTAGTTCTCTCTTTCCTCTCACTTTGCTTTCCAGGGATATTTCCTGAAAGAATTGATATAAGAGAAGTCTGAACCACAGAGGTTATTTTCTGTATTCCAGCTATTTTGTTTGTCAGTACGTTTCCTGGTTGGAATCAATCTGTCTCTCTCTTTATCTCAATCTCTTTCTCTCTATCTCTCTGTCTCTGTCTCTCTTTTGTATCTATCTATCTATCATCTATCTATCTATCTATCTATCTATCTATCTATCTATCTATCATCTATCATCTATCTATCTAGAGAGACAGAAAGACATTTATATTCCACATTTTTTAAGTCAATGACTGGTGGGTTAGAAATGTCTACAAATATGAGTTATTGGAGTAATTTGGTCCGAGTACAGACTCAAACTTCAATTTGTTCAATGAACAATATTCACTAAGAACTCACTCTGCGCAAAATGGTACTAAATCTTTCCAATAGGTGACTGCAGCTGTGTTTACTGGTGAGCCTGGAGAGGAGAGGTAAGGGCCAGAGTTTGAACTGCCAGATGTGGGTCGAAGTGTAAGAGGCTGGCTACAAGCTTATACTTTCCCTTGTCCTTCACTTTTTACCTTTGGTGACCTTGTCATGCCCTTCATGCTCTGGGGAATTACTTCAGCTCAGAAAACTCTGTTTTCATTTGTCTTCTTTTGATTATGTTTTCTCTTCTTTATGAAGGATCGATTTTCTTCATTTTTGCTGATTTTATTCTCTTTTCTTCTAACTTTTCATACTAAGATTTGTATTTTGTCATCTTAATTTTGGTCTCATCAATGTGTTATTTATTTCATAGATTTTGAAAATGTTCCTTTAAATTGTGTGCACTCTTTTTCAGTGATTTAATTTATAATGTTATCAGGAGGCATAATCTTGGAAGCTTCAATGTGGGAAAAACATATACAATGAACAATGTGGTTTGGAATCTTCATCTAGATCTCTCTACAGCTGACCATCGTCAACTTCTATCAGTAGGCAATTCTCATTCATATCATGCATCTGTCAAGATATTCATGTATTAAAATAAAAAAAAATATTGCAGTGTTCTGGGATCAAGACCCACATTGGGCTCCCTGCTCAGGTTTTCCCTTTCCCCCTTTCTCGTGCTCTCTCTCTATCTCCATCCCTCTCTCTCAAATAAATAAATAAAGATGTTCATGTATTAAATATGTTTTATGAAGTTAGTTGTAAGCAAGAAGAAGTATTCGTGCTTGGATGGAGCAGTGGAAAAATGGACTGGATCGCAGTCCATGAAATAATCATGCAATGTAAATTGAGATGTATGCACGTGAAAGGTACCATATGAGTATAAGGATAGGCCATATGTAGCCTGCAAGACCAGAAGGATGTACTTGGAAACATAGGTGAGCTGATTATTCCTGGCAAAAAATAGGAAGTGCAAATACCTGAGATAGAAAAGAGGTTTGTGATATTGGAGAAATAGAAACAAGGTCAGTATAGTCAGCAGGTAATGCATGGGGACTGGGAGTCAGAGTACTGCCTGGACGGTAGTGGAAAAGTCAATGCAAATTCTGAAGTTTTAGGCAGAGTCCAAACCATCAAGTGCCTTGTAGACGACATTTGCTTCTTTGACAGATCATGCTGGTTCTGAATGGAAAATAGGTTTAGACACAGATGAGAGAGAGCAGAATAAGTAGGTGGAGGTGGGCTGTGGAGATGTTGGTGGCTTGCATTAGTGTAGTGGAAGTGGCAGGAACAAGAAGAGGGTGAAGTTGGAAAGCATTTAGAAGACAGAACCAGCAGGACTTGGAGACTGGTTGGCCATATGAGTGAGGGTGCAGCTTCTAGCTAAGATAGGGGACACCGGAGAAGCAAGTTTGGGGAAAGATCTCTTAATAGTTTAGAATATATTGAGTTTAAATAATTGTGAGCCATGTGAGTAGGATTTTAATTATGCAATTGCATTTATATGAGATGAAAGAAATTTATGAGAAGGACATGTAGCTATCTACAGTATATTGTTGGTATTAGAACAGACTTTTGAGGGAGCAGGTTAGTGCACTGGGACAGGGAATAGGATTGGGTAGGAGACCACAGATCTTTGAAGGGAATTGATAAAACCAGCTAAAGTGTTAATAGAAAATCCAAGAAGGTGAGTGTTGCCAACTATAAAGAAAATATTTGAAAGAGGGAAGATGGATCACGTATGTTCACAGTTGTTGAGGAACCCAGCGAAATAAATGGCTTAAAGTCCATTGATTAAAGCAACAGAGGCATTTTTGACTTTTGACGCAGTTGTTTCAAAGCTATTATTTATGAGTTAAGGAATGAATGTAGGTGAGGTGAGGAGAGAAAAGAGACAGGCCGAATCTGGAGAGGAATGTGGACACCAAAGAGGGTTTTCCTTTTTCTTTTTTTTTTTAAGATTTTATTTATTTATTTGACAGAGACACAGTGAGAGAGAGAACACAAGCAGGGGGAGTGGGAGAGGGAGAAGCAGGCTTCCCGCCGAGCAGGGAGCCCGATGTGGGGCTCAATCCCAGGACCCTGGGATCATGACCTGAGTCGAAGGCAGACGCTTAACATCTGAGCCACCCAGGCGCCCCAGGAGGGTTTTTCAATGGATGGGAATGTGGGTGGCACATTAAGATTATTTTGGCACCACACTAAAATTGTTGAAATATTCTTTGTTGCCTTTCTTTTTTAATAAAGACTTGCATGTTTTTATATCCAAATATTCCTATCTTTCACACAACCATTGACATTTAGGAAAGTCACAGAGCTATATGCCACTCTTAGGAAAAAGAAAAGAGCTTATAATTTTCATGTTGGAAAGATTTCCTGAATACCACCCTGAGGATCTTGGAGAATCCACTGAAGGGTGTGCCTTGTGGGCAGGCTCACTGAGCACCCAAAGATGTATAGGTGCCCAATGACTTTCCAAGGACAGTAGGCGACTTGATGTCATATTTCTCTCAATAAATATTACTTGTTATGTATGACTTTAGATGGCCCTCTCTGTTCGTTGCCACTTCACCCAATCCTCTGCCACATTTTTATACAACTCACGTCTTCAACCCAGCAACTTACTGAAGACCAGTCACACACACATGCCTGTCCCTTACCTTACCTCCTGGAGCTCTTGCCCCTCCTTCTCATCATATGGTGACCTAGAATAGTTGGGGGTCCCATATTTTACACTCACCATATTCTTTCCTTTCCTACTTTGCTTTCCCGGTCTTGCTATCCTCTACCATCAAGTAAAAATGACATGCATAAATAAACTCTGGGGAGTAGAAAGAGCCCTCAAGACAAAGTGTCAATCATGCCTGTTCCATTACAAATCAGTTTATGTTAAATTATATGCCTTGACATTCTAATCTTCATATTATAATCAGTTAATTAGTAGTAATTAGTATAGTTTAGCCCAAAATAGCTGCCTTAAATCCTATGTGCTCTTTGTAATCTTATTTAGGCCTCTGCAACATTTAACTATTTAAAACTATTTTTTAAAAAGAACAGTTTGGAACTTCTTATAAATCAGAGTTTTGTTTTTGTTTTTTTTTGTTTGTTTGTTTTGCTTTTTGTTTTTAATTGACAATGCCCTAAAGTTAACTATACAGAGCATGGGTGAATGACCTGGTCTCATCTGGAATTTATAAGGATGGTTTAGAATCTTTGTAGTGCTTGTGGTAGAGAGAATAATTTTCCCCCAGGGGTGTGTGTTATCGTCCTTGGAACCTGTGAATGCAGCCTGTTTTAGGGCAGAGGGGACTTTGTGGATGTGATGAAGTCAAGGGTCTTGTGATGGGGGAGTAGACAGGATCACCCAGTGTAATCACAAGGACCCTCACAAGAGGGAAGAAGGAGAGTCCAAGAGAGTGAGATGCAGCCAGGGAAGTGCAGGCCACATATTGGAAGGTGCTGCTCTCCTGGCTTTGAGGATGGAGGAGGCGCCACCAGCTTCTCAGAAGCTGGAAGATGTGAGTACATGATGTCCCCTCTAGAGACTATGGAGGGATCACAGCCCTGGTGACACTGAAATCTCTACCAGGTTAAACCCATTCCATGCATCTGACCTCCAGAACTCTAAGGTCATACATTTGTGTTGTATTAAGCCAGTAAGTTCATGGTAACTTGTTTCAGCAGCAGTAGGAAACTGACACAATATTCTATAATCACTCAGTGTCCCTTATGCAGTTTCTAACACACACATGTCTTATTAATGAGTTCAGCATTGCTGTATGTAGCTGTGGCTGTTCTTATCCCAACAGTAAGGGACGCTCTGCAGAGGAGAGAGAAGGAGACCAGCTTTGTCATAGATCTGGGGTGGCCTATAGAGACTGAGAAGGCCAGGGGAGCAGACAGAACTCAATCTCCACCTCCCTGAAGACTGGACCAATTAGAGCCCCTACCTCTTGCCCAGTCTGTGGGCTGAGTCCAGTTACCGAGTAGGGCCATATAGCAGCTCTGCTACCTACGTCTTCAGCTGGTCTCTCTTCCCCTAAAGAGCCACAGGAGGATTACCCACATTTTCTTAAAAGAGCCCACCCATGAGTAACTGAAAGGAAAAAACAAGAAAGAAATGAACATGACATTTGCTGCTGTTAAGCATTTTAACTCTTGTTGGACGCCCATCACCCTCTTGTGTGTCTTAAAAAATCTAGAAAGGACTTGTCTTTGCTCTCTGGGGAACACCACCTATCCATCAATCCTGCAGCAACTCAAAAACCATTCTGAAAATACGTCTATGGCTGTAGAACACATTTAATATGTTCCCCTTTCTGACATTTGCTCACTGTAAAAAAAATAAAAGTAAGGAAATTTATTTTTTAATTCCAGGAAAAATTCAAATGCTTGGTGAGTCTGAATCTGAATTGCCCTTTAATAAATCAACAAAATCTTTGTGTTTCTCTCTCTTTGCCTGTGTTCAACGTTCGAATATATGTATTTTACCACAAAACTCTGCCCCATATAAATATGTGTAGCTCACAGCATTTTCAGGGTAACTAGTGGCTCAAAATGATGACATTCTATTGTTACATCAGAATGCCCCCATTTCTGTGTGACAGAGCTCTTTGCAGAAATATAAAGGAAAAAATGTGAATAAATCTTATTTAGCTGGCTCAGTTTAACACTCAAGAAATATGTGAGTCATGCCATGAGGGCTGTGCATAAAACACACAAAGAAAAAAAGAATTATTCCCAGTGATAATCATGAAGTAGTGGGGCTTGATGGTTTTTTAGCAGCTGTGTGCAAATCATTATATATCAATGGCTATGGGGAAACATTGTCAACATCTGGAGTTTTTATTAAACAAATACCAACAGCTACCATTTGATTGCTCTTTCCCAAAGCAGAAATTAAATAATAGTCCATCAGACACCTGCTGCATGAGATTCATCACAGCAGCCTGTACTCTCCATCAAGAGTAAAGTAGCATCTTCCCGGCATTCCCCAGCATGCACAACTTGTGAATGTGTGCGTGTGTGTGTGTGTGTGTGTGACTAAAACTAGAAACAGAAGAAAAGAATACTGATCAGTAAAAAACATGCTTTCTTCCTTATTTAAATGGAAATTTTATTTTTTTTTAATTTTTTTTTAAAGATTTTATTTATTTATTCATGAGAGACAGAGAGAGAGAGAGAGAGAAGCAGAGGGAGAAGCAGGCTCCCCGCCGAGCAGGGAGCCCGATGCGGGGCTCGATCCCAGGACCCTGGGATCATGACCTGAGCCGAAGGCAGACGCTTAACCATCTGAGCCACCCAGGCGCCCCTTTAAATGGAAATTTTAAAAATTGAAAATATGATCACTGCATCACAACATAGTCATGTATTTTTCTGTGAATTTTAGATCCAGCATGCTCTTTTATTATAGTATTAACATGTTTTTTAAAGATTGTTCACATGCAACAGTACCTGGAATGGATCATAATGAATTCCAAAGATAAAAATGGTGGGACCCATTGAAACAGTAGCTACCAGAATTGGAGTGGGGAGACCGCTTATTTGCATAAATGTTTTTACATAAGTTTAAGAGTCAGATGCCTGAGAAATCAGGCTGTTGATCTAAATATGAATTAGAACTTTGCCAGTGCTATGTAAGGGCCATATTAAACAGAAACATGGCTTTGAATGAGCATATGGCAACATCTTTCCCAAAGATTAGTTGGTCTCTCCCATATTGAAAAAGTGAAAGTATAAAGCCTTATTAATAAGCATCATTGGAAATCTCTTGTGTTTGTGCTACTGAAAACTTGTTCCTCAAACCAGCATTATCAGGATCACCTGGGAGCTGGTTACAAATGTAAATTGCTGGACTCTACAACTAGACCTTTTGGATCACATTTTGGAAGTGGGGCCAAGTATCTGTGTTTTAGCAGGTTTTCTAAAGGGCCTGGATGCATGCTAATTTAGAGAATCATGGGTTCATACAATTTGGGAGTACCAGTGGATTTATTTGAAAAATATTGGGAATACTCAAATTTAGCTCAATCCCCTGATCTTTGGTCATACAGGGACTCATAGTCTACATATACAGTTTTCAAACACGCCTCAGAAAAATCCCTTTTATGTTTCATTTTGTAGAAATGTCATATATGTCCATCTAGCACTTTTTCCAAATTTCATTTTAGATTGTCATATATGTCCATCTAGCACTTTTTCCAAATTTAATTTTAGACGGAGAAATGCATATCTTTAATATACAGTAGGAGGGCTTTTTTAGTTGATATGGATGAAAAATAACTGGAGTAAAAACAGTTGTCAAGACTAAGAAAAAACCTGGGTGTGATTTAGTATTTGAAAGTGCTTTCTAGATTATAAAAACTAAATATAATAGTTGAGGTAATATATAGAGTAAGTGTTGGATTAATATTACTCTGACTACCATGACTTAGACTTTTGCCATTAAGATATTTTAAAGAATATTTAGACACTAGTAAGTGCATCATTTAGCTGTATTTCAAATGAAGTTCATAAATTAATTCTGGCTCAAAAATAGGAGTTAATTATTTTCATATAACAAGAATGTGTTGCCAGGAAGGCTGCTGGAACAATATCAGCAATTTGCAATTCTCTTGCTTTGCTTCCATGGTTGCAATATATCATCAAGTCCATGTTCAAGGAAAGTAGAAGGGAAGAAAGCACAGCATGAGATCCATTTATCCCTTTAATCAGAAAAGCACATCTTTTTCTGTAAAACCCTCCAGTGGGCCTTGGTTTAAGGCTCATTGCCAATGGGACCACCTTTAATGGGAGGTGATGAGGGAGAGGGAGATGAGAATGACTTTTACATCAGCCTGTCAACCATGTCTGAATGGCCAGTCCAAGGCTGGACAAAACCCAGGTCATTTTCAGCTCAATGATTCTTTAATCAACAAATAACTTGTTTAGTGATTAATGTAAACTACCAACATGTTCTTGAAATAAGCTAGTTGGGTCAACCCTACAAATGTGTTTCAAGATGAGCATCTTTTTATAGGCTCTTTGTCTCTGAGGATTTAATAATGGGTTGAGTCCATGCGATAGGAAGCACATAAGCAGTCATTTTTCTCATGTTGTATCTCCAACAAGATATACTAATATAAAACAGATGCTCATATCCTACTTCGACACTCACCTAAGGAGATGCACTGCATGGCTGTCCTCAGTGACCTATTCTAGTATCTCTAGGCACAGTATCTCAAGGATGCTCACCCAGGACATCGGACTTTGTTAAGCACAGCTCTATCAGCAGCAGGGAGCTGAACTCAATGAACTTTCAAGGTCTCTTTTAAGGCTATTATCGGATTTTCCTGCCTGTGTAGTCTCAGAACTTGTTTATATCCACATGAGGTCAATGCTTCCTCCCTCCTATTAATTTTCCTGCCATCTGTGCTACCAGATGTAGTGAGAACAGGGGAGGCACTCCACCCTGGGGAAGAAAAGGCAACTCCGCCCAACTGCTCTGCCCCTGCCTCAGAATCGATTCTTCTCTTTGTTCCAGGAGATCTGTGCTCTCACTTGCCAAAAGTAAAGGTCTTAGTGTACAACCAAGTTGAAAATAGCCATCCATTCAGTGCAAAAAAGATTCAACCTGAATGGATAATATTGGATATATTTATTCATTTTTGCTATTTATGAAATAAGTTGGAATGTATTTGCTAGCTAGAGATATGCTAGGTTACAGCTTAGCATAGTTGAGTGGTTGGCCAAAGATAAGTGGGATAAAATTCACTCAAAGGAGAATTAAGAGGAGCATAAAGTAGGGAAAGTCAAGAGACTGAGATCATTTATGACAGGGATAGAAATGACATAAGTTCCTACTCTCATTCCTGAAGCAAACTTGTAAATTATCCCCCAAAATGTGAGATGCACCCAAAAAGGAAAGTTATGAACTGATGATGACCTGCATTACTTCTGGCTCTTCAGGGCTTTTCTTATGAGTTTTGTACCCTTGACATTACAGCCCTGAGATTAACAGAAGGCTTTGGGAAAGTGTATCCCTTAGTTTTGAGTCAGTAGCTTTGTAGTCTGTAGCTAAGAGGGATTGCCAAGGTCACCCATCTATCTCATTCCTGTTACAGCAACTGAGGCATGCAGAGGTGTGGTGATATTCCCCAATACTTTGTCACATGGAGCTATGTGTTGCAAATAGTGCACTCTTGTAACAATTAACTCTATGACATCTTTGGCATGTTAATATTTTAGTTACACATCCATCTACATGTCCTATCCACCAAATTTACTTTGTATTTACTGAGTGGAAAAATCATTTCTCTTTATATCATATGAACATCAGCAGATTTTAGGAGTTGGGTCTAAATTAGGCCTGAACCATTCCTAATGCTTTCATGATGTTCATGAAGATTAGATGTTTGGCTGAATTGAATAAGGAATGACAATAGCATAATAATAATAATAATAATAATAATAAATAGGTTATTAGTGTAGTCTATCCAAGTTATGCTTTTCACTGACTCTTTGACATTGGATAAATCACTCAACCTGCCAGAATCCCCATTACATTAAATTGAGATCATTAGTCTACAAGTGAATCTGTTAAGTCTATAAGCTTTGTCCTTTGTCATAGAAAATTGCCTATGTTAGTTGTACTGAATTTTAAATATAGTTAAAAAAAAGTTATCCAAAAGGTGTATTAGAGCTCTATCCAAGAAAAAATAATAAAGAGAAACGCGTTGGGAGAGACAAGTTCAACACGAGTGCCAGAATTCTGACCACTACCCTGAAATCGCCGGAGGCCCAAGGGAAAATATCAGTATGTATATTTGGGAAGTCAAGCCAGCTGAAAGGAAACTACAGTTTTTTTCATCTCAGACTTAGGTTCTGGCCACCAGCTCTCATGTGGTTGAATGGCATCAATTTCAGTACACAGATTATTCATGCTGAACTGCCCCTGTGGCTTAGCAACTTCTGGCAGTTTTAGTCTGATTAGCTCAACAGCTAATTTCCAAGTCATTGGGGAAATTGGAAACTGAAGTGTATCAACATTGGTAGGATTTGATTATCCAACCTATTCCAACTATAAATGTTCTCAGACTATACTAATAAGTAGAGTCGGTCAAGCTTTTTAGGCAAAGCATGAGTATACTCTGCTCTTAAGTCCATTGTCCTCATTCTGTTACTCTGTAAAATACAAGTCCAATCAATGTCTATGGCAGTTTGCCCTATATACAGCTCTGTGTCATATGCATTTAAATGTTTATGTTACTGAGCTTTTACGATCAAGTGATCAGTGCAAACTGTATAGTAGTATTTGATAGGAATCGTCAGGGAAATTACTTCCCTTAAAATGGAAAAATAAACAACAGATAAAGTAAAGCACACATTGAGTTGACAAGAGGAAAAGTGTCAGGAGATTTTAGTTTGGTCTGGAGGATTAGAAAGACATTATGTAATCTTTTATGAGCTCCCTTCACTGTTGGCAGCCTACAGAGTTACTGAGAGCAGGCATCCTCTTCAACTTCAGAAATAACTCAACACTGCTCTCCTGATGAACACAGTGGCAGACACAGCAGGCATTATGATAGGGACCAAACTGCCCCTTGAGCTATTCTTTCCCTGAATAGTTGTTGCTACACCTTGGACAGAAATTCAACTTGGGGTCATCTTACTTTGCCTTTTCTAATCTTCTACCTGTCCTTTGAGTCTGTCCTTCCACCCTTGAGTTACTTTGTCATTCTCTTCTCAGGGAGCTGCTAAATCAATGAGCATTTTAATGGCGTTCCCTGCTGTGAGGATACACAAGATTCAGAAGATATTTCTTGCTTAGAAACTTGCAGCACATTCTCACTATTATATGACCGAAGAAAATGCTGTAGTTAGATTTTTATTGGAACTCCAACAATACTGAAGCAAGAGGCTATGGAAATATCACAGATGGATATCCAAGTTGATATTTCCATATGGCAGCTATGATAAAATAAGACCACTGGATTTGGAGATACAGAACTTGGTTTTAAATCCCAGCCATTCACTTACCATATGACCTTGTGGCAGTGATCGGATTTTATGAGCCTCAGTTTTTCCTCTAAAATGAAGGAGAATAAAAATGATCTCTTCCCCCAAAATGTATTTAAGACTAAAATATAGGCCATGTAGAAGCACCGACTGGCCCATGAAAACCTTCAAAAAGCATTTATGAGAAGCTGCATCTCAATTTGTATACTAATTCCAATCTCTTTTTCTATTTGTCTGAGGATTAAGTTCATTCTTAAATATCAAGCTTAGCCTTGAACATATACCTAAAAATTAGATACAGACCAAATCATCTATAGAATTTTGAAATCAGATATCTGTTTCAACTTATTATTCCAACCTCTTCAAATTGCTATAGACAACAGAATACTCCAGGAACACAAAAAAATAGTCCAAACTCACCAGTGATCTGTAGTCAGTGGACAATGCCCACCACCCCAAAAAAGACTTCATCTATAAGGAAGAGACCACTTGTTTTCATGGCACTGAATCTTAGGGTCATTCATGGAAGAGAATGAAGTTCACTTATTATATGAGACTAGCATAGGTAATTGGTGGGTTGACAATTAGGCTTAGCATAATTGTTTTTCTTTTCTTTGTACAATTGTGTTGTACAATTGTGCATAATTGTGTTTCATTATAAAACACATTGCTTATAGTTTAACACCATTTTTAAAAAAGATTTTATGTATTTATTTGTCAGAGAGAAAAAGAGAGAGCACAGGCAGGAGAAGCTGCAGGCAGAGGGAGAAGCAGTCTCCCTTCTGAGCAAGGAGCCCAGTGCAGGACTCGATTCCAGGACCCTGGGATCATGACCTGAGCTGAAGGCAGAAGCTTCACCAACTGAGCCACCCAGGCATCCCTAGTTAACACCATTTTTATAACAAATACTTATATAAAAAAGTGTAGGGTTGAGAAATTGAGATTTTCCTATAATTTATAATAGGCTGCCTGGCTTTGAAAAGTAATTTTCAACTTTAATTATTGTAATATATAAGTTGAACACAAAATAGACATATATAAAGTAAAAAGAGGTAGATAAAAAATGATGAATTAGATATTTGGAAGTATGCTGATTCAATTTAATACAGCAAATGATTGGGATACATTCTAGACTGGATATGGTAAAGCAAAAAACAAATAATGAACTGGAAAATAGAAATAAGGGATTTATATAAAAATCAATACAGAGAGTCAAAAACAAAAATGTTAAGAAATACTATAAACATGTAGGATAAAAACTGGATCTCTGTCGTGTCTAGTGTGTATAATAGTGATTGCAGGCGAAACAAACAATTTTCTGGAATGTGAAAAAGAATAGTTTTCTGCTGCAAGTGACTGCAATTGCCATGGAAGATAAAAGAAAGAAACTCCTGTTTAGGTATATGGTAATAATGGTAAAGAATACCTAGTATAAAGTGATATTTTTAAAGGTACAAGGTATAGATGATCTACAGGTGAAGAAAACCAGACTAATGGTAAAAACACAAAGCTTAAAGAAAATAGCAGCATTATTCACGATAGGCAAAAGGTGGAAGCAAGACAAATGTTCATCAAGAGATGAAGAGGTGAAAAAAAATGTGATATGTACTTACAATGGACAATTATTCATGCTTAAAAAGGAAGAGAATCTTGTCACATGCTACAATATGAATTAACCCTGAAGACATTCTGGCAAGTGAGCTACACCAGACATAAAAAGGGAGATACTGTATGATTTCAAACATATGAGGTCTCTAAAGTAGTCAAATGCATAGAAATAGAAAGTAGAGCAATGGTCACCAGGGGTGGGGCTACGGATAGATATGGATTTTCAGATCGACAAAATGAAAAGGTTCTGAGAGCTATTTAACTTCTGAACCATATACTTAAAAATAGGTAAGATAGTAAATTTTATGTTATGTGTTTTATACCACAACAAAACAAAAACTTAAAGGCAATGACTAATAACTTCAAAGTAATCACAAAAAAATAACTGTTCACTGGTAATTTTAAACTCAGCTAAAGAGACCAAGACTGATAATGGATAAACACAGTTTGAATAGCAGTGTGCCTTAATTTTTTTTTATTAAAATTACTGTTTTAAGATATTATCTACTTAAACAGAAACAAGTAGCCCACATGTGGAAGTAGATTGAAATGATGACAGCACTATGCAAGAGTAAACTCAAGGGCAGCGAAACTTCTGGAGAAATGTCATGAGAGATGAAGTGGCAATAAATTTGAAACCAAAGCTGGGTTTTTGTCTGTTTGTTTAGTGTCTAATAAGATATGTCAACCTTGGCCAGAGAGGCAGCTGGGAGGCAGAATGAGCCCACAGACATGTGCACCGATGTGGATACATATTCTAAAATGCCTACTGGAAGGAGCAAGATGCACAATGATGTGGAGTATGCAAGAATTTGTTATATTAAATATGAAGATCTTATGTTAGAGGAACCTCTTTAGCAACTGTATTCAGGATGAACACCAAATTGAAAATAATGAACTCTTTGGGAAAGGATAGAATCAGAATGAACAAGGAAGACGCAAAATGGGGCTTGAACTGTATCTACAGTTTATTAATTCATTAAGACTATGCTCACACCAATATGACTAAATTATAATATTTGATGAAAAGGTGATAGGTATTTATTTTTATCTTTTTTTGCTAGTTTTTAAAATACTTAAACTCGGGCACCTGGGTGGCTCAGTTGGTTAAGCGACTGCCTTCGGCTCAGGTCATGGTCCTGGAGTCCTGGGATCGAGTCCCACATCGGGCTCCCTGGTCGGCAGGGAGTCTGCTTCTCCCTCTGACCCTCTTCCCTCTCATGCTCTCTATCTCTCATTCTCTCTCTCTCAAATAAATAAATAAAGTCTTTAAAAAAATAAATAAATAAATAAAATACTTAAACTCAACTACATATTAACACAAAACATAAATTAGCAAAAAAAAAAAATACAGTGCACCTCTGCAAAACAAGCTCAAAGACATTTTTAATTTCTTGCCATTCCAAATCAGTGTAGACCGTCATCAGGCAATTACAGCTGGTATGACCTGCACTTACTCAGTGACAGATTTCACTGACTGTGGAAAAACTTCAAGGGTTAACATCTCACAAATTTAAAACTGTTTCAGAAATTTTTTTATTGTTCATTTTTATAATAACACACATTTTTGAAGTAGAACTTCCTGGATTGACCTCATTCAACATGGCACCAGACCCAAGTTCAGAATCTTCATTATCAAAATAATATGTAGCTTTCCAGAGTGCCTGCGAGCTCACCTGCACACCAGGCTCCCAGAGTTTTCGTACGTTTATTTCAGCACTACACTTTCTCTGAAATCTCCCATAAATCTGAACAACACTGGTGCATTGCTTTACAACATCTGGTTCTTAGCGTAAGGTTATGGTGTGACGTGGTACTCAGAGATTTGGGAAGGAGACTCAGTACAAATGGACCCCTCATTTATGAATTTTCAAAGCAAACAAAACAGATCCGGGACATGACCATCATCCCTATGCCCTCGCTATGAAGAAAATATATGTGATAAAAATTTAGAGTAATGTTTTAATTAATTTCAATTGAAGGAATATATTTAAAGCTGACACTTTTCTAGATCCTGTGGGAAACATGCAGGTGTTTAGATACGGTTCATAGACTTCAAGAACTTGATGTTATAAAAGGGACACAGGGTATGTATAAATAATAATGTAAGATAGACAATTTGGGGGGCATGACGTTTCATACGAAGTTATACCCAGAGAAAAATTAGAAAGGCCTTCTGGGAGTCATAAATGTCAATCTGGGCATTGATGGATGAATAGAAAGTTCACTTAGACATGTTTAAAATGTTGTTTTCTAATGATAAATATCATATGCATTCACTCTGGGGACAGAGAGCCCTTCAGAGGAGCATAATGGAAGGGATTTCTTGTTGTGTATGATATGCCTGTGGATTTCAATAGATAGACCCTCTATCCCCTAAGGGGCCCCATCGAGGTAAGCATGACTTCTTGCTCCCTGCTGAGTAAGGAGTCCAGATTCCCCCAGGAATGAAAGCAGCTGAAGGAACTGGGGAACCTCTGATTGCCCCCAGGACGAGTTTATACTGTGGAGATGTCACTTTTCCTCCAAAGTGGAAACAGGTTCCAGGCTTCCACTTTCACTGGGGGAGAGCATTTGGATTAGCAGTTAGAAAGCAAACTGAAAACTGTAAAGACAAGAACAAACATGGCGTGTGTGTTGAGTAGGGTGGGGGACCAGAGTGGCTTGATGTTTCCAGGCACCTGGTGGCTGAAGTGGTGTAGGAATTTTATGGTTTATAGAAATTGTTTTGGAAATATATACAGGTTTAAAAATATAACCACTTTAACACATTCTATTGCACATTTAAATTAAACATATCTCGAGTTCTTTAATAGCAAATTTTGGTTACCAAAAAAAAAGGCAACCCAAATATTCTCTTTTCTGTTTCTCAGCTCTTTTCTAGTAGTTGGCTTGCTTACTGTTGTCCTGGATTTTTGCCTTTGTTCCACGGGAGCCATGTGCTGGGCCCTTCTCCATGTTGGTTCTGGAGTTAGGAAAGATGACTGCACAAAGGCTTCTCCTGCAGAGAGCTTGACATCTCCTGCCCGATCTCCCTGTCCTGTCCTGTTCTGGAGTCACTGAATCTTCTGTTGGATGCTTCTCAATGCCTCCCAAAGGAATGCCTTTGGGCTGTTTTTAATACATCACAGCATTAGCTTATACACTTCTGAGATCATGAAAGAAAGAAAGCATGCAGGCTTCTGAAGACCGGGGCTTGTGCAGCTCAGCCTTGTGTCACCTACAAGTCCGATGCCCACAGTCAGAATTCCAAAAGCAAGTCTCCACTTACCTCCTACAGTCTGCTTCAGAGCTTCAAATTTTGTGATTTGGGACTTAATAATTTCTTTATCTAGTAATACTTCATTTTGCCCATTCCCTCTGACCAGGATCATTACAATATCTTCACTCTGCTGCAGTGAAAAGCAAATATTAAGTGTTCTCAGAGACTTTTCAAACTTTATTTATTTATTTATTTTAAATACTTTATTTATTCATTTGCTAGAGAAAGAGAGCACGCACAAGCAGGGGGAGGGGCAGGCAGAGGGAGAGGGAAAAGCAGGCTCCCGGTAGAAGAGGGAGCCTGACCTGGGGGCTCAATCCCAGGACCCTGGGATCACGACTTGAGCCCAAGGCAGACGCTTAACCAACTAAGCCACCTAGGTGCCCCTCAAACTATATTTAAATAAGGAAGTTTAAAAGTTATGCTTGTATACCATGATAACTTTTCTGTAACCCACACATAGATACATACATATATTCCTGAATATTATGTATAAATTTAATTCCTGTGCAATGATTTATTGTTGAAAATAGAAACACACTGTATAGAACTTTCCCACGTTGCCAAGTTTAATTCATTATAAAATAAATCCTGGTCTCTATGTTTATTATTATTATTATTTTAATTAAATCTGAATTTTCATAAAAGGTGATGGCTTTAAGTGAGACATCCATATACATGTCAGTCATGTGTTTCTAATGTGTTTTAATCCTGAGATTTCTCAGTAGACTTGAAAACATTCCTGCATCTGTTATGAACTAGGGATTAAGTTGATTATTTGAATATCTAGCTTGTGGAGAAAAGGAAGAAAGGCTTCTCTCTTTATAAAAATAAGAGAATACAACTTATCATTTACCTTAATGATAGGATATTGGAAATAGTGTCCCTAATGATACCATTATCTATTGTCTCATGCACAAAAAAAGAATAACACATGGAATTTCTTCTAAAATTCACTATTAAGAAAATAGAAGAGGGGTGCCTGGGTAGCTCAGTCGTTAAGCATCTGCCTTCAGCTAAGGTCATGATCCCGGGGTCCTGGGATCGAGCCCCACATCGGGGTCCCTGCTCAGTGGGGAGTCTGCTTCTCCCTCTCCCACCCCTTCTGCTTGTGTTCCTTCTCTCGCTGTGTCTCTCTCTGTCAAATAAATAAATAAAATCTATATAAAAAATTAAAAAAAATAAAAGAAAATAGAAGAGTCAGGATGCCTGGGCAGCTCAGTTGGTTAAGCGACTGCCTTCAGCTCAGGTCATGATCCTGGAGTCGCGGGATCGAGTCCCGCATCAGGTTCCCTGCTCAGCGGGGAGTCTGCTTCTCCCTCTGACCCTCCCTGCTCTCATGCTCTATCTCATTCTCGCTCTCAAATAAATAAAATCTTTAAAAAAAAAAAAAAAAGAATTGCCAGAGAAAGAGGAGTAAGGACAACAATGCATACACACACCTAAAAACATTGTTGCTCTGTGTTTATGTTTATGTATGTATATATATATAAAAAACTGGAAACATATGAAGATAAAGTATTAAAGTATACTTATGCATTATCATATAAATACATATGTACACATATTTCTTCACTCCTACTTCTTTTTCATAACATTTATCAGTTTGTAATTAGTATAGTAATTTGTGCAATTATTTGCATTTTGACTGCTCGTGAAAGTTGTGTTAACATAAAAAACAAACGAGACCAGCTTTGAAAACTGCCTGAGCAGACAAACCACCTTAGTTGTACAAGCAAAGCTTCGTTTAAGTAATTTTGCAAGGCTAACTTGACCTGAGTCATTTCTTGCTTATGTTTCTGAAAGAAGCAAAACTTGAACTGTTTCCCAAGGTTGATATGAGGTAATCACTGACTGGATTCTCTATTATTTAAGAAAATTCTAATTCTAAGGGCACCTGGGTTGGCCCAGTGGGTTAAGCATCTGACTTCGGCTCAGGTCATGATCTCGGGGTCCTGGGATTGAGCCCCGTGTTGGGCTCCCTGCTCAGTGCAGAGTCTGCCTTTCCCTCTGCTCTTCCTCCTGCTTGTGCTCTTTGTCTCTCTCTCAAATAAATAAAGAAAATCTTTTAAAAAATTCTAATTCTATAGCCTCTCACTGTGAAGAACACAGTCACTGCTTCTCACTATATAAGCTGTTTATAACAATACATCCCTGAACCTCATTCCATGTTTTGGTATGAGTGCTCCCGGTTTGCAAAATGTCTTTTTTGTGTGTGTGCACAATAAACTTTTACTAATTATCTCTTCAGTGATTTATTGATTTTATTTCTGTTACGTCTGAAGTTTTGGCAATATGCACTAAGTTATTTGGCTTCAGGAGAGCACTGAGCTGCAGTGCCTGCTGAATGCAGAAAGTAAGCAAAACAGAGTAAATCCCAAAGATTCACCTTGTACGTCAACAACAAGACTGATGGTCTGTGTCTATAGGGAGCTCAGTGGTATCAATAAGAAATTGGGAGGGGACTTTTAAGAAGAGAGAAGAGAGGGCATATCTAAGGATGTCCTCTAACCAGAGACCAAAGTGTCCTTGGAAAATACACAGCAATTCTAACAGCATTCTAATTTTACGAGAAATGCCAAAACATCTTCAATATATATTATGTAAGTTGTTTAAGCACTAAGTACATACATGCAAAGCAAATTTCCCAAATGTTTTCTATTACTATTGCATTAGAATAAGAACCTTTATTGGACTTCATTCAGTGTCAAATGATCACTGTCCCAGCTAAAATCAAATTATATTTTCTCTTGGAAATAATTTCTGCTTAACCCTAGGAACGAATTAACAAATGCATTTGAAGGTATTATAGATTGTTTTGATTTCTATCTGCATGTACATTTTGGAACATATATAACAAATGTTTCAAGGAAAATTAAGTGGAAATTAATTTAAGTCGAGAAGTTCTAGTGGAACTAAATTTTTTTTCTCATTTACCTTTGGATGGACTATTTCTTTAAAAACAAAAAACAGCCAGTAAAATCTCTAAGAAAAGGTGTGTTTTACTTATTTCTCTACAGAGGTCTCATTTCCTGGAGACTATAATCTAGGAAAGTTACTTTGAGTCAGTAACAATGTAGATAGCATTTCCCAACATTTAAGTCTTTATAGTCATTTCAAAGTGAAACCCATAAAAAAAAGTGATTACAGTTTTAATCACCTAGTGCAGATCTACACACTCACACAAATTATATGGTTCACAAGTTGGATTTTAATTACTTCCTTCAACAGGAAATCATTGTTAGTTATTATTTACCAACTGCATTTGTCACCGGCCATGAAGTTTTGATCTATTTTAGCTAAAATGGCATTCATTTTATATGTAATGTTATTTAAAAATACCCCAATGCATGCTTTTCTTTTCCTAAAATAGCTACTAGAAGGAAGAAAATAGAACACTGTATACTACGGTATATCACCTTTCCCATGATTATATATACATACCAACACACAAATGAACACGTGCATGTCATCCAAGTGAGAGAGAGAGAAAGAGAGACAGAGACAGAGAGAGAGAGAGAGAGAGAGAGAGAGAAGGAGGGACCTTCACATTCCTCTGTGGCACTTTGGTACCTAATATTCACTCTATTTCATATGCAGATTATGTATTCCCTATGATTTTCTTCATATTTCTTCAAACTTGAGTAAATTTGAATTTTCTAGCTCTCCCTCATCTTTCCTTACTTCATAAACTCTAGCATTGTGTCCATTTCCCTTTTTAGGCATTGGAATAAGCAATTTCAGAATCAGTCTTAATTTGGATAGGTTTAATTTAGTTCCTTTGGAAATTCTGATATTTTTGGTGATTAAAATACATTATTAAAATTATCTAGGGACTTTCTCTTCAATGAGGTGGCAGAGTGATTTGGTGCTGGTGTCTTTGAAGCAAACACAGGGACACAGATCTTTGTGAAGAGCCTGACCGGCAAGACCATCACCCTCGAGGTCGAGTCCAGTGATAACCACGGAGAATATCAAAGCCAAAACCCAAGACAAGGAGGTCATCCCGCCTGACCAGCAGCGTCTGATTTTTGTGGGCAAACAGCTGGAGGATGGCAGTGCTCTCTTAGACCACAATATCCCAGAGAGAGTCCACCCGGCACTTGGTGCTTCTCCTGCGGGATGGTATCATCATTGAGCCTTTCCTCCACCAGCTGGCCCAGAAATGCAACTGCAACCAGATGATCTGCCACAACTGTTACGCTCACCTGCACCCCTGCTTTGTCAACTGTTGCTGGAGTGTGGCCACGCCAACAACCTGCGCCCCAAGAAGGAGGTCAAGTAAGTCTCTCCACCTGCTCTTCCTTTGCTGCAGGGCAGCCTCCTGCCAGAGCCCCAGGGCCCTGAGACCTCAATAACGTTTCCCTTCCCTTGACTGGAGCAGTAAAAACACACAGACAAATAAACAAAAATCTATACATCTATGAATATAGATATAAAGATATAGATAGATAGATAATAGATAGATAAATAGATTTGTTTTATCTCAATAGAATTGAAGAAAGTGCTGTGCTTAGATAAAGGGAGTGTCTTTTGCAGGAGAAGGCAGAAAGCTTGGTCAATGCTTCACACATAGTAGATAGAGATCTGTGGCTGAATACATGGCTGTGCTTACGTCCAGAATTTCACTAAGCAAACCAGCTGCTTCATAATCTCTGGTCTGACTCTCCTCTAAAGTTGTCTAATGTGTCTGTGCATATTTGTCTAGTCCTCTGTCTTCCCGTGTCCTTGTAACTAATTTCTGACATTTTCAGGGTAAAATCAAATGCTGCCATGCTGAGAAATCTTCTGTTATCCACACCCAATACATGTTGGTATCTAAAGAAACCTTTACCCACGTCTCTATGCATAGAACAAAAATGTCTATGCTTACTGCTCCTACTTGCCCTTAGGCTGATGATCCCAGTCAATGCAATATGGAAAAGAATCAAAAGGCATAAATACTGAAAGAAAAGAAGAGCAAGCTTCCTCTGTGGGTAACGTGATTATTTATGTAAAATCCTATGGAATCTACAGAAATTCTAGAAATATAAGTGAATATAACAAGATTAGTGAAAGCAAGAATGATACATAATCAATTGAATTTCTATGTACTGGTAGCAAACAATTGGAAAATTTAAATTTAAAAAAATATTCTATTTAAAATAGCATCAAAAACGTGAAATTCATAGATATACATATATATAATTATAACAACAGATATGCATTAAAATCTTGCTGAAAATAATTAAAGAAGACTTAACTAATGGAGAAGCTCACGGAGTTCACAGATTAGAAAACTCAATATTGTTTGAAATGCCAATTCTATCCACATTTATCTAATTCCCAAATTTAATTTTTCTCTCATCTAATTAAAGTTATAATAGTTTATGGTATTGGTTTTTGTGTTGATTTGATGATTATAAATTTTATGTGAAAATGCAAAGTAACTGGAATAGCCAACCCAATCTTGGAAAAGAACAAAACTGGATGACTTGCACCTCCTGATTTCAAGTGTTATTGTATATTCACAATAATCAACATAGTATCGATTTGACACATGGATAAGCAAAGAGATTTGTGTAACAGAGTTACAGAATAGCAAGCCTTGAAATAGAATGGCATGTACTTGTCAGTTCCTTTTTAACAGAGACAATAAGGCAATTTGTTGGAAAATGGAAGATTTTTTTTCAATGAATCATGCTTGAATTGGATTAATTTATGGGAAAGACATGAACTGGGGTCCTGATTCATACCGGTAATTTATAAAGACTACTACATAATGACTGAGAGGATATAGAGCAGGAATGGAAGGTTAACTGAACATTCAAAAATGAATTAATGCAAGGAGAAAATTCACACAATTATTTCTATAAATGTGGGGAAAGCATTTGAAAACAATTTGACACACTCATAATTAAAAACTCTAAAACTAGGAATGTAAGAAGGAATGTAAGAAGAATACCTAAATATGATAAAGTATACCCATATGTTATTTTAGATGACTCCCAGACGTAGAAAGTAAAACTACCCATCTTGTATAAGAAAGCATTGCAGAATATTTTAATGACCTGGGGTAGACAAGATTCTTATATTGTAATCATATCTGATAAATTTATACCTCAGGTTTTCTTTTGTTGTTGTTATTTCTATTGTCAACATCATTATTTATTTTGAATCCAATTATTCATTGGTAATATACAAAAAAGCAAATGAATTTTTTGTGTTAATCTTGTTTCCTGCAACCCCGGTATGTTTGCTTACCAATTCCAGCAGTCTTTCTTCTTCTTTTTTTTTTTTTTTTGGAGTTTTCTGCATAGATAATCATGACATCTGCCAATCTGTATAGCTTTATTGCCTTGTATTGTTTTATTAACTAGCATGACTTCCAGTCTGATGTTAGAGCAGGGTGGTGAGACCATATCCTTGCCTTCTCTCCCATCCTAGGGAGAAAACATCCAGTTTTTCACCACTTAGTAAGACGTTAACTGTACCTTTGTGTACATGTGTTTTATCAAGTTGAGGAAGCTCTGCTGTATTTCTAGTTTGCTGAGTGTATTTATCATGAATGAGTATTTGAGTTTGTCAAATACTTTTTCAACTTCTACTGATATACTCATATGAATTTTCTTTTTTATGTTGTGGATGTAGTAAGTTAAACTGACTGATTCTCAAATAGTAAGCCAGCCTTGTATGTGTGTCATATGTCTTACTTGGATGTGATGTTTGATGTTTTTATATATTGCTAAACTCAATTTTCTAATACTTTGTGGAGGATTTTTGCATCTGTGTTCATGAGAGCTGTAATGGAAAAAGCAGATGACGTTAGAGTAGATGATTAATATAAGAAAAGAGATGGAAGTGCTAAGAAATAATCAAAAGAAAATGTAATAAGTGAAAAAAAAAGAATTTTGACAGGAAGAATGTTTTTGTGGGCTCATCAGTAGACTGGACATAGCCAATGAAATCATCAGTGAGGTTGAAGGTATGTCATCGGTTATTTTAAATTCATGGTCTGATAATAGCAACATCTGTGTCATATTTGAGACTGGTTATGATGTTTGCCTTGTCTCTTCATGCTGTTTTCCTTTGTCCTTGTAATTTTTGTTGAAAATGGTCATCATCTGTCAGTGAATAGATGCTGAGGTAGTTAGGCCCTTAGTGTGAGGTTTTATGTTAATTTGCCTAGGAGTTTGCATTTAATGTTTGTTTTAGTTGTTGGTTCTCGAGTTTTCAAATTTCTCTATAATTCCTTTCCCTTATTTTTCTAGACTTTCTTAAAAAACCTCTTTAGATAACATCTCTGTCTCCCAGCTCTTCAGTTATAATCTAATGTTTTACACTGGAGCGCTGGTGGTAAGGCAGTAGGTTGGGAGAGAAGTGTTCTATAACCTTATGATGAAATCCTAGTCTTTTAGTGGAGCTAAGTCCTTGAGCTGTGGCCTTCATACGTATTTTTTAGCTTTTTCTTTCCTTGTCTCTTTTTTCTCCTTTTCTCTTTGCTTTGCTTTCCTTTCCTTTGCTTTCCTTCTTTTTCTTTTCTTTCATTTTCTTCTTTAAGTCATGCAGATAGGCTAGAGGGTGCTGGCGTCAGGACATTCCTTCCCCTGGGTGGTATAGGACGCAAGAAAATTCCTTTCCCCCAGAGAGTAGTCCTCCATTATGGAGGGTGCTCCGGGGTCAATTAAAGGCTACCAAAATCCAAATCAAATGCATCCTCAAAGGATTCTCTGCTGTTTTCCCAGATTCTGATTCTAAGGAAGCAGAAATTCTCAGTCCTTTTCCACAAGTTGCCTCCCAGTCTTTTCATTAACCTAGAGATTGGATAATAGTTTCAGAATAGATATTAAAAATTTGAATTATTAACTCAAATTTAAATGCACTCAGGAATACACTATAGATGTTTAGAGTAACCTCATATCATAAGTTACGAGCCAAGATATTATGATCATTTTGAAAGCAGACCCAGTAGATTATACACTCTTGCCTTGATACACATTTATCAATCTCTGCAATAAGGTATGGTAAAGTGCCTTCACAGTCACCTTTTTAACGGGGAGACAATCTGTGCAGTGAAATAATTTCTATCTTTTCCAAAATAGATTTGCTTGATGCTCAAATTTATTTGTGGATGACATTGCTATATAATACAGAGTGCTGCATTTTAAGTCACAAACCTGTGAATATTGAGATACAGGTAAATAATGCTGTATATAGCATTCTTAGCAAATGCATCAGAAGTATACTGATTATACTAAATAAATAGCACTGATGGCAACAATGTATAAATGCAGGGCCTGTTAAGGTAAGGAAATAAAAAAGCATCCAACCCTGTAACTGAACCCTGCTGTTTCCTGGGATAGCACCCCATATGGTCCTCGGTTTAAAAGCACCACAACATAAGGCAGTACTACATGCCCTAGAGCATTCTTAGCAAATAGATTATAATGGTGTGGTATGGAAAATATGGAAAGAATTCTTTTCTTTTAACTTTGAGCCAGGCAAACCTAGAGTGAAATGGCAAATAATTTTCTAGGCATTTTAATAGAGAAGGGTTTTGTAGAACTCCCCTTTATGAAGTTTAGTTTAGAACTCGCCTTTATGTTGTAGAAACAAAGGGCAAAATGCAAAACAAAGGACATCCTTCACCCTGAGATATTTATATTTTACTCTTTTGAGGACAGGCACATCTTGGCACAAAACTTTATTACAATATAGTGAACAAAGACAAGGTTTGGTTGATGCTAATAATATGTAAACTATCTGAACAAATTGATACATTAAATATTTCCTTGCCTAGCTGATTAAAAATGGAAATTAAGATGGATAGTATTAAAAGGCTTTTAAACAATAAATTTGTGCCAACATGTAATATAGTAGCAAAGTCAGATCTGTCAGATAGAAAGCCTTCATTTTTTTTATTTAACCAGTGATAGACCTGTTAATGCTTTAGTGTTATGTCGTGTTATGTATAATTTATAACTCTCGTGGAAAAATGCATTCATCTGTACCTCTTGATTAGATCATTTCCAAGCTAAGAAATCTGAAAATATTGCATTTTATTTTTATTTTACTTACCAAGTCAATTTATGTAATATGCAGTTACATACTGGTTATCCTTTAGAAGGCCCATTGGATCATAAGGGAGGATTACCTTTAGAAAGGTACCCAGATTCATGGTAGCTCAATATTCCCATAATGCATGTTAACAGCAACAAAAAAGTATGAATGCATTATCATAAATAGTTTATTACACTCGATTATGACATTTCTTCACACTTCTTCCTTCTTACACAAAATGTGTGTGTGCCCTCATGTACGTGTGCGAAACAGAAATATAAGTTTTATAATGAAAGTCAACAGATTTAAATCACAAATGCTTTTTGAATTTTCAAGTTACAACTTGGGAAGCATTAATTCTGTGGGATTTTGTATTTGATGAGAATCCCATTTTGTCACTAATTCTACATTAATCTTTTATGAGAAGTGAACAGTAGATAACATAGAGATAATTATTTATGGTAAGCTAAAATGACAACAAAACACTCCAACATTAATTCACTTCATTGTAAATTATAAACTCAGATTCTAATAGAATTAACTGAAGGCCAAGTAAAATAACATAATTTATCATATAATCCTGTAAATCTATACAAAGGATAATGAAAAGATATGTACTACATTATAGTCAGGAATTTGAATGTTATTCATAATCACTAAATCTTTGATCTTGGTATAATCATGCAAAATAGTTGAGGAAGTGGAAAACAGGTCTTTCAATAGGTGAAAAATGAAGATAAATCAAAAGAATAGGATATTATTCAAAATTATTCAGTCGAGTAATGGAATAGTAGTCAAAACACGGGCAGAAATGTGGATTCCAATGTTAAATTTTCAGAAAAATACTTATGTGCCATAAGCTATGCTAAACGTATGCCTTTAATTTATTAGAGACATTCCTTACGCCATAAGACAAAAAAAAAAAATTATCAGAAAGAGTGCCTGCTTTTTTTCTTCTCTATTTCCCCATGCAGATGATCATCATATGGAAATAACCTAAGCAGGGCGAAAATGGTAAATTTAGAGGCTTACGTGAAATCGGTAATTTTCTATAAATTAGAATAATGCAAGCTTCAGCTTTCTGATTATTTTTAGATAATTCCTCGAGTTTTATTAGCAGATCTACATCATGACAAATTTAACCTGTTCTTGAGGCTGGCATCTTACAATACTTCGTGATCTCTCTGAATAATAATAAAATGTCACTCATTGCAATGTACCTTCACCATTGTACTTGGAAGAAGGCAGAGGTGGGATTAATCACATTAGTCTTGAGCAAAATAAGATTTAGAAAGTTTAGGGGAATCTATCCTTCACTGAATGACTACCTGTGCCAGCTATTACGGTATATTACATACACTCGACCTCCGTTAAATCTTTCCCAAAGGCCTGTGAGGTCTGGGATGATTTCTATTTTGGAGATAGGGAAAATGAATCATGGCAATTTGGATTAAGTTACTAAATTACAGAGCTAGAGAGAGGATCTGTCCAACTGTAAATGCAGTTCTCTTTCTCCTACAAGTGTCTTGAAACTTGGCTCCCTGGTTGGAAAGCTTCTTGAGGCTCAGATGAGCTAAGGCAGCCTGGCTCTTGAGCTCTGGTGTCAGCAAGATGCACTTTTCTCTCACCTGTTGTTACTCACAGGAGTTTTATGTTTTATAAAAAGGACCAAATCCCATAGAACGTATAACAGCAAGAGTGAACTGTAATGTAAACTACAGACTTTGGTTGGCAATGGTGTGCGTCCATGCAGGTTCATCCATCAGAGGGAAGGTTCCATTCCAGTGCAGGAGTTCTGTAGTGGGCGGTGATGTGCTATATACGGTGGGGGGTACATGGGGAATCTCTGTACTTTTGGCTCAAGTTTAACCATGAACTGAAAACCGTTCGAAAAATAAAGTCTGCATTTCAAAAGCTTTCAAGTGGTTTTAAAATACCCATCATTAAAAATGCCACCTCCTTGGGGCACCTGGGTGGCTCAGTCGGTTAAGTGTCTGCCTTGGGCTCAGGTCATGATCCCAGGGTCCTGGGATCAAGTCTTGCATTGGAGTCCCTGCTCAGCAGGGAGCCTGCTTCTCCCTCTGCCCTCTCCCCACTGCTTGTTCTCTCTCTCTCTCTCTCAAATAAATAAATAAAATCTTAAAAAAAAAAAAAGCTGCCTCCTTGGACAATGACATGCAAGACCTCACCATATATGAGAAAGTGAGAGCTAAAGCTCATTCTGGATCTCTCCCCACCCTATCGGTGTCCACCTAGAAAATAACATCAGCAGAATGTTGATTCCTTGTCTGTTATTATTTACACCACAGAATGATACCACAAACAAATACGTTTCCTATTTTTCTCGGTATGTCAAATATTTGACCTACAGGAAATATCTATTTTGCAATTTTAAACCTTTTCCTCCAAGTTTAGTTGAAGATGAAGACCCCATTCTTTTTTATATGTGAGAGTCATTTTGAAATTTGCCATCCTCATCAGTGTCACTTTCCTTAACCTGACCTTGTAGATTCTGTTTTCCTGTCTTTTAATGATTTTTGCTGCTGTGCAATGTGCTTTTATCAAAGTCTTCATAATCCTCTTAAATGCTGGAGCACTTAGTGGGACAGAGCACTCTAATGAGCAGCAATGCCTAAGAAGTAAGCAGATTGTTCCTTACCTTTTCTAGACCTTCAGTATTTCACCAGAAGCACTTAAGAGCAGAAATTCTGGGACTCTACATAGCGATCACATGTTTCCCCAGGGCTCTCTGTTCTCCTATTATATATCTAAGTAGAAATTTGTGTATATGTGTTTCATTTGCAGCCTTTAGAAACTACTTAAGTGTCATGTGTGCAGTCTTAATTTAACTTTATTAGAAGAGAGTCTGATATAGTAGGAATGCTGCAGACTTTGGAATCAGAGAAAACAGGAATGGATCCTGTTCCCATCATTTAATTGCAATTTATTGTAACTCCCCAGTTTCAGCTCCATCATTTCACGAATTGTTCATACAGCCCAAGAATTTTTTGCTTTTTTTTTTCTTCCAGAAAGCTGCCACATACCTTGGTCACAATTAAAGATACACTTACTCTCTACAGCACATCAGCCGTGATATTTGCCTCTGTGAGACGGTTCTAATAAAGGTGACTTGTCCCCCGTCCCCCGGCCACTCTCCACTCAAAAAGAATACAACACAGAATATTTTTAGAGAAATTGAAATCATAATATTGGGATTTACATCTTAGGTAAAACTCATAGTACTTAAATAACTAAGTCAATTAATCATTAGTGTTTCCTCAACGTACCATAATTCTAATGACTTACTTCTTTTAAAGTAGCTTTGATAATTAACTGAGATAAAATGTGAAAACTATTTATATAAGCTATCAGAGAAACAGAAGTTACAAAAATAACATATTTGAAATTAGATAGACCGGGATAAAAGAAAAGATACACAAATGATTTCAAAATTTTCATGCCTATCTGAATATATGGACATTTGTATGATTATGTAAAGGGCATGTATATTTCATGTGGAACTTTTGTGTCTAAGAATATACGCAAACCAAGGCACAAATATTTAATATAATATTAAATCTCATTATGTTAAATTGGCATAGTCTTGAATATTGAAGATCCGATTTAAAAAAAACTAAAGTTTTGTTTACTAAATGATACATTTTTTTAATGCTGAGTGTGAAAATTTTAGTCTTAGTTGCTCAGAAGATGAAATTACTGTGAACATTTATATTGATAGGTGGTTGTAGCATGTCATTAGGAATGATCTCTTTGAAATGAAAGTGACTCCAAGGATCACGCTATTGTTTTGGAAGGAGAAGATAAACAGAGGAACACTGATAATATTATTAGCACCTATCATTACAAATTCTTTTGCATGCACTAATCCTAGTCTTTATTACATCTGCTAACATACTTTTGCTGAGATATTAAAGCCTCTTTTGGTCGTGGGTAAATCAATCAATCTTTATACACATGTTAATATTGTGTGGGTAATAAATATATTTTAGGAGTTTAAGGCACACACCAAAACTACACTTGCTAAGAATCACCACCTGAAAAAGTGTTATAACCACTGTCAACTATTTGTCACAAGTTCTCCTACACACTACACCTAATCCATCAACAAATGCTCTTTGGCCCACCTTCAAATTATGTCCAACATCTTGACTACCTCTGAAATCTTCCCAGCTACTATCTTGTAAACCAGTCATCTCTCCACTTGGTCATTTCAGTAACTGCTGACTGGTTCCCTGTGGCCAGCCTTGTCCCTCCAGTAAGGGCCAATTCTCCACCCAGCTGAGCGACCTTTTGAAAATGTAACTTGGATCATGTCACTCCCCTCTAAGGGTTGGTTTGAAGTCTCATTCCCACTGAACAGTGACGTCTTCATGGTGACCTACAGAACTCAACGATCTGATCCTGTTCCCCACATCTGCATCCAACAACTTGTCTTCCTCCCTCCCTCCCCCACTCCTTCTCTCCATTTCTCTCTGTCTCTGTATCTCTGTCTGTCTCTCTCTCTCTGTCTTACACACACACACACACACACACACACACACACACACACACACTATGACCTGCTCACTCAGGTCTCAGAGCTTTATGTGCTAAATACTCTCTGCTTGAATATTTTTTCCTGGGAAATGCATGTGGTTCACTATCTTAGGTCACTATGGAAGTTTCACCTTATTAGAGAGAACTTTCCTATTTTGACAATTCCCCCTTACCCCACACTCCATATCTTTTTTTTAAACCCTGCTTCATTTTCTCTATTGCCCTCAATTCCACCTGACATTATACACACATACCCACACAAACACATGAATATCTGTCTGTGTGTTTATCAGCATGTATATCCATATATGCGTCGGTTAAATAGTATAATATTTGTGCATATTGTTGGTCTTCTCTTGTTTTAATTTTTAAAATTTAGGAAATGGCTGATTAGCCCTTAAGACACAAAGATCACATGGAAGACATAGAACTTTGGAAGAATGTGTTCAAACAGAGACAGTTTATCTCACCACAACTATTCCCATGTGTCTAGATAAAGATCCTCCAAACTGGAAGATAATGAAAATTTAAAAATCACAGGGAAATAAAAGGGAGTTGGTGAGAACGGGCCTTGCACCCGGCTACCCTTCTAGGTCCAGTCTCAAATCTAAGGTGTGAGAACCTATTTATTTGGGGTAGTTGTGTAATGAAGGTATCCTACTTCAGTTCTGCGTGGAAGAGCTCTCCTCTTTATTTTCACGTGCAAAAAGACATGACTGCTTAGCCTCCCAGAAACATAAAATGCACATCACAGGAGTTGGAATAAGCAGAGGAGGGTCCAAAATGGGTAGAGCTTACCTGGCAAAGGTTAAAAGGCAATGGCCTGACTCAGTTTTCCTGAATTATCGGCAAACGTGTGCTGCTAGCAGGTAAAATGGGGTCCGAAATAAGAACCAAACAAGTCATGGATAAACAAAAATAAAGAGATACAGTTCTTACACAACTAAGGTTGGTGGTCTGGTCATAAGTTCCTAGACTCCTGCTTCAGCCAAGAACATATTTGTACATTCTGGAATTACACTTCAATTTTCTTTTAGATAGAGTAAAAATTATGAAATGGGATACAAAATAAAGAAATGAAATATATCATAATGAGAAGCCCTGTAATAGATTCTTACCTTTTACAGGAGAAAATCTTTAATAAAACATATTGAATAATGTTGATTTTGGCCATCAATTTAAAAATGCAATTCTAAGTTCACAGAGAAACACTGATATGTGTCTCTGAGAACATGTGCTTGTCAGGAAATTGGAAGAAGAAGCTTGTTCTCCTCAGTAGCACCACCCCTGTCTCCCTCGCCCCAAACTGGGCAAAAAAAAAAAAAAAAAAAGAGGAGAGCTGTTTCATTCAAAAGAAAAAAAGAAAGAAAGAAAAGAAAGAAAATAATCAATCCTATAGATTTGCTGAACTTAACCTACCCCCTGACAACTCAATTATTGTCTCACTTGCTCAAGGCTGTAATCTGTGTTCATAGACTTCTCTTTATTCCTACTAACTTTGTAAAATTTCCACCCACTTGTTATTCTCATCTCTGTGATACCTCACATTTTTATTCTCCTTGCCCACAGATCCCCATTCCCAAGATGACATCATGAACATTCTCAATACCAGAAACTGCAATATCCCTGAAATCACATCCACATCTAGCTTAATCACTATAACAACTCTTTTAAAAAAAATATCCCCAATTCCTTCATATTCCTCTCCTTCCGTTGCACTTGGTCCACCAAGGCCACAATTCTAGAGACCCAACCAGCTGCAAATCTATGTCTGAATCTTCCTTAGGCATGCAGAGGAATGTTCCTGAAGAAAATCACAGAATTAGCAACCTGACACCACTTATACATTCATTGCCACCTGCCTGATATGGTCTCACACAACACTGATCACTTCTATTCCATCTTGTGAGGAACCTTGGTCTCTGCTCTCTGTAATGTGTGCTGTGGACATTTCCTTCATTCACTACAGTGACATATATTCTTCAAAATATTGCATGGGGCATACATATATAAAACATTTCTCATTGCCTCCTGGAATTTCAAATTTCACTAGGCATCCTGTAGTTGTATCTGCTAAATCTGGCTACAGTACCACTACCCTCTTAAAAAGACGGTGTTCTCTCTACTTCATTGAAAAAAATATTGACGTCCTATGGAAATGCTACTGTCCCAGGACTCCCACCCTTAGCATCCTTCTTCCTTCCCATTTCTAAAAACATTAAAAAAAAATATTCTGTAATCAAAGGGTGATACCTTACCATGAACTCAAGTTCCTACACCCATGTTTCTTTGGTGACTCCTTTATGCATTAAAACATCATATCGTGCAGGATCATTCTCCTTGGTGCAGGTATGATTTATATCTTCTATAATAAAACCATGCCTGACAAAATAAGAGATCGCAGGAGGTCACACTTCCTCAGGTCCACCACCTTTAGTAGCAAGATTCCTGTGTCCAGGGGTGCCTGGGTGGCTCAGTCGTTAAGCAACTGCCTTCAGCTCAGGTCATGATCTCAGAGTCCTGGGATCGAGCCCCGCATCAGGCTCCCTGCTCTGCAGGAAGCTTGCTTCTCCCTCTCCCACTCCCCCTACTTGTGTTCTCTCTCTTGCTGTGTCTCTCTCTGTCAAATAAATAAATAAAATCTTAAAAAAAAGTGCATGTGTCCAGCACTGGCACAGCCTTCCCAGCCCTGGCCACCCTGCTCTCCAAGTAGTCTCTGAGCTCCTCCAGTGTAGATGTCAGAATCCTCCTCTGTCTCCAAGATCTTAACTCTCCCTGTGGTTATTTACCCATCAATATGCTGATGACGCCAAGCTGCAGGTCTCCTGAGTTCCAGTTTGTTTCCTCAACAAAAATCTACACATAAAATCTTCATAAATACCATGAACAGATAATGTCGAAATAAAACTCTTTCACTTTCCCCCAAAGTTGTCTTTTCAAGAATACACCCCACTGGAATGGAGTCACTATTGATTACCCATCTCTAGAGCATGGGGTAGCCAATGGCTCCTTAGACCCCATGCTCCCACGTTGGGCTGCAAGGTTTGAGTGGTAGGAGGCTTTGTACAGCCTTTTCCCTGGCTCTTCCTGGCCAGCCATTTCTTAGGTTCCAGCATTCGGTTCAAATATTAAGTCTTTAATAGACCTTCCCAGACTACTTCAAATAAAAATCCCTGCTCCCATTTTTTTTTTTCCCACACTACCTCCAATACGTATTCCTGTGTTACCTTTCTGTTTTAATTGTCTGTCTGTCTCCTTCACTGGGCTATCCTTTGGTTCACTACTGAATTCCTTGTAATATCTCACACAAGTGGTACCTAACAAGCATGCAATAAATATTTGTTGAATAATGGAGAAATGCATCAATAAATTATTTGTGAGACAATATTTTAAATGTATTAAGGTATTCTCAAATGTACAGAATTTTATGATAGATTATAAAAATATAAAAATAATTGAGATACTAAGTATATATCTACATGATACATAATACCTTCTGCCATTAGGCTAATATATGGCACACATGTTACCAAATGTTACATACAGTATTCATTTAGATCCTAAATAATGTAAGTCAATAAACGAAGACAAATAGTTAAAGAGATCTAATGAAAACTATGCATCTATTAAAGTGATAATTCTGATTTTTTAATTAAATTTGGGGTATATTTGATTTTATGTGAAAGTAAATAGTCTAGAAGCCCATGTTTTACTTCCGAGGCACATTTAGAGCTGCTTTTGCAAAGCTCTGCATAAATTTATTGTTCTGGGATGGCATCAGTTAATATCACCACCATAATTATTTACAGCTTATTAATCATTACTGAACAATTAAAAAGATTTAATAGCTTATTTCTCACTAACTTATCTTTTGCATAAGAACAAGAAAGATTGTTTTCTGTTATATAATAACACATTCTGAAAGAGCTTCACCAAATTCTAGAATAATAAAAGTAGAAATAGTACATAAATTTCATTTCACTCCCATGAATAAAAAAAATAAATACTTTAAGATAAGTATTTTCTTATTTGTTAGACTACATCCTCTTCTATTCTTTGATCATCTTTTTCTTTCTCTCTTCTTTGGCACTCCCCCTGTAGGAGTCAACACCACACACACCCTGAGACACCTTGCTACTGTCTTCAGAGGGAGAAGTGGCAACAATCTGGCAAATAAACAACATCAGTATTGACAACTGCAAGATCTAAATTACATTGTATAAGGCCATGTGAATTTTAAGGGATTATGGTAGGCAGTAGCTAATATTTCATATGGAGGGAAATGATACCCTCAGTGTGATTTCCAGCCTCAGTGAAGACAGGAGATGGATTTCCCAGCTACTATGAAATCTGCCATAGTTGCTTGCCAACACCGTCAATGCAGAAAGAGCTCTCTGATCTCGAGCAATGGGATCATTTGATTAAGCTAGGAATAAAGGATATTATATTACTTCTTCATACTTAATTCAAATCATCAGCCTATTTGTTCTGCTTTCCAGAACAAAGAGAACAGCTCTTCATACTACATCAATCGCATCAAGTACAGTGGGCCGTCACTGAAAGTGCCTTGCTTTTTGATACTTTCAGCTGAATATTGCCCGAAAATTACTCTGTGGCTCTTATCTGAACCTTTGCAATTGCTCAGGCCCTTCTTTAGGTTAGAGCTGAAGTCAATACTCTGCTAGTGGAACCTGATTTCAACCAAGAAAGATAAAAGGAATCTTTCACAGTTTATGCTACACATATTCATTCATATTTCTTTATTAAATAGACTGTTTGGTACTAATTTTATAATTACGTATCATTCCTCCAAGTAATATGTATGAACCAAGCAATGTGTAATGTGCAAAAGCTTTAAAAACACAGCAAAACCCTTGACCTGATGAGCCTTCAGTCTTATAGGAAAGATGAGTCTTCAACCCAAAGTAAAGTCATACGTAATAGGGGCTAAATGATAATGACACTGTTGGAGTACAAAATGTCAACCAGCCATAAATCCACTGAATATTTCACCAGTAGTACTATTAGGTGGTGGAATTTATAAAAATGGCTGCCTTGTTACAAGAATCTGAGGCTTGATTCAATGTTTTTGATTAACAACTCTGTCATATAACCAGTATTTTGTGTCGTATTTATTATCTTTGTGTCGGTGAATATATCACCACTCCATATTTAATTTGTGAGGTCCTCATAATCTATGGTGCTTGTTGTATATCTAGTTTCACATGGAAGTGAGGGTATAACCCTGTGACAGTATGCTCCAATTCTTTAGGAAAAAAATAAAATAGAAATTGAATTGTTTCACCATTGCTTTTATACCAGAGAAAATGTCTCCATTATCATTGTTTCAACTCTGCCTGCAATTGAATTAAAAAGAAAAAGAAAAAAAACTGACTCCTTATTTTTGTGTTTTTTCCCCTCAAAATCTTGTACAGGAAAATTTTTATGTGTAAAGTGAGGAAACGCCTCTCCTTAAAAAAAACGGACCCTGAATTGAATCAATTGCTTTAAAGCAGAAAAAAAATCTGAAAAGAAAGAAATTGGATTCACAAAATGTCTCCTAACTTTGTAAATAAAATGTTTAAGTCTTGGAGAAAAAAACTCTAAATCTGCCTGGAAGGCAGCTCCCATCATAGAAGATGGAATGAGTTAAGATCTAATGAGGGAGGTTTCCCAGGACTGCTGAGAAAGGAATATGCAGTCACGGTATGAAAAGTTGCTGGAGTGTACACAGTGATGGGATGATTTTTAAATGACACAGTTTTCTGCAATATCATTTCAGAGATGAATGAAGAAGGAAGCCCAATTTTTAATAAAACTGGAGAAACATTTGATAAATAAACAAAAAGCCTTCCAAAGGACAGAATGTATTTAATGAAAAATACCTGCAGAATTATAATGTATCTGAGGTCCTTCCTATCTAGAAAATCAATTTCTCATTGACATCTATTGACTAGGGTTGATCAATGACAAGGAAGAGAGCTTGAAAGCATGTATTTGCCAGAGTTCCGTATTTGAATAATCGGAAGGCAGGTAATTTTATCTCTACAGGTGTCGAACCCTGGCAAATGCAGTAACACAGGCATGGATTTTCATAAATTCTCCCCTACTCCCACTTCTCCTCCACTCTGTGCTTTTGCATCCATTTCCGTAAGGATTACTGGATCTCCTAAACTTTAAATATCCTGTGGGTTTTTTTCCCTTAGTATGTATCCATGGTGCTGAGGGCTATGCCAGTTAAAATGTCACATCGTTATGACCATCAGGGTTGTTGGAGCTTTGTTGCAAGATATGATCACAGGGCTTTTCATCAGGGCAATCAGCTTCTGATTTGTCTACTACATTCCATTTCTGTTTTTTGTATATTGACCAATGTCAGCCTGTACAGCTGACCTCATCACTTTGATCCCCTTCGCTTTGTGGTGGGCTAGAACGCATTTAACAACTGGCCCTCCAGAAAAAATAAAATGTATGGGTGTGTATGTATGTATATACGTTTGTATTGTATTTTATTGATGCAAAAATGTATGGCAAGTAATTGGCCATTAATAACAAAATGTCCAATACCTTTATCATAAATCCCATCTAGCCAATTGATTTTCACAGAACGCTTTTATGTACTTTGCCAAATGCTTGTATCTTGGGTCCACAGCCAACCTATGGCCTCACTTCAGCCATGGTTTAACAATATTCTATGTGACTTACTTACAAAGTAATGAGAGATATAACACACCTTTGAGTTTACTCTGCCTTATTTAATTTTTCCTTCATCAATTTCTCGAGCCTGGGTAGTCCACAAAACCAAAGATGAAGGCTCAAGTTGTCGCATTTACCAATTTCTGTTGAATAACTACTCCCATCATTGCCAATTTCATGCTCCCAATGTGATATTGAACGCAAAGCTGGGCAGTGATATTCAGTAAGTAGTACATTGTCTCTACTACAGAAATCATATGCATAGACAAATCCATTACCATAGAAAATATAAAAATGTGGTATAATGATTAGGGAGTAATGAGTTTTGGATATTCACCTTTATTTTGGTATAATTAGTGTGCTTATTTATAATTTCTCTTTTTTTAAAAGATTTTATTTATTTATTTGACAGAGAGAGAGATTGAGAGCACAAGCAGGCAGAGAGAGGCAGTCAGAGGGAGAGGGAGAAGCAGACTCCCCACTGAGCAGAGAGCCTGACGTGGGGCTCAATCCCAGGACCCTGGGATCATGACCTGAGCCGAAGGCAGCCGCTTAACCGACGGAGCCACCCAGGCGCCCTTATAATATAATTTTTTTACATTTTATTTTTTCATCATAAGTGTACCCCTTAATCACCCTCCTCTATTTCCCACATCCTCCCCTCCCCACGTCCGCTCTGTTAATCATCAGTTTGTTCTCTATAATAAAAAAATCTGTTTCTTGGTTTGTCTCTCTCTCTCTTTTTTTTCCTTTGTGCATTTGTTTGGTTTCGTAAGTTCCACATATGAGTGAAATCATACAGTATTTGACTTTCTCTGCCTGACTTATTCCACTTAGCATTATTCTCTCTACTTCTATCCATGTTGCTGCAAACGACAAGATTTCATTATTTTTTATGGCTAACATTCCCTAAGTAACATATTGCTTCTTCTTTATCCATTCAACTACTAATGGACACTTGGGCTGTTCCCATAGATTGGCTATTGTAAATAATGTTGCAGTAGACATAAGGATGCACGTATCCCTTTGAAATAGGGTTCTTGTGGATTGGGGTAGATACCCAGTAGTGCAATTTCTGGATTATAGGGTAGTTCTATTTTAATTTTTTGAGGAACCTCCATACTGTTTTCCACAGTAGCTGTATCAGTTTGCATTCCCACCATCACTGCAAGAGTGTTCTTTTTTCTCCACATCTCGGGGAACACTTGTTGTTTCTTGTGTTTTTAATTTCAGCCATTCCGATAGGTGTGAAGTAATATCTCATTGTAGTTTTGATTTACGTTTCCCTGATGATGAGTGATGTTGAGCATCTTTTCATGTGTCTGTTGGCCATCTGTATGCCTTCTTTGGAGAAATGTCTGTTCATGTCTTCTGCCCATTATTTAATTGGATTATTTGGTTTTGGGGTATTAAGTAGTATCTGTTCTTTATTTTGGACACTAATCCTTTATCAGATATGTCATTTGCAAATTTCTTCTAGGTGTTGCCTTTTAGTTTTGTTGATTATTTCTTTTGTTGTACAGAAACTTTTTATTTTGATGTAGTCCTAACAGTTTATTTTTGCTTTTATTTCTCCTTGCCTCAGGAGATATATTTAGAAAAATGTAATCATAAAATTTGTATGGAACCATAAAAGACCTCAAATAGCCAAAGCAGTCTTGAAAGAAAAAAACAAAATTGGAGGTATCACTATTCAATGCTTCAAGTTATATTACAAATAGGTAGTAATTAAAACAGTATGGTACTCGGGGTGTCTGGGTGTCTCAGTCAATTGAGCATCTGACTCTTGGTTTCAGCTCAGAGGATGATCCTGGGGTTGTGAGTTTGAGCCCCATGTTGGGCTTCTCGCTCTGCAGGGAGTCTGCTGGAGATCCTCTCTCTCTCCCTCTGCCCCACCCCCTTGCTTGTGCTCTTGCTCTCCCTCTTTCTAAAATAAATAAATATTTTTTTAAAAACAAGTATGGTACTGGCATAAAAATAGACACATAGATTAATAAGATAGAACAGAAAACTCATAAATAAACCCACAATTATATGGTCAGTTTATCTCTGTCAAAGGAAGTTGAATATCCAGTGGGAAAAAACACAGTCTCTTCAACAAATTGTGTTGAGAAAACTGGACAGCCACATGCAAAAGAATAAAACTGGACCACTTTCTTTCACCGCACACAAAAATGGATTAAAGACCTAAAGGTAAGACCTGAATCCAGAAGAATCCTTGAGAGAGCATAGGCCATAATCTCTCTGACATCAGCCATCGCAGCATTTTTCTAGATATAATATGATACTGAATTGACAGATTTCCGTCAATGTAACCACTGTCTCTCACAAGCACGTATGAGTTGGCTCCAGCACACCATTGCTTTGTTATTCCATGAGCTGCGCACTCCAGTGCTGAGCCCTGAAATATGTTGCAGTCTCATTCAAAGCTCCAGCTCCATCCTCATGCCTAATATCTCAAAATTTAGATCAAACTCCAACTCTAGATCTCCTAAAATCCAACTGGGCTGCCCCTCACAGCTTCACTACCATCTTCTCCTCCATAATTGACCCACCACACAATTGGGAAGACATCTGAAGTTGGGCTTTAAGCCGACTTGAATTTGAGACCCCCCCCTCTCTTTTTTAAAGATTTTATTTATTTATTTTTGCAAGAAAGAGGGAACACAAGCAGGGCGAGCAGCAGAGGGAGAGGGAAAAGTAGGCTCGTGCTCAGCAGGGAGCCTGACTTGGGGCTTGATCCCAGGACCCTGACCTGACTGAGTCACCCAGGTGCCCAAGACCCCTCTCTTTCATTTACAGCTGTATGACCTTAGGTAAGAGATGGTTATTTTTCAGGTCCTCATCTGTAAAACAAAGAAAATAATAGCAAACTGGAAGAATTTTAGTTAGAATTAACACAGGTCTGAAACATGCCCCTGGAAGATGCTCCGTAAAGATAAGATGCACCTGCCTCTTTCTCCCTTTGCTCAAATGGAACAACATTCTCTTCAGACAAGAAGAACAGGTCCAAGAGGCTTAAAAGGAACCTTTACAGCCAGCTAAAGCCTTATGTTTTCAGCCGCTGACTGAAATAATGAGGCTATTTACTCAATATGCTCCTAGTTTATTGGTGCCTGTTCCCCTTGTTGGCCACACATTTCAAGTTTCAGCATTTATTCTGCATGTCTCTGGACTATAGCTTCCATACAGCTGTCTTTCCTGGTACTCTGCCCAGTTAACATGTGGCTTTGAGCCTTTGTGAAGCTGGCTTTGTGCTGGGTCTTGATGCGGCATATTTCCTAGTCATTGTTCCTGTCTTTCTGGTGTGTGGTACTAATGCTCCCTAACTTCTGCAACACTGAGCTTCTCCATCTACTCTTCCCTGATCTGATCTTTCTCCCATTTCTCTGTTGGTTTTGTGACTAGGCAACCTTTCAAATTTGCCTTTTCAACCCTGGTAATACTGAGATTGGGGCATCGCTGGACAAGGAATGAGATCCAGCAAAACACCGGAGCAGAGGTCAGGAGAATGAGGGTCTGGTTCTGATTTGCCAGTACTAGCTATGTGACTTTAAAGAAATCAATAAACTGCTCAAAGCCACAGTTTCTTCAATTGAAAATGAGGCGTAAGATTTCTCTAGGGTCCCTCCAGATCTAATGTTTCATGATTCCGTGGTTCTCATTTCACTGTTGCTCTCAGCAACTACAGTAAACTGGAAATATTGCTTCTCCCAGCCTGTTGCTTAAGCAACCCTTAATCGGTAGGAGCAACTTCAGCTGTTGGGCTCAGTGTCGCCCATGAGTTCATCAGTGGCCGAATCAGGTTGGGAGAAGCAATGCCTTAGAATTCGAGGAAGGAAATAGGCAATATTTTTTCTAATCTTAAATATGAATGTATGCTTTATCTATGAAATAAACTTTTGTTTTTTCCAAAGCAGCAAAAAGCAGTCTCCTGGATAACAAAAACAAATCGGTAAACATAAAGTCTCAGCCAGGAAGTTGCAACCATGCATGGAAGTTGGGCTGGTTTTCGTTGAAAACATCATCCTACTGAGGAGGAATTAGGCAAGATACTGATAATTATAATGATGATAAACTAAAAATAATATAAAATTAAATTGATTTTAAAAAGAAAGTTTTACGTTCTCCCAAAATCTGTAAGGAAAATAGATGAAGTAGGTAGAGAACTATGGACCTTGGTCACCCATATCTTTAATCTGTAATTCAGTGTCCATATGGCTTCCTTCCTTTATATGCATGTCAGTGTTGACACTAATGATTGTCCCTCCTTAAATCTTTTTTCTTTGGGATTTTTCATCAGCACATTAGCCTCTAACTTTGTTGATATTTCAGATGCCCCCATTATCAGCTGCTTAAACACCATGGGTTGATTCCTTGGGTTCTACTGGGGGCCCCTCTTTCTCTCTCTCTGTTCTTCATCCCTGGGTGAGCAGGTCCATTCCAAAAGCTTCAGGTATCATCAGCAGACTGATGATTCAATCATATATCCTTTGGCTCCAATATATGCAAATAATACACATTTTACACACATGTATAGAGTATGATTGCGTGTGTGTACATGTATGTATATGCATACAAGTATAAATGTGTGTATGTGTATAAGTATACATAATTTACACCAATATTCAAGATGTCCACCTTTGGATGTCCCTACACATTGCCTAAATTAAACTCTCCTCAATCTTCATTTCCTGTGATGTCCCCTGTGTCCTGCAGGTGACTCTATGCATCTAGTCACCAAAGGTGGAAACTTAAACATCATTCTTGATCCCTTTCTTGCATTCATCCCTCATATTTTATCAGTCAGTAACTTGCATTGGTCTTTCAAAAATACATCTGGTTTTTCTCCATCTCTATTCTCATTCCTCTGTTCTTACTATGGTCAGACATGGCAATAGACTATGGACGGGACTCCCTAGTTCAGGCCTGATTCCCCAGATGAACCCCGCTGACTGCAGCCAGAGTGAGTGTTTTCCATACATGATCCCACCAAGCCCACTTACAATTTCCTCTTAACTTTGGATGATATGGACTTACTTATCTGGTCTATATGGGACCTTAGGATTCATATATGAAATTTCTACCTGCCGTTCGATGCTCTGGGAATATGAATCAATTACAATTCCTCAATGAAGAACTTTTATGCTTTTAAGGATTTGTACAAGCTCTTCCTTCTAACTGAATCCTTTTTCCTCAGACTCTTCTCCTACGATTTATAACTTAACTTTTGGCTCAGACACTTGTTGATATTTCCACAAAACTTCTCTGACTACCCTAAGGAGGGGTTGTACATCCTCCTCAGCACCCTTGTTGCACTAATTTCTCTGGGTTGCCCCTGCCCATTTAATTATACCTCTCAACCTGGTAAAATCCATAAGAACAGCTGCACTCATATCTTGTCCACAGTTGTATCTCCTATAAATTTGGCACATTTAGCAAAAAAATTATACAAGACATCCATTTAAAGTTGAAGCTCAGATAAATGACAATTTTTATATGCCCCAATATTGAGAACATACATTAAAAAATGTGTTTGCTGTCTGTAATTCAAATTTAATGGGATATCCTGTATTTTATTTGGCAGACTTAATCTCCAGATCTTGAAAATGTCTACCACATGCTAGTTGATCAATAAATATTCAGTGATACAAAATGACAACAGAATTATTGTAAGATTTCATCCTAGTCCTTCAAAAATATCATAATATAATTTACTATATTCCTTTTTGGAGACTTAGCAGTGAGTATTCTTGCTTTATTTGACAGTAAAGTCATTTTAAGACAGTTTATATTATCTGTTTGATTGTGTATATGTCACTTAGTTGTGATCTTAGCAATGGAAAATATGCATGCATATAAGCCATTACTAGATAATTCAGAGAACATAGCTTGTGTGTTTTGTTTTGTTTGTTTTGTTTTTGCTCATAGGGCAGAGACAGAGCCTGTCTAAACTTGCTGAGGGAAGCTTTCTTTAGGTTTTCATTTCACACATTCGCTCGCTGAATATTTCCCTCCATAGCACAGCATTGGTCAGAAGTGCTCTGACTGCTTACAAGGGAGAGAGAAAGAGCCATCTGGTCCTGACCTGGAGGCAGCCTCCAGGGACTACAGCATCATTTCCTAACTTTCCAGTCTGTCACTTTGATGCATGAATCCTAAAATCCCATAAAGACATGCCTTGATTTTCCCTGAATTATTGTAAAGGAAAATAAAAAGGCAGTTTCTTTCAATTCTCTTGCTCCAGTGTTTACTTAATTTTGTCATATTACCATTTGAAGGCCACTCCATCGAGTCTAATTTAAGAAAAATAAAAATAAAAACACTAAATATGGCAGATAGCCTCCAACTATGAGTAAAGTTACTAAAAGAAATTGGTGAGAGGAGTCTTCGTGTATATGTACGTACATATGGATTTCATCTTTCTAAACTTGCACAGCTTATGTTGGTTGGCTTTATTTGTTTCCATCTAAGATGAGCACCAATGTTAATACAAAAGTGGATGGTAAAATTCCTATGAGGTAGGATAGGGAATGGATTAAGGAACTCCAAAGGTCTGCATCTCCATAAAAGCAATGGAATAACTGGAAAAAAATGTGAGAATAAACTTTCTGAGAACTCTGGAAATCATCCAAAAGCTTGCAGCGACCAGGGAGAATTCATTCAAGAAAAGTGTCTGTGTCTTGGCAAGAACTGAGAGCTATGTGTCATTTTAACCTACCCTAGTCCCAAGTCCCAATTCCCAGCCTAGCGGTATCCCTGAAAATGACAGTCCAGATTCCATTACAGGTACAGAAGAAAGCAGAACTGATCTCAGTTGCAAAGAATTCCAGGTATTTATAGTCATTTGTTTTATTCGCATTTAGTCTTTGTTTATTGCCTGCTGGTGGCTAGATCTAGACAATTGGCTCAAAAGGGTTGTCTTTACTTCACCTAACTCATAACTTATTGAGTGCTGAGCATCTGTCCAAAGCATATACAGGAACATGTTTTAACCACTGCTGCCTGAAGCAATGGATAACAGTTGGAACAAACAATAGACTAAACAAAGAGCTCGTGGAGAAAGTTTAGGGAATGAGAGCTTAGGAGAACAGGGCTTTGAAAAACTCTAGCATGTTTGTTGAATCAGGAAGGTCACACACATGCCCATGCTGTACATAAGGCTCAGCAAAGACCTGAGAAGACCCTGAACTCTAACCTTTGATTGATGTTGAAGCTCTGTACACGGAGGTAGTGAAGGCTAAGACAGAGTTGTCAGCTGTCGGGCTGAGTGTCAAAGGTGTGCCCTAAACCACACACACTCTCTGCAAAGACTGGGAGGTTTTTTTTAGCACTTCCCAAGTCATTCCCTGAATCTGGTGTTACCACGATACCAAAGCCAAAAAAGATGTCCCAAGAAAAGGAAACTACAGACCGACACCTATTATTGATATACATGCAAAAATCCTCAACAAAATACTGGCAAACCAAATCCAGGAGGAAAGGATATTTTAAAAGGATTACATATATTAAAAGGATTACACACCATGACCAAGTGAAATTTATCCCAGGAATGAAGAGGGGCTTTACATACAAATACCAATTAATACAATGCACCGTATGACAGAATGAAGCAAACCAAATACCTGGTCATCTTAACTGATGCAGAAAATTCATCTGACAAAATTCAACACCCTTTCGGGATAAAAGAACTCTAGAAATAGAAACTAAATCTAGAACGAGGAATAGTAAGGAACTTCCTCAGCTTGATCAAGGGCATGTATGAAAAACTCACAGTTAACATAATACTTAATGCTGTAAAAACAAATTTTCCTGTTAAGGGTAGGAAGAAGATAAGGATGTCTTTTCTCAACACTGCTATGTAATAACTGGACTGAAAATCTCAGCCAGGGCAATCAGGCAAGAGAAAGAAATAAAAAGCAATCAGATCAGAAAGAATTAAAAGTATCTCTATTTGCAGATGATATGATCTTAAATATAGAAAACTGAAGATTCCAACATTAACATCCAAAACAATAAAATAATTAATAATAAATGCAAGACATACATTGAAAACTGTAAAACTTTTGTTGAAAGAAATTGAGGACATATATAAGTGGACAGTCATCCTGTACTCATAGATTGGAAGACTTAATATTGTAATGATGACACCAATCCTCAAATTGTTTTACAAATTCACTGTAATCCCTATCAAAATTCCGACTGCCTTTTCTGCAGAAATTGACAAACTAAACCTAAAACCCATATGGAGCTGCAAAGGACAATGAGTCACTAAAAAAAAAAAATTGAAAAAGAAGAATAAAGTTGGAGGGCACACACTTCTGGATTTTCAAACTAATTGAAAAGCTATGGTAGTCAAATGATGTAGTACTGCCATGGGAATAGATATACAGATCAATGGATTCAAATTAAGACTACACAAATTAACTCACATTATGTTCCACTGATTTCAACATCGATTCCAAGATTATTCAATGGGCTAAGATTGTTTCTTTCATTAAATTGTGCTATTTCAAACCATATGCAAAGATTAACTCAAAACGGATTAAAGATCTAAATGTAAAAGCCAAGACAATGAACTTTAAAACGTAAACGTAGGGGGTGGAGCAAGATGGCGGAGGAGTAGGAGACCTGGATTTCGTCTGGTCCCAGGAATTCAGCTGAATAGGGATCAAACCATTCTGAACACCTACGAACTCAACAGGAGATCAAAGAGAAGAATAGCAGCAACTCTCTGAACAGAAAAGCGACCACTTTCTGGAAGGTAGGACGTGCGGAGAAGTGAATCCGAGGCGATGTTTGGGAGGATAGACAGCAGGGGAGGGGCCTCCGTCGGCCGCTTCTGGCAAGTGCTAGAGCCGTGGAGCACAAAATCGGACCTTTTAGAAGTCGGCTCCGCAGAGGGACGTCGCTCCAGTGGCTAAGTGGGGGGTGGAACCCTCGCAGGACAGTGTGGCCTCAGGACCCTCGGGGGTCACAGAAAAATGGGGGTGCTGAGTGCGCCAGAGCTCCCAGGTATCGGAGCGGGGAAGCCGGCTGCAGGGACGTAGCCGAGGCGCGGGCTCTCAGCTCGGGGTGGCCATAAACTGTGATCCGCGGCCCAGTCGGGCCACTGCTCCTCCAGCAGGGACCCAACAAGCGACAAAGCCGGGGAGACTCCCCTTCCTCCCCTGGGAGGAGCGGTGCGGGAGCACACCGCAGGGATCTGCTGGGTTTGGAGACTCCACACGGGGTCGGGGGCCAGAGATAGAAACGCTCGATCACAGGCCGGGTGAGCACAGAGTGCGGCCGGAGACCGGGGACACGGGAGAGACTGCTTTTCTCTGGGGGCGCACTGAGGAGCGGGACCCCAAGTTCTCAGCTCCTCCGGGTGGAGATTGGGAGGCCACCATTTTCACCCTGGTCCTCCAAAGCTGTACCGAGAGCTTGCAAGGAACAAAAGCTCCTGAGAGCAAACCCGAGCAGCTTGCTTAGCCCGGACCGACAAGGGCGGGGCAATTCCGCCTCCGGCAAAGACATTTGGGAACCACGGCAACAGGACCCTCCCCCAGAAGATCAGCAGGAACAGCCGGCAAGCCAAGACCAAGTTTACCGATCAAGGAGAACGGGAGAACTCCAGCACAAGGGGAATACTGCACATACAATTCATGGCTTTTTTTTTTTTTTACCATGATTCATTAGTTTTTCAAAGTTAATTCTTTTTAACTGTTTTTTTAATTGTTCTTTTTCCCTCTTTCAACCAACATCTTATCAATACCTTTTTTAAAAAATCATTTTTTATTTTTCATTTTTAGAGTCATATTTTATCCCATCATAGTAGTTACCCTTATTTTTGGCATATATATATAAGTTGTACCATTTTCAAATTTTTGAGATACAGTTTCTTCTAACAGATCAAAATATGCCCTAAATCACTAGTGTATGGCTTTCTTCTAGTCTCCTGTCTGATCATATTCTCTCCCTTTTGTTTTTCTTTTTTTTTTAAATCTTCTTTCTTTTTTGAAAACAACCTCTTATCAATTCCTTTTATAAAATCTTTTATAATTTTCATTTTTACAGTCATCATCCATCCCTTCATTGGATCAACCCTTATTTTGTATATATAAGTCTTTCTTCCTTTAAAATTTTAAGAGGCACTTTTTTCTAACAGACCAAAATACGCCAAAAATCTAGTGTGTGGCACTGATCTATGCACTAGCCTGATCATATTTGACCATATTCTGTTTTTTTTGTATTGTTCTGTTTTTGTTTTTATCTTTTTTTTCTCTTTCTTTTTTCTTTCTTTCCCTTTGTTTTCCCCTGGTTTCAGGTCTTTTCTGATTTGTATAGAGTACATTTGCTAGGGACATTGTTAACGTGTTAGCATTTTGTTCTCTCAATCATCTATTCTCCTCTGGACAAAAAGACAAGACGAAAAAATCACCTCAGCAAAAAGAACAAGAGGTAGTACCGTCAGCCAGGGACCTACTCAATACAGACATTAATACGATGTTGGACCTAGAGTTCAGAATCATGACTTTAAAGATATCATGACTTTAAAGATACCAGCTGGGCTTGAAAAAAGCGTGGAAGTTATTAGAGAAACCCTTTCTGGAGAAATAAAAGAACTGAAATCTAACCAAGTCGAAATCAAAAAGGCTATTAATGAGGTGCAATAAAAAATGGGGGCACTAACTGCTAGGATAAATGAGGCCGAAGAGAGAATCAGCGATATAGAAGACCAAATGATGGAAAATAAAGAGGCTGAGAAAAAGAGAGAGAAACAAGTACAGGATCACGAGGGCAGAATTCGAGAGATAAGCGATACGATAAGACGAAACAACATTAGAATAATTGGGATCCCAGAAGAAGAAGAAGGAGAGAGAGGGGCAGAAGGTATATTGGACCAAATTATAGCAGAGAACTTCCCTAATGTGGGAAGGAAACAGGCATCAAAATCCAGGAGGCACAGAGAACCCCTCTCAAAATCAATAAAAATAGGTCAACACCCCGACATCTAATAGTAAAACTTACGAGTCTCAGAGACAAAGAGAAAATCCTGAAAGCAGCTCGGGAGAAGAGATATGTAACCTATAATTGTAGAAACATTAGACTGACAACAGACCTATCCACAGAGACCTGGCAGGACAGAAAGGACTGGCATGATATCTTTGGAGCAATAAACGAGAAGAATATGCAGCCAAGAATACTATATCCAGCTAGGGTGTCATTGAAAATTGAAAGAGAGATAAAAAGCTTCCAGGACAAACAAAAACTAAAGGAATTTGCAAACACGAAACCAGCCCTACAAGAAATATTGAAAGGGGTCCTCCAAGCAAAGAGAGAGCCTAAAAGCAGCATAGATCAGAAAGGAACACACACAATATACAGTAACAGTCACCTTACAGGCAATACAATGGCACTAAATTCATACCTTTCAATAGTTACCCTGAATGTAAATGGGCTAAATGCCCTAATCAAAAGACACAGGCTATCAGATTGGATTAAAAAACAAGACCCATCGATATGCTGTTGGCAAGAGACTCATTTTAGACCCAAAGACAACCCCAGATTGAAAGTGAGGGGGTGGAAAACCATTTACCATGATAATGGGCACCAAAAGAAAGCTGGGGTGGAAATCCTTATATCAGACAAATTAGATTTTAAACCAAAGACTGTAATAAGAGATGAAGAAGGACACTATATCCTACTTAAAGGGTCTATCCAACAAGAAGATCTAACAATTGTAAATATCTATGCCCCTAACATGGGAGCAGCCAATTATATAAGGCAATTAATAACAAAAGCAAAGAAACACATTGACAACAATAAAATATTAGTAGGGGACTTTCACACCCCCCTGACTGAAATGGACAGATCATCTAAGAAAAAGATCAACAAGGAAAGAAAGACTAAATGCAACACTGGACCAAATGGACTTCACAGACATATTCAGAACACTTCATACCAAAGCAATGGAATAACATTCTTGTCTAGTGCCCTTGGAACATTCTCCAGAACTGATCACATCCTAGGTCACAAATCAGGTCTCAACCGGTACCAAAAGATTGGGATTATTCCCTGCATTTTTTCAGACCACAATGCTTTGAAACTAGAACTCAATCACAAGAGGAAAGTCAGAAAGAACTCAAATACATGGAGGCTAAAGAGCATCCTAGTAAAGAATGAATGGGTCAACCGGGAATTAAAGGAGAACTAAAAAAATTCATGGAAACCAATGAAAATGAAAACACAACTGTTCAAAATCTTTGGGATACAGCAAAGGCAGTCCTAAGAGGAAAGTATATAGCAATACAAGCCTTTCTCAAGAAACAAGAAAGGTCTCAAATACACAACCTAACCCTACACCTAAAGGAGCTAGAGAAAAAACAGCAAATAAAGCCTAAACCCAGCAGGAGAAGAGAAATAATAAAGATGAGAGCAGAAATCAATGAACTAGAAACCAAAAGAACAGTAGGACAGATCAACGAAACTAGGAGGTGGTTCTTTGAAAGAATTAACAACATTGATAAACCCCTGGCCAGACTTATCAAAAAGAAAAGAAATGACCCATATCAACAAAATCATGAATGAAAGAGGAGAGATCACAACCAATACCGAAGAAATACAAACAATTATAAGAACATATTATGAGCAACTCTATGCCAGCAAATTAGATAACCTAGAAGAAATGGGTGCTTTCCTAGAGATGTATCAACTATCAAAATTGAACCAGGAAGAAATAGAAATCCTGAACAGACCTATAACCACTAGGGCAATTGAAGCAGCCATCAAAAATCTCCCAACAAACAAAAGCCCAGGGCCAGATGGCTTCCCAGGGGAATTCTATCAGCCATTTCAAGAAGAATTAATACCTATTCTCCTGAAAATGTTCCAAAAAATAGAAATGGAAGGAAAACTTCCAAACTCGTTTTATGAGGCCACCATTACCTTCATCCCCAAACCAGACAAAGACCCCATCAAAAAGGAGAATTACAGACCCATATCCTTGATGAACATGGATGCAAAAATTCTCACCAAAATACTAGCCAATAGGATCCAAGAGTACATTAAAAGGATTATTCACCATGACCAAGTGGGATTTATCCCTGGGCTGCAAGGTTGGTTCAACATCCACAAATCAATCCACGTGATACAATACATTAACAAAAGAAAGAGCAAGAATCATATGATCCCCTCAATAGATGCAGAGAAAGCATTTGAAAAAGTACAGCATCCTTTCTTGATCAAAACTCTTCAGAGTATAGGGATAGAGGGTACATACCTCAATATCATAAAAGCCATCTATGAAAAACCTACAGCGAATATCATTCTCAATGGGGAAAAGCTGAGAGCCTTTCCCCTAAGGTCAGGAACGCGGCAGCGATGTCCACTATCACCACTGCTATTCAACATAGTATTAGAAGTCCTAGCCACAGCAATCAGACAACAAAAAGAAATCAAAGGCATCCGAACTGGCAAAGAGGAAGTCAAACTCTCACTCTTTGCAGATGATATGATACTGTATGTGGAAAACCCAATAGACTCCACCCCAAAACTGCTAGAACTCATACAGGAATTCAGTCAAGTAGCAGGATATAAAATCAATGCACAGAAATCAGTGGCATTCCTATACACCAACAACAAGACAGAAGAGAGACAAATCAAGGAGTCGATCCCATTTACAATTGCACCCAAAACCATAAGATACCGAGGAATAAATTTAACCGAAGAGGCACAGGATCTGTACTCAGAAAACTATAAAATACTCATGAAAGAAATTGAGGAAGACACAAAGAAATGGAAAAACGTTCCATGCTCATGGATTGGAAGAACAAACATTGTGAAGATGTCAATGCTACCTAGAGCAATCTACACATTCAATGCAATCCCCATCAAAATACCATCCACTTTTTTCAAACAAATGGAACAAATAATCCTAAAATTTGTATGGAACCAGAAGAGACCCCAAATAGCCAGAGGAATCTTGCAAAAGAAAAGCAAAGCTCTCAGCATCACAATTCCGGACTTCCAGCTCTATTACAAAGCACTCATCATCAAGACAGTATGGTACTGGCACAAAAACAGACACATCAATCAATGGAACAGAATAGAGAGCCCAGAAATGGACCCTCAACTCTATGGTCAACTCATCTTTGACAAAGCAGAAAAGAATGTCCAATGGAAAAAAGACAGTCTCTTTAACAAATGGTGTTGGGAAAATTGGACAGGAACATGCAGAAGAATGAAACTGGACCATTTCCTTACACCACACACAAAAATAGACTCCAAATGCTTGAAACACCTAAACGTGAGACAGGAGTCCATCAATATCCTAATGGAGAACACAGGTAGCAACCTCTTCGCCCTCAGCCACAGCAACTTCTTCCTAGAAACATCGCCAAAGGCAAGGGAAGCAAGGGCAAAAATGAACTATTGGGATTTCATCAAGATAAAAAGCTTTTGCACAGCAAAAGAAACAGTCCACAAAACCAAAAGACAACCGACAGAATGGGAGAAAATATTTGCAAATGACATATCAGATAAAGGGCTAATATCCAAAATCTATAAAGGACCTATCAAACTCAACACCCAAAGAACCAATAATCCAATCAAGAAATGGGCAGAAGACATGAACAGACATTTTTCCAAAGAAGACATCCAAATGGCCAACAGACACATGAAAAAGTGCTCAACATTGCTCAGCATCAGGGAAATCCAAATCAAAACCTCAATGAGATACCACCTCACACCAGTCAGAATGGCTAAAATTAGCAAGTCAGGAAACGACAGATGTTGGTGGGGATGCGGAGAAAGGGGAACCCTCCTACACTCTTGGTGGGAATGCAAGCTGGTACAACCCCTCTGGAAAACAGTATGGAGGTTCCTCAAACAGTTGAAAATAGAGCTACCATACGATTCAGCAATTGCACTACTGGGTATTTGCCACAAAGATACAAATGTAGGGATCTGAAGGGATACGTGCACCCCAGTGTTTATAGCAGCAATGTCCACAATAGCCAAACTGTGGAAAGAGCCAAGATGTGCATCGACAGATGAATGGATAAAGAAGAGGTGGTATATATACACAATGGAATATTATGTAGCCATCAAAAGGAATGAGATCTTGCCATTTGCAATGACGTGGATGGAACTGGAGGGTGTTATGCTGAGTGAAATAAGTCAATCAGAGAAAGACATGTATCATATGACCTCACTGATATGAGGAATTCTTAATCTCAGGAAACAAACTGAGTGTTGCTGGAGTGGTGGGGGGTGGGAGGGATGGGGTGGCTGGGTGATAGACATTGGGGAGGGTATGTGCTATGGTGAGCACTGTGAATTGTGCGAGAGTGTTGAATCACAGATCTGTACTTCTGAAACAAATAATGCAAGATATGTTAAGAAAAAAGAAAAAGAAGAAGATAGCAGGAGGGGAAGAATGAAGGGGAGTAAGTCGGAGGGGGAGACGAACCATGAGAGATGATGGACTCTGAAAAACAAACTGAGGGTTCTAGAAGGGAGGGGGGGTGGGGGGATGGGTTAGCCTGGTGATGGGTATTAAAGAGGGCATATTCTGCATGGAGCGCTGGGTGTTATGCACAAACAATGAATCATGGAACACTACATCAAAAACTAATGATGTATGGTGATTAACATAACAATAAAAAATTTAAAAAAATAAATAAAAAGTAAACGTAGGTGTACATCTTTGTGACCTTGATTTATGCAATGATTTCTTTAATACGACATCTAAAACACAAACAAAAGAAAAAATAGATAAATTGGAATTTTTCAAGATTAAAAAATTTTGTGCCTCAAAAGATATTATACAGTAAGTGAATAGACAAGCAACATGATGGGAGAAAATATCTGCAAATATATGGTCCAGCGTCTTAATACATAAAGAACTCCTACAGCTCAGCAATACAAAGTCAGACAATTCACTTTAAAATAGGCAAAAGACTGGAATAGGTATTTTTCCAAAGAAGATATGCAAATGGCCAACAGGTGAATAAAAAGAGGCTTAACATCATTAGTCATCAGAGAATGTAAATTGAAACCACAATGAGATACCACTTCATACCCACTAAGATGTCTGCAATAAACAAAATGCAAAGCAACAAGTGTTGCTTTTTTGTTTTACCTGCAAAGCAGTTATGGCCTCATGACTGTTGGTGTTTTGTTTTGTTTTGTTTTGTTTTTTGTTTTGTTTCTTTTGTTTTGTTTTGTTTTGTACAAACTTATCTACCACAGGTCCTCATGCTTGTCCTAAAATCCCTCAATGCCACCAGGAACAGTGGGGTTGGCCAGGTGTTGTATGATGCAAAAGCTTAAGCAGAACTAGGAAGTCCAAAATGGGCAAAGAAATTCCCACGTAAGGAGATAAGCTCAGCACCAGCTGTGAGTGCTCTTTGTCTCCCATTAAAGAAATGGTCTGGATCCAAGGCCATTTTTCTGAAGCCATGCAAAGGGGTCAGAAGCTACACATACCTCTATCTCTCAACAGTGTGGATATACTACATTTTGTGTATTCATTCCTCAGTTGATGGACATTTGGGTTGTTTTGGTTTTTAGCTGTTATAAATAAGGCTGCTCTGAACATTAATGTACAGGTTTTTGTGTGAAAATATATTTTCAACGCTCTTAGTATAAAACTAGGAGTGGGATTGCTGGGTCATGTTACTACATGTCTCTATGTTTGAACTTCTGAGAAACTACTAAACTATTTCCCACACTGACTGAACCATTTTCATTCTCACCAGCAATGTACAAGGGTTTCTATTTCTCTCAAGTGGGGATTCAGACTTCGATGAAACTGTTGGACCCAGATGCCCAAGTGACAATAATTCCAGGCCCCCCAGGGTTAGGGAAAGCTGGTGGCATTGAGGGATTTTAGGACAAGGTGAGGACCCATGGCAGACAAGTGTGTACATACTTGTGGATGAGGCCTTTGGGTCACTGCTGGCATTGGTGATCCGGGTTTTGAAAGCTGAGTGTGTAACAGGTGTTGACATTTTAGCTGCTTACAGCACAAACTTCACCACAGCCCCAGGGGTGTGCCTCACCACAACAAAGGATTTAGAGCTGTAACGTGGGGTGCCAGCCCTCTTACTCACCACCCGAATCACCCAAAACTTGACAAATTACTCAACAAAAGCAGCATTTCCCACCAGCCAGAGGAAAACACACTACTTAGGGAATTCAGGGCTTGCAGCAGGCAGGAGGATCCCAGAGTCTGGCTGGCTGACCATGGGCTACCATTGATTAAATGATGACATGCCACCCTTGGCCAATGGGGTGCCTGGCATCATTGCCATCACCAAAGCAGTGGCGGCCTACATGGGAAACTGGCATACCAGTATTGATCTAGTTAATGCCTTTATCTCAATCTCTCTGTGGGACAAAGATGAGGACCAATTTGTGTTCACATGAAATGGCATGCAGAATCCTTTTGCTGAACTTCCGAAGAGATAACTTAACTCCCCGGCAATATGCCATGATCTACAAAACGGCCACTTATCTCCAGAAGTATTCATCATCCACTATACTGATGACATTCCCATTGCTAATCTGAGAAATAAATTGACCAAGCCCTATATAAGGTCACTGAACTATGACATTGGCAGGCTAGGCTGTCCACCCTGAAAAGATCCCAGGACCTCCTCGACAAGTACAGATGCTGGGAACCACCAGGGCTGATAGTTAGAGGTGTATTCTTGATAAAGTTAAACAGAGATTTAACTGTCCATAGCAGCCTTCACCAACAGGATAGAGGCTCAGCAGCCAGGAAGGCCTTTTGACTATTTGGAGGCAACATATACCACATATGGGTATTATTTGGCCCCTTTAATCAAGTGTACCTACAAGGCCAATCACCTTTGAGTGGGACCCCAGCGATAGCAGGTGTTAGAAGCCCTGCAACATGCAATGGCACAGCCTTCCCATTGGGGTGAGTGGAGCCTGCAAGCACTGTGGAACTACAGGTCTCAGTGACTCCAATGCATGTGGATTGGAGCCTGTGGCAAACAACTGTCACCATGGTGAGTAGGCTTTTGACTGTGGACATGTAAATTACCTGAGGTCGCCGCCAGATACATCCCCTTCCAGTAGCAGCTCCTAGCCTGCTATTGGGCCCTACAGGAAACAGAACACATGACTACTGATATACCATATGTGACCCTGAGACGTAAGCTTCCTGTCCTCATGGGAGTACTCACTAATCCCACTGATAAGGGAGAGCAGGCTCTGCAAAGCTCCTTCATGAAATGAAGATGATACATTCATGATTGAGCCTGACCAGGGCTCCAGGGAATCAGCTAACTCCATGAACAAGTGGCTGCATTGCTGGAGGGGACTGAATGCCCTGGAACAGGTGCTCTTACCCCTCCCTTTGCTCAGTGGGTGCAGGGCTTGAAGATATTCTAGCTGATCCTATCGCTTGGTTCCTGGATGGATCCATAAATCTCAAAGATGATGGAGCCCACTGGGCTGCTACAACCATCTACCCAGGGATGGCCACATTGTGAATGAGAACAGACTAGGACTCTCTGCCCAATGGACCTAACTCCATGTGGTAGTGACAGCTGTGAAAACTACTCATCAGCAACTCCCTGCTACATGTATACAGAGTCATGGCTATTGAATACAGGCTAGCCATATGGTCCAGTGACTAGAAGATTAATGATTGGACCATTAAGTCTCCCCTCTGTTGGGAAAGAGGCTCTGGCAGCAGCTTGCAAACTGGAAAAGAAACCATTCAAAAGGGAATGTGAATGGAACTCACGAGCTGATCAAGCATATGCTCAGCAAATCGCCATGCTTGCCCACTGGGTCTATCACAGATGGGATATGGATGGCCACCTCCAATGCAAGAATGGGCTGAGTCATGAGGATTTACTGTAGAAGAAATGGAAGCCATGGATGCATGCAGCCAGCTGTGGGACTCCCACACCATGCAACATGGAGAACTGGGCCACATATCCTGGAGCAGAGGTCTATTGTGAGTGTATGAAATGGAAACCAATGGACAGCTAGCCTCTAGTCATGGAATATAGTAATGCCTCACCACTGCGGACACGTATGTCAGACGTGGGACTACCAGCCAGGGTGCCATGTATTGTGGCTTTAGGAAAATACCTTTGCCGTGTGTTTGACATTCAGCAGGATTCCAGTCAATCAAGGCACTGCATTCACGGCACAAGCTACACAGCCATGGACGTACTCCCATGGCATAATTTGAATGGTTCATGCTCCCTAGACCCTGCTCCCCAAGCATATCATGGGAAGATAGAATGATGAGCACTTCAGACCCATCTAGTGGTTCCACAGAAGAGAACCCTGATAAGAAAGTTCATGTAAGCGGTCAACATCATTCCCTTCAATTCTGGGAACACGTGCGGACACTAAGATGAGTGGCAACATCTTCAATAGCAGTGTCTGAGTTTAGATATTAGCTTCCAAAAGCTTCAATCAAAGAGTGAGAAAGGTAATAATATAAAGTATTTGAGAGGCACATGATCTTGTCCCCTCTGGATTTCAGAGTTCCTGGAGGAAAATGTCAGTGGTGCTCATAGATCTAGATAAAGAGATACGGAGTTCAGATGGAGGTGGGTCCAGATGAAGCAAGAGAACATCGGAGCTAGATCAGCCTTGAGAATAAGGAAGCATATGAAATGAAGTAAGGGTTTTCTTGCTCTGGGGCATCCTCAGATTGAAGGAATCTGAATAGGGGTGCTGAGCTCTGTTCCAATCAAGCTAACTATGGAATTGTCTTCAAGGAATTGGAGTTGAAATAGGTACCAGATAGCCTTCTCTTCTTTGAAGACTATGCTGCTTGTGGACCTTTCCCACTGCTGTAGGAATAGCTTTTCCTTCTCTGATTTGATCCATTCTGTTAGAGACAGTAGGTAAAAGTGCCTAATTAGGGATGTGCTAATCCAGAGCCCAAACTTGACATGGACCCTTTACATTTCAAATCTTCAGGACTTTTTTGCTTTTTTTAAAGATTTATTTATTCATTTGAGAGAGAGAGAGAAAGAGAGAGAGAGGGGCAGAGAGAGAGGGAGAGAGAAGATCCTCAAGCAGACTCCATGCTGAGCACTGCATTCCAGGCTCCATTCCAGGACCCTGAGATCATGACCTGAGCCAAAATCTAGAGTCAGCTGCTTAAACGACTCAACCACCCAGGTGCCCAGGACTTTGTTGTTTTTATGATTCTTATTTCAAGAAAGGTTCTTTTTAAAATTTCTATTAGGATATCACTGAACAGTAATTCCAATCATGTGTAAGAAAACTGCATAAACTCAGACAACAATGCCATCCAATAACATTTCCCAAATACAGACATATTGATTTAAAGCCTCCTTTCCAATTTCTATGTATGAAAAGAGAAAGAGAAAAAAATGGGGAAAATCACTTCATGACATTGTTTTCTATTATATTTCAATTTATATTTATGTGAGACAAAAAGATAAATTGCAATCCTCGGCTTCCACAGTCATATTAATTTCCCCACGAGAAAAAATAATTTCCCATGTGTTGGGGTTGACATTAACATGCTGAATCTTATCTGTAAAAATGTGCTTTTGTCACAAGAGCCATCACCGAAAAAAATAGTTGCAGTGTATTACACCCAGTAGTCAGACATTGAACGCCAAAATTCCTGAAATAAGTTATTATAAAAGAGGATGAAAACCTCTTCCAGGAGTACAAATAAAAATGAGAAGAGTGAAAATTAAAGTAGAAATGTATTCCTCCACGTCTTTCCCAAATGGCTTCATTTTTATGTAAATATCCGTACCCCTCTTATTCTTGAGTACTTAAATGTGTAGGTCTTGAAAGATTAGCAGAAGAAGGACAGCCTTTGAATAAAGATATGATAACCGTTTTTTTCCGCTAGGCCCGTTATCACAGGCAAAATTACATTTATCTTTTGGTTCAGGAAGCCAGGAATAAAATTCAATGAAATCTTAATGTGTTTATATTTCAGGAATGCGTTTCACCTTATGGTGTGCACATACATTCTAAAGTAAGACAAGTTAATTAAACAGACGAACTCCCAAATCTTAGTGCTCTGCTATCATCATCACTAATTTGCTTTGAAGGAGTTTGCAAAATGGGCTTTAGTGTGTAGCTCTGAGCTTGACCCTGCTGCACTCTGAACCTTCCTAATTTGGGGCACAAACCATTCTTTATAGTTGTCTTTTTCTTGTGCATATGTACTTATGATGACTATATATTTAAGGGGGAAATGATCAATTTTGTAGTGTTTGACCCATCTACACTGTGAAAGTGGTGGTCTACTGTAATATACATTTTATACATTATTATCATTTCCTCAGTGTATAGATGGGTGCTGTATAATAATTCATAATAATAATTAAATAACTGTTGACATATTAATGTGACCTGATTAGTGTGAAATGGGTGGCTATTTTATGTGATTACATAATTTCATTATTAGAGACCCATTCAGTCATCCTAGGTTTTTCTCTGTTATGTAATGGTTTAGGACCAGATTTTATGACGAAGTCAGCTCTAGTATAGAGTATCAAGGAGTGTTGTGGCTAGTTTTCTCTCCTCCTCTGCCTATGGCACATAATCTCCCCTCGTATGCAGGGAATATGGACTTATTTTTTGTCTATTACTTATTACCCTCAGCCGTCACCCATTATCATTAATAGGCATCTGAAGCATTATTAAGGTTTCATTCTAAGGGAATTAATTTTGTTTAATGTGAAAGTTAAATAAATACATTTTAACATTTTAGTGTGAAAATATTATACTAATAAAAATTGTGTTTTATTCTTCCTTGTGTTGGCAGATTGTGTGTGTGTGTGTGTGTGTGTGCGTGCGCACGTGCACTGTTTTCCAAAGTCTTAGCCTACTTGGAATAATAACTGTTCATATTTCCTGTCCTTGCCCTTGTCAAAGGGGCCCCCGGAGCCAATTAAAAGGGGTTTGGGAGCTTGATGTTTGAGTCTTTTAGTACTAATGCAAGAGTTCTTGGGTGTGTAAAGAGCTGATTGCTTCTCCCCCATGATTGATTCTGATTTCACTTTCGAATTTCCAACTATCTGAGCCAGATCCTCCAAAGGAGCCTTTCTCTCTTCTGCAACTAAGCATTGAGCAGAGGCATCCTTTTTGGGTTGTGGAGCACTGCCTGCTGGGAGTGAATTTGTTCATCCAATGTCTGTGTCCCCAGGGCAATTCGGAGGCTGCTGGAATTTCCCCACTTGTCTAGACACCCCGTATTCAGACTGGGCTTTTCTAAAGCAAGAGTCTTAAAGCAAGGGATGAGCACTTTTTCCAGAATTTGGCTCCTCACTGATTAAACATTCTTCCATGGTACCCCTGAAGGCTGCTTCGCTGCGAAGCTCTTGTGAGGGCTGCAAGGCAAGAGGGAGGGTCGGAAGCACAGGGTGATGGGTACTCCAGAATTTGCTCCTCCAGCATGGCCTCTACGACTCATTCCATTTTTAAGCCTAAGTGGTATAGAATATTTAATAACAAATCTTAAGCAGGGTAAGTAAGTTTATGGTCTGAATTTTAAAGTTAGAGGGGCGCCTGGGTGGCTCAGTCGTTGGGCATCTGCCTTCCACTCAGGTCATGATCCCGGGGTCCTGGGATCGAGCCCCACGTCGGGCTCCCTGCTCAGTGGAAAGCCTGCTTCTCCCTCTCCCACTCCCCCTGTTTGTGTTCCTGCTCTTGCTGTCAATCTCTCTCTCAAATAAATAAAATCTTTAAATAAAAATGGATTTTAAAGTTAGAAAAGCTCAAGAGAAACTGGCATTTTACATAAGGAGGAAGAAGTTATTCGACTGGTTTTGTTGATATCATACTATATAATACAAAGTTATTTCAAAGGATGCATCTTACCCCAGTTGCACTTCAAAATACAGGCAAAGGGAGTAAAGATCACTATTTTACACATGTAAAAAAAAAGCGACTTTAGTAAAAAGGAATATCATTTTTATCTATTTTAGTAGATGTTTCTTCTGAAAATAAACTTAACAAAAACTTATTTTATTAAATTTTCCCTAAGATAATCCTTAATGAAAAGAAGAGTAAATTCCTCAAAGTGTCTTATTTATCTCCAGATTATCTGATGGAAGTTAGGTTGAAGACGGAAGAGGGGAAAAGAAAGAAAAACACTCTTAATTATTTTGCAATTTGCTTTAATTTAAATCAGAGCCTAATTTGTTGTCACAACAGATTAAGAGAGGCTGCACAAATGTAATGAATTTGGTGTGTTTCAAAGCCAAGGGCTAAACCTGGATTTACTGCAGGCATGCGCTATATTCAGCTTCATACTTTTAGAAAAAGAAATGTTTTTTAAGGTAATAAATGAATAGGGAATTTAAAAATATAGCAAATCTCAACGTCAACCAGTTGTGCAGGTATTCAAGTCAATGCCATAAACAGCAATATCCCTATATCATTTTTAAGCAAAAAATTAAAGCGGTTTTATAGTAGAGCATTGATTTGTGCCTAATCTAGAATAGCCCCTTTTATTAATATTGTACTAAACCCCAGGAAATGATGCCATAGGCCACAGATTAGTGCCAAAATACATATGAAGCCAGTTGATTCTATTTATTAAGACCATATAAGGTCCCTGACCCCGTTGTGTGGGACAGACACAGGACCAGCTGGCTCACACGCATTATTTTATACAAACCTGTTTGCTCATATCTGTTCGCAACTTTTCCTTTCATCGGGGTCAGAGCGATTCCAAACGGTGTAGGGACCCAGCGGTGGGAGGCAGGACTGTGTTAGCAGAGGGGTGCGCGGAGCAAGTGTGCCAATTATCCGCCATGACAATCAGGTGTTAACCAAAACCGGCTTTTTGCAAGTGTGTGTGAAACAGCGCCTGGGGGCCGTCACACGAGATGAGGTGCCCTCAAATGATTCCATTTTCCCTAGAAAAAAATTCGGCCGGCCACGTGAATGGAAAAGAAAAGACATCAGGGGCAAAGAAAATAAATTGCCCTTGCAATTCAAAACGTCTATCATTTCCCACCCCAGTGACGTAATAGTAAGAGTGAAGAAGTGTGCAAATACACACACACACACACACACTACTGTAAGCAACAGTCCCTTCACATGTGTTCTTAGAACAATTGAACTCAGCATTTATTTCTGTTTTGGTTTTGGTTTTGTTTCCTTTGTTCCCCTCCAAAGAAACCTGCAAGCTGATTTTAAATATCTTCGAAGTTTTCCCACCTTAGTCCTTACTTCTCTTTTCCAAAATGAAATGGTTGTATCACCTGGGACTAGAGTGCGCGTGGGGTTTCAAACCAGGTCAGTGGGGCAATTGCTAAAAATGTCACAGAAATTATAATTTAAAAAATAAGATCTTAAGATAAATTTCAGCGGGGTGGGGGCGCGTACTCAGATGGAGGACACCCAGTTGTGTCCCTGCTTGTCTGTGGAACTCATTTCAACTTAGTAGAGGAACAATATTTTCATTTTAGAGACGAGAGCATATGCCTTCCCCTTAACCCGCCCCCCCGTACTGGGGGGGGGGGGCTGAATGGTTCCATTGGCTTGGCATTGTCCTGCTTGGTTTTGTACAAAGGACCCTAAGATATCCTGGCCCCAGTGATGAAGGTAAACAGTAGAGATGCTCTTAAGATAGCTTGGGGGCAGTCATGGGGTAAGCAGCTTCTCACATGAGGAAAGCATTTTCCTGACAGTCTCCAGATACTGCACATTAGGGACACACTGTGGTTTTCATGCTGAAGCCAGCTTTGGCCCAGGCATCTCCCAGTCAATGATGAGCAGAGAGGTGCCTACAGTCAGCCCTTTCCGGTCCCCATCTCATGGGCCAAGACTCTCTCAGAGCTGTGCTGTGGGTGGAGATTCTTCTTACCCAATCTACCCGCTTCTCCTCCTTCCTTTGCAGGCGTCAAGACCACCAAGCCATCTGCAGACTCTCCCCACCTCTGACTTCGCCCCCCTCCCAGCAGTGGGAGGCAGCACTGTGTTATCAGAGGGGTGTGCAAATATCCTCACAGGTATCCCCACATTTCAAAAGACGTGGCCTGAATAGTTAATTCCATCATGCCATCTGCTTTTTTTGGAGGACTCCAACACCCAGTCAGGTCTTCCCTCTGCTTGTGTTTATTTTCAGAGCTTCTAATTAGATGCATTTTTCCAACTGTAAACTAGTATGAGAGAAGCCAAACTTAAAACACATATCATTAAAATATAATCTAGATATGTCTAGAGAAACAATTATTTCAGTTGTCCAAGTGACTTTGTTATAAATTCCAGTCCGAGCGTGGTCATCCATTTCGAACACGTGAAGCATCGCAGCCCAGCACAGCAAAGCGATTCACGCCACCCCATCTTTCCCAAGCCAATGGCCAGTTTGTTCCATTGGGCTTTCACGCAAATTTAATTCAAATACGTACTTAGAAAGTATCTCCATCCACCCAGCTTAAACTGACAATGCATCTTCCGTCCAATCGCAGCCAAAGAGAAATCTTTTTTTAATTGTCTCAATTTATTTGCCACCTGTTTCCTATTATGATCCCGCATAATGTGACTTTGAATTCTGGGTTACTAAAAATCCTCTCTCAGAGGGCCTTAAGACCTTCTAATTTTTTGACTCCTTGACTGTTTTCTTATTTTTGTTTTTTTGCCAAATACCCAGTATTTCATATTGCTAATTGTTGCTTTCTAAAAACAAACTAAAACACCAACGCACACACACGCACACGCGTGCATGCTGACGCATGCCCAACCCCCAGGAGCCCATGTAATGCACCTGCAACCTTGATCAGTTGATTCTTCACTGGAAACACAAAACCCCCAAACAAAGGCTTGGGCATGGTTCTGTCCGTTCTGTCTTCTCTCTTCCTTGCTCTTTAACATTTCACTGATTGCCAAGAACTGAGTTAGTGCTGGGCTTGCCACCACATTTGTGAGTTTCAGTGGCACAATGGTAACTTCCTCCTGCCCAGGACAGTGAGATCAGCTGCCAGTAAGTCCAATTCAAAGCTTTTTAAAAAGAAATCTTCACATTAATGTCATCAGGGCCTCCATTCCACCATCTCTGGCTCTCTCCAATATCGAACAATGGCAAACAGATTTTTGAAATTTGTAATAATCGAATAAACACAAATTTGATTTTTTCTTCTTTTTTTGTCCTGAATTATCTACATACAAGAATTCAGTCTAAATTTCCCCTTTATGTACAGCCTCTTCTCTATCTCATTGTTATAACCCATGTTTGAACTTTTATTAGAATTCTTTTTCTTCCGACCCTCCGTGAAGGTAGCACTGGATACCCATCTATTTAACTAATACTTGATCTTACTCATTTACTCAGTCAATATTAACTGAATCTCCACTATATGCTTTGAGCAAATAGGCACACCCTAATGAGCATATATTTGACTTCATGGAGCTTATAGTCTAATGGACACAGACCAGGACTAAATAAATATGTAATGTCGATTTTGGTAAATTTCTGAAGAACAAGAACAGAAATGTGAGGATCCATGATTAGAATAAATATCCACAAATTTACTCACTGAGAAAAAATTTAAGTTGAGACCTGAAAAACGAGATTTCATGAAGCGTATACAGCACCCAGATGTACCTATAAATATCTAAATATATATACACTTATATTTATATGTAACTTCTTTTGCTTCAGAAACTAGGCTTCAACTGGTCATTATCAATTAGCAAATATAAAACATAACTGTAGATTAGAATATAGATACAAACAACCCACCAGCCTCTCCATCTGCTCACACACGCCTCCCTCCAAAGTGACAGAAGGAGGGTTTTTGGTAATTAATTGGAAAGCAAGAGATAGAAAGGCAGGAGGGTATTGTTTGGCACCTTTTCCCTCTGAAGTCCTGTCACCTAACTCCTGAGACCGCTACCACTCATCAGCAGGAGCGGGAATTCTTCCAAAAGCTCGCAAGAGCTTCCTTTCTACCTGCTGCTCACCCAGAAGAGCCCTCATCCTCAAACTCATGCTCTTTATTCCAATACCTTCCTCGCCTGTTATTTTTGTTTTTTGAATTAGGATGGGTGTGCCTTTTATGTGGTTCTCTTATGAGCACTTCAGGCGGGAAGTCGTCTCTAGGCAATAGGCACACACCTCTCTCTCACAGAAGGGTAGCCAGGAAGGTTCTGATGGATCACTGGGTCATTCCTCCCTCCTTTTATTGATAAAGCAGGAGGCCCCCAAATTTGTCATGCCTTAAAATCAAGTTACACATCTTGGCCACGCAAACCTGGTCTAAAACCCACGTTTCCTTACTTTGTACATAAGATGACCTTGTACTCTGGTTCCCTGGGAAAGTCCTGGATTATGAATAATCCTAATAAAAACACATTTATGCCTATTGTCCCTGGGAAATGATTACTAAAAACACTTACACCTGCATGAATCCCAGTTTGGAGCATATGTGATATGCTCCCTCGACATGGAATCCATTTATCTTTCCAACATACCACACATATATTTTTTGATTCTCAGTTAAGTTTGTGCTTCTGTGTATGTTGTGTTTTCAAATGGAGCGTATTGGTACATAAAAGAAATGGTGTGATTTTTCAAAGTTCCAGAATGTGTGATTTTCCTTATTTGGAGAAGAAACTCTCAGAATGAACTCATCCAGAGATCGAAGCTGTTCACCCAGGAACACTGTTTCTATGTCTGTTATTTCTTTAAGAGGGCTACTGTAGAACAGGTCCAGGATATGATAAGGAGGGCAGAGAATTGGGTGATGCTAGGAGGGAAATTGAAGGCATGCATCCAGATGAACCACTACTTAGAATCTCTGATGGTGAATATATTACTTACTCTGCCAGCCACTGTTCCAAGGCTTTTACTGATGTTACCTCAAATGTCACAATATCCTTATAAAGCATATACTTCCCCAGTTGACAGATAGGGAAGGGAAAGCATAAGAGAGGTTTGCAACTGGCCAAAATGCTTGGAGTTGTCATTCTGACCAAATATGCATGACTTTTTTAGCTTGTATTCTTGTCATCAAGCATGCCGACTCCATTTTTAGTTAGGAAGTTTACAACATTATCTGATCTTTGTATTTTTATTCTGTGCCTTGTATTTATTATTTCCATTCTTTCCCCTATATAAGTCCCAAACATCATGTTAGTGAAATTAAAATCCATTGTAGGGAGCAGACAGTGAGAGATGAGTATGGGTAGTTTAACTTTATGTTTCACTTCGCAGCTACTTTGGGACGAACCTGTATCAGTGGAGAAGAGTGATTTTTTTTTTAATTTTTTAAAAGGTTTTATTTATTTATTTGACAGAGAGAGACACAGAGAGAGAGGGAACACAAGCAGGGGGACTGGGAGAGGGAGAAACAGGCTTCCCACCGAGCCGGGAACCCAATGTGGGGCTCGGGGCTCGATCCCAGGACCCTGGGACCATGACCCAAGCCGAAGGCAGACGCTTAATGACTGAGCCAACCCAGGCACCCTGAAGAGTGATTTTTTAAAATATTTATTTATTTATTTATTTTAGAAAGAGAGAGAGAGCACGAGTGGGAGGGGTAGAGGGACAGAATTTCAAGCAGACTCCCCACTGGTCTCAGAGCCCAACGTGGGGCTTCATCTCAGGATCCTGAGATCATGATGTGAGCCTAAACCAAGAGTCAGGCACTTGACCAACTGAGCCACCCAGGCGCCCCAAGAGTGATTTTTATTACTTGTTTATGTGATGGGTGAGCAGGCTGAACAAATCATATAATTCAGAGGAATGAACAAAGGTGCTGAATGTCCATGGGAGCCTCAGGAGGGGCTGAATTGCAGATGAACAACAGACTGGCCCAGATTCTCTTTACAGTACTGACGCTATTATTTATTATTTCAACGACAACAAAATAGTAATTAAGGACATTTACTGAGCTCTGCAGGGTATAAGTATTCAGTCTTCTCACATGACTCGGGAGTGGGAACTTTTCTTTATCTAAACATCCTAGGATTTACCACACATGTTCCTAGTGTTTGTAACCTCATGAAGACAATGTCTCTCTAAATGTACACTCTAAAAATTAATTATCCTCTGATTATTTGACAGGAGAGCATTTTTATTGTGTAAGAGTAATCATGGGCATCATGGACTTACACACTGATAAACATGAGATAAAAAGTTCCGGGTGCTCAGATGTTAAATCTGTTTATTTTAATATGACCTTTTAGAAACTCAATTAGAAATAATAATTTTTAGATTAGAGGGTTTTGGCTATTTGTTTGTCTGTTGTTCCATCAGGTCTTTGTTAAGCACAGAGTGTCACGTGGAAGTAAGTGGAAATGTCAAGGCTCGAGTCAAGATATCTGACCTACAGGCTTAAGAGAATAAGAAACAAAGTATTGATTAAATTTCATTCTTCCTCCCTTTCCTTCTTTTACCCATTTTTGTATTTTTCTGAGAGTGAAGAACAGATTCAGGAATTAGAAAAATTTCCAAGTCTTTGGGTTATAAAACAAACTGATTTGAAACAATCAAACAAAACAATTTGATTTGAGGAGTCTCCAAATTAAAGAATCTGCACATAGTGATGTTCTTGTCATACTTTATTAAAATAAACTTGGACTTTTATATAGAGATCGACCAAAGAGGAAAGACTATTAATTGAACTCCTGTGTACCAGGCGCTGTGAATGACACTCCACAGACATCTCATGCAGTCCTCACAGCAACTGAAATTTTGTTTTTCAATGTCTAAACTTGAAGCTCAGGGAATTTAAGTAACTGTTCTAAGATTGTGAAGTTAGTAATTGTCAGATAAACCACAATCACATTTGCATTCTCCGGCATGTATTTTAAAAAACACATACACGAAAGGAAATGAGAATAAAGTAAAAGAAACGCTACAAAAATCAGTTACACACAAATAAAGGCATTAATGGAGGAAATGAAAAACAAAAAACCTTTAAAGCTGTTCCATGAGACAAAGAAAAAGCCATTCCATATCGATCAAAGGGTCGATTTCTTTCTCCTATAACCTCAGAGATCCTTGTCTCTGGGTTCAGTCACCAGTAGGTCATTACATCCTTTGGTGGTACCATGTCTCCTTGATTTTTCAGGTTCCTTGAAGCCTCACATTTACAATTAACAGGAACCTCTCCAGTCTTTGCTAGCTGACTTTGGGAAAACGTACCTACCATCAGCCCAGCTAGGGATTCTGAGGCATTCTCAGGCCTTCTACGGGTATGTCAGCTTCATGTTTCACGCCCCCTCTGTGACACAATTCCTAAGCTTGTCTGCCTTCACTCCAGCCTGCAATGCCCTCCTCTTGTGTTCTCCTGCAGGACTAACTCGAAAGCTTGTGGTCTCTCTCTGAGCTTGCTGCCGCCACTGTCAGGAGCTGGAACAGAGGGCTGGTGCCCAGGTGTGTGCAGGGTACAAGTGATCTGTGCTGGGGTGTGGGGGGGAGGGGCATCCCCAGAGGACTGGCAAGGTGTCCCCAGAGGATCAGGGGTAGGATCCTTCTTGGAGCACTGAGCAGGATCCATGTCACCTTAGCGCCCTGTAGAACCTGACTGCAGTTCCCCCAGCCTCTTCCTGCCCCCGTGTGTTGCAGCTCACATCTCAGGACTGAGGATAGGGTGAAAGGGAGGTGGCCTTCTTTGGCAGTGTCCCTGCAGCTGGGGAAGCATGGCACTCACCCACACGCTCCACACCCACCACCTAAGACAAGTACCCCGGGCACAGAGCTGCTCCAGGGCTTGGTGACGTGCATGGATAAAGTCAAACTGGACGTCTTACCCACTCCAGTGCACCCAAACTCCTGTTTGTTTTGCACCCAATGGTGCATTGGGATTTCTCTGTTGGAAACCTGGACTTCCACAAGGGCTGATCCGTGGGTGACGGTCTGAGACATTGCTCTCCAAGCTCCGGGCCTGCAGCTGAAAGGGGCTGGAGCTGGTGCTCAGGCCACTGCAGGGACCACATATCAGGGACCCGGGTCCAATACCTATCACCCACACGCAGTGGACAGACTCCTCCCAAGTCCTTTGGTGTTTGGTGCTCCATCCCAAAGGTCCCACAGAGGCGTTTTGTCCATGGATGGGTGTCAAATCATTGTTGTTGGAGGTGTGTATTAGGAGGAATGTCTGATCCAGCCTTGTTCATGGGGTTACTCTGCCCAAGATAATGATCTTGACACACCAAATTCATCATCAACTAACCCTCATTCTGAGTATACTGGGGTTAAGGCTATAATCCTCCTTAAGGCCCGGAAGCATCATTTTCAGGTCAAAGGAGCCAAGAAACTATAAGTTTAATGTCCTAAGGTTAAGAAAAATTATGCAAACCTTGGAAATAAGGCAAAAAGGAAAACCCATCCTGTCAGTGTGACACCGCAACATTACCAGTGTAACTTGGTTTATTTAATTCCCCAAGGGAATGAACTTCTGTTTGCTTTAGTATGTGCTATGGATTAGGGCCAGGACTGGGCAACACTGAATATTAACTTGTAGATATGTTTCCTGTATTGCTGTCTGGGAAAATGGATGATAGCCAAGGATATAAGTGAATAGTGGTGTATTTGCTAGTTTTTGTACCTAACCTGGTAATCTTATTCTCTCACTCTTTCTTTCACTGACAATCCTTATTCAATCCCTCAAATGTCTTTTCAACCAGATTTGCCATCCTGCTGATGCCTTCAGCAAGAAGTAAAATCCATTCTTTGACAAGGGCTCCCTAAATGTTTCTAAGAGTCATCATTTTAACTTTTGTAAATTGCCACTTGGACATTATCATGTATTCTTCTGGTCTGTCTCCATGGACAACTCTCTAGGGTTAAAGAAAACTTTACTGGTTGAAAAGGCAAGCATAAAAAAAGCATCTCTGTAATATATCATAAAAGAGCATCTAAATATGCTTTATCCTTACATTTTTATTTTATTATTCATCTTTTTGTAAGCTCTGTGTTTTGTTGGACATTTTGGTTAGCCCTTCATTGAATGTTGGCCACACTACAAAGAATCCATTTATTAAACCCTTTAGTGCTAGCAAAACTCATTTATACTTATTCCATCATTTTTTGTCACTTTTGTTTAATTTGGAACAGAAATCTGAATATAAAGGAAATATTGCATTTATAAATTAATTTCTTCATACTGTGTAGCTAACCCCTGATCTACATTACAGGCAACAAATTGGAAGTAACAATCACTTTCAATTTTTCAATTAAGTTCTAAACTCCAAAACAGTAATTTAGTTTTCCTCCTACAGTTATGAAAGTACATGGCAAAACTGAAAGAGTAAATACTGTAAAGGAAATAGAAACCAGCCACCATATTATTTTACACCTTTGTTGTGTATCAGAATGATGTTGATATGCTATTTGATTGAAAATATCACCTTTATTAATAACAAGCAGACAAGCAAAATGAAGTTTAAAAGCTGTTCATGCTAAAATTGTATTTACAAAGTCATAGCAATGTAAAAATAGGATTCAACAATCATAAATGGTTTTGTGAAAAATTTACTCTGTTTTCTGATCTATAAGATAAGACAGATAAAAATTAGAGTTTTTTAAGGTCCTTGGAAATGATATAGAACCAAAATACATTTAAATTTGAAGAACGTTAGGGAATGATCTAGATAACAGAGTGCTTTTGATTTAAAGAGCTCGCTGTCCTGTATCAATTCAGGACGGCAATATCGAAATTGAAATATTTCGCTCAAGCTAATGATTTAGGGGGCTGACGAATCAAGTGCTTAGTGAATCAGAGGCAAAGGATTTGAAATGAACTCTAATGACACTAGTTGCTTTTCTCCTGACTTGGGTCATGACTAGGAATACATGGTTGTTAGTGAATTGTTCAACAAAGGCATGTGGCAGGTCTACGGTCCCCCCCAACTCACACCTCAGAACACATCATTGTGGTGTGGATGCTTTAGTGTGGTCCCATGATGGAGCCCGCGGACTATAGATGCAACCCTGCACACCAATATTTCCCATCCCGCTTAAGTCTGTTGGAGATAAACAACAACACCCATCCCTCTCCTCATAGATCTGTGGGATAGAAGTCTAAGCACAGTGGCTGGGGTTTCACAAGGTCAAATCAAGGTGTCTACAGGGCTGCATCCCTTTCTGTAACATTCCCAGGAGAATGCACTTCCAAGATAACTCAGATTGTTGGTAGGATTGAGTTCCATGTGGTGGTAGAATTAGATGGCTGGCAATTGGACAGGGATTGTTCTCAGCTCCTGGAGGATGCCCACATTCCCAGGCCCACGGTCTCCTTCCTCAGTCTGCAAGCCAGCAACCAGAGGTTGGGTTCGTCTCACATTTCAAATCTCTCCGAGCTCCCTCTCTCTGTTCTGCCACATATCTCTGACTCCAGCCGGGGAAATCCTTTTGCTTTTTAAGGGCTCATGTGATTAGATTGGAACCTTATGGATAATCCAGGATAATCACCTTATTTTTTTTAATATTTATTTATTTATCAGAGAAAAAAAGAGAGAGAGAAGGAACACAAGCGGGGGCGGGGGTGGGAGAAGGAGAAGCAGACTCCCTGCTGAGCAGGGAGCCTGACATGGGACTCGATCCCAGGATCCTGAGATCATTACCCGAGCTGAAGGCAGACGCTTAACCGACTGAGCCACTCAGGAGTCTGGATAATCACCTTATTTTAAGGTCATTTTATAGTAACTTCAATTATACCTGAAAAGCCCCTTCAGAGTAGCAGCTAGATTAGTGTTTGATTAAATAACCAGGTGTTGGGAATACAGAACACATCTTTAGAACTCTGTCTACTCCAAACTTGAAGCAATATGTTCCATAAAATGTCACCTGATTAGTAAGCCAGCATTTCTCTTTGGTTGATAATATGAATGTTGGAACAATTAGCTAGACCCTGTTGCTCTCAGTCAGTTTGCCCTTTAACTGAATTAGATACTGGATTCCAAAGGCTCCCCTTGGCTTTTTCTCTGAACTTCTGCTCCTCTGTCTCATACATCAAATGCTTGTATGTCAAATAGAATGCTACTTACTGTCTTCTTTCTTGTATCACCTTACTGTAGACATTATTCAAAGGGACCGTTTCTCTTCTATTTTCTCAAAATCCCCCTATCTTTAGGAGTACCATTAATTTCCCACACACTGAAAATCTCTCAGTCTGTTTTACATCTTACCCTTTTAGTAAACTTCCGTTAAACCTTGGTACTAAATATTTCTTTCTTGTGAAGCAGGACTCCCTAACATGAGGTCCACAAAGAGTCCCTACATGGAAATCTGATAAGATGGGAAAATTGGCATCTTTATTTACATTAGCCTCTAAGTGAAGTTTAGCATTTTTTAAATTATAAATGTGTTTCACATGTCGTTGTATTAGCAATACCCATAAGTCTGACATCTTAAGACACAGATATTTCCATAGAAATGATTGCCACAAATTGATATAAGTATCTTTTCCATAGTTACTACTTTGTGATCACTTTAATCATTAAGCCATCTTGTAGTACTGCTGGGTAGAGTGTGTACTATACCCCTGCCCTTGATCGCAGCCATCATGGCTCCAGACCATCACGGACCCCAACTTGTCCACTGTTAGTGTGTTCGGCATCCGGCAGCTGTTGTATGAAATGATGTAGAGGCCAATCCTCATATTGGTGACCCAGGCATCTACGCTGTTTTGTGTTATTCCCTCCACACAATTATCTCCTGAACAACGTATGGAAGGAGGTGAGTCAAAGCACCTGACAGGTTAATATTCATATTCAGGCTGACGACTGACGGTATTCACACAGGGTTCTCATTTAAAAATAAAATATAACTTTAGCCTGCCTATACTTTAAATGTCAAATCACTTAATGCATTATAAAAGTGTAAATATTGCTGTATTTAGGTTTAATGTTTTGACAACTTCATTTCAAGACAATTGGCTTTCTTTGTAATCCTCGATATTTATATGCATTAAACCAATGAATCAGAGGAGTGCATAGGTTTTGCCAGACCACCAAATGGCTCCATGGAATAGCAACCACCACAACAAAATTGATTAAGAATCCCTGAAGTGCTAAAGTGTGACACACGTCTATAAGCAATCGCCAACAAATTTCTACTAAATTCCATCTTTTCCATTGACTCCTCAATCATATTGTTCACATTACCACACTTTTGCCTGCTAATCTGTAGCTCCCACTTAATCCCATCATGGCCCTCACCCCCCACACCCCCAACTAATTTTGAAGCAAATACTAGGTATCACTTATCAGTTAATTCTTTTAGAATGTACCTCTAAATGATAGAAAATCGCAAAGAAACAGAAACAGAATATAATTATCATACCCACAAACATGAAAAACTATGTTTTACAACATCAGATATTAAATGAGTGTTTATATTTTTTCTCACGTTGTTTTAATTAAATGTTGTATTTTGAGATAATTGTAGATTCACATGCAGTTTTAAGAATTAATACAGGCATCCATTTTACCCTTCACCAGTCACCACCAATGGTCACATCTTACAGCGCTGCATAAATCACATCAGGATATTGACCCTGACTTGGTCAATAGACCAAGTATTCACATCCCCATTAGAGTCCCTCACACTGTGTCCTCTGCAGCCATATCTTTCTGCCCCCGTCCCTGCCTTAATCCTGAAAAATCACTCATCTGTTCACCTTTTCTATAATATTGTCATTTCAAGACTGTTACGTAAATGTACATACTGTCATAAACTTTTGGGATTGCTATTTTTTTTTTTTTTACTCAGCATGTTTTTCTGTTACTTCATCCAGGTTTTTACATTCATCAGTAGCCTATTTCTTTTATGCTCAATACTATTCCATCATATGGCTGCACCAGTTTTTTTTTCTTTTTTTTTCTTTTTTAGCTTTAATCCATTAAAGATATTTGAGTTGTTTCTAGTTTTAGGCTATAATGAATCAAGCTGCTATAAACATGTCTACAGGTTTTGGGGTGGGGACAGAAGTCTGTGTTTCTCTAGGGAAAATGCCCAGAAGTACAATTTCTGGATTGTATGATATTTGCAATTTTTTTTTTAACAGCAGAGCTGTTTTCCAGAGTCGCTGTTACTTTTTATTTAAATGTGAGAGTTGGTTAAATGTGTGTGTGTGTGTGTGCATGTGTGTGTGTGTGTTTTGCCTACTGATGGATGTCCTGTTGTTCCAGCACCATTTGTTAAAAAGGCTGTCTTTTCTCCATTGATTTGCTTTTGTACCTTTGTCAAAAATTGGTTGGCAAATTTCTGTGGGTCTATTTCTGGGCTTTCTATTCTATTCTATTGATCTATATGTCTATTCCTCTGCCAATACCACAGTGTTGATCATTATATCTGCACAATAAGTCTTGAAATTGAGGAGACTCTCTCCACTCACTTTCTTCTTCCTTTCAAAGTAGCATCATTCTAGTTCATCAGAATGCATTTCCAGATAACTATTTCCCTGAAAAGTATTACTAGGATTTTGACAGAAATTACATTAAAATTGCATATAAAATTTGGGAGAATTGACATTGTTATGTTGAATCTCCCCATCCACGAGCATGGTGTAATTCTTCATTTATTTAGGTCTCCTAAATCTCTTTCATCTGCATAGTGTAGTTTTCAGCATACCAGTTGTATGCATATGTGTTAGACTTACACTTAAGTATTCATTCTTTAGAGTTATTGTAATTGGTACTGTATTTTTAATTTTAGTATAATGGTGTTCATTGCTAGTATATGGACATTTAACAGATCTTTTTTATGTTCACATTTTTTAATTGAAAAATAGTTGACACAATGCTACATTAGCTTCAGGGGTACAACACAGTGATTCAACAATTCTCTGTGTTATGCTCTGCTCACCGCAAGTGTAGCCAGCGTCCATCACCATACAGCGCTATTACAATACCATTGACTATATTCCCTGTGCTTTGCCCTTCATCCCTGTGACTTCTTCATTCTATTACCAGGAGCCTGTACTTTCCGCTCCCCTCCATCTAGTTTGTCCAACACCATACCTCCTTCCCCTCTAGCAACCACGAGTTTGTTCTACGTATTCATGGGTCTGTGATGAATTTGCTTCTTGGTTTTAAAAAGTTTATTTGTAGATTCCTTAGAATGTTCTACCAAGTCAATTATGTCATTTGCAAATAGGGACAAATTTATTTTTTCCTTCCTAATCCCAATGTATTTTATTTCCTTTTCTGACCTTACTGCATGTACTATTTGGAACTGCCAGCCCTATATTGGGTAAATATGGTTAACAGTGGAATCCTTGATTTTCTCTTGATTTTTTTTCTGGGGGGGGCAAATATTTCCTTATTTTAGCATTAAGTATACTTTTGCAGTAAAGTTTTTGTAAAGTGTCTTTATCAAGTTAAAGAAGTTGCTTTCTATTGTTATTTTTCTGACAGCTTTTATCATGAATAGAATTGAACTTGTCAACTGCTTCTTCTGTATCAACTGATATGATCAAATGATTTTTCTCCCCTACATTATATTGATTAATTCTCAAATATTGAATCAACCTTGCTGGTCCACAATATACATTTGTGTGTGATAGTGGTAATGTTGGGGTGGAATATTTCCCCTTTCATAAAGAGCACACATTTTAAAAGCCTAGAATCACAAGACTCCAGAAAACATAGGATTTTATCCATCCTATCTCATGATATTTTGGATACTCCTTTTTAATAAATTAGTAAGAAGAAACACTTAAAACCCCAGTATGAAGATTTAGATACAGTAAGTATACTGCTCCTTGACTGAGTTAGTTAAGACAACCATGAATCCAAATATTGATTTAGCCCTTATACCCCAAAAGTGAGTATAGGATGCATTAGTTTGAACTATTGTAAGAACTGTAAAAGAGAGAGAAGGTATTTTTATGCACACTCTGCTTATAAGTATCTTACAGGGTTTTTTAAGGTTTTATTTATTAATTTTAGAGAGAGAGAGAGAGTTGCAGGGGGGAGCAGGGGAAGAGGTACAAGCAGACTCTGCACTGAGCACAGAGCCTCAGCCAGGGCTTGATCCCAGGACCCCAAGATCATGACCTGAGCTGAAACCAAGAGTCTGACGCACAACCTCGTGAGCCACACAGGCACCCCATAAGTATCTTAAAGCCTCGTTGCAATATATTTCTTCCTGGCTGGTGAATGGCAGGCAGAAATAAAAGGATAGGGAATGAAGTAGGAATGGTTCATGTGACACTATAATAAAGAAACAAATAGTTAGGTAAACAATATGGCTTAACTAATGATGTAAAAATGTGGCTGGGTTGAGGGTTTTGAACAGGGGAAATGTGATCAAAACTGTAATTCTGGTACGTAATCTATCAAAACTGTTCGTAAAGGATAAGATAATAAGAATGATCCAAGGGAAACCTACTGATACATGTACAGCGCAATGATTGAGATGATGAAGGAGTACAAGAGTGTTAACTTCGAGACTTCCAAGAAAAGGGATCAATAATTAATACTTCCCAGATCTCTGCTTCTTAAGTGGGTGGTCAACATCAACCAGATCCTTGGGCTGACTATAAACCATGAAAGACATTTTTCAGTTGGAAAATTCTGCTCATAATATCAGAGTACATCAATTATAATAAAAACTTTTCCAGAAGCATTTCCTTAGAGGAATCTGGTTTGGAAGTTATATTGCTACTATTGATTCTGCTACACAGCATTTTCCCTTGACAAACATAATACTTTTTGAAATACACATCCTTATTACAATGACATTCAGAGTGTCAGATAAACTCCTATGTTCTTATATATATCAAAGAAATTTAAAAAATAGAAAATATCAACATGTCCAGCACACTCTTCAGTGTGATAGCACATTGACGATTACAAGTTCATTGCAAATTATTTTTGTTGGTTATAGAAGAACCTCTCTTATAGGTTCAGTACTTTTTGCTGTCAATAAAACATTTATTTTTTTGAAATAGTTTATTTCACATTCCAATAAATATTTTATTGTTACATTTTCATCTTTTATCAATTGTATTTCATGTGTTTATGATTTGCTGAGATACAGTTGTTTTGTTTTTAATAATGTCAATTTTGATGATCTTGCCAAATTGTTTGAAATCTAGAAAATGGCCTTACTTATAAGTACTTATTATGGCTGCATAATATCAAGTAGCCAATTATATAAATGTCTTTATTAAATTGACTATTGTCAGACCTGGTAGCCAGAATAACATTTGATCCTACATTTGAATAAATTCCATGTTTTATGCCTGCATCATTAGATATTGAGGCAAATCAACAGGTGAATTATTTGTATGAAATAAAAAGAAAGGGGTGTGCTTGTCAAATGATCAAACTTGGAAGTGTTGCCTAGAGCAATGTCATTATCTTTAGAGGATTCTGCTTTCAATGAAAAGAATAATGTCATGAGGACACATTATGGTAAAAGAGATGAGAATATTTGTATAGAGGTTGGATGCAAAATTTGAGGATTAATTTTGTCTTTAGCTTTTTTGTGTTAATTTGCATGTCAAATTCCTTTTGGAAAAAGGGCAACTGAGGCTACTGTTATTGAATATTGTAACTGCTTCATGCATTCAGGCAGCTGAATACACTTGAATTATCCTGATGTTGTCATATAAGATCTCCAATTTAAATATAATTATCACGGGAATGTATAAAGATTTTTGATATTTCTTAAATTCACTTTGTAAAAAAAAAATATTCCTATTAAGTATTTTAAAAATTAAATAAGTTCACAGATAACCTAAGATGGATTTTCTAGAATTTGGTAAAGGGCTCTGAAATTAAAATAGAGAATTAGTAAATTGCCTCAGAGTAAGTGAAATAACCACATAAATTACATAAGATTTTTTTTTCAAATAGGTCTATTCCAAATGTTCTTTTCTGGTCATAAAATAATTATATGAACATCAAGCCATACTTATGAAAACATCCTAAATCCTAAAATGATTTTCATATATGGGAAATTTATCTTCATTGTTAAATTAAGTTACTGCATACATACGGAATTCTTTGTATTTCCAACATATAATTTTTCACCTCTTTTGAATGATCTAAGAGGCCTATTTATAATTTCTAAATCTGTAGCGTGTTTTAAAAGGACTAATATTTCGGCCCAAGACCTTTGGCGATTACAATGCAATACATCTGCAAACAGAGTGGATTCTGTTCTCCTCTGAACTCCAAAAATGTGAACTTCAAAAGTTTCCTAGAAGATGTATTGCATTCTAGCGTATGTATCTGTCATGCATAAGAACTAGTTAACTAATTTGCTTGCTTTGGGGTCATTTTTTTTCTTAGAAACTATATATAAGTCTTTGAATTCAAACTCATAAAATCTGTTGATGAGATTCAGCTTCAGAGGAATATTTCCTGACTCATAATATTTCAAAACACACATTTCTGGAAACTTTACTATATTAAATCTGATTAATACAGAGGTCTGGAACAATCTTTACTGAGTTGTCATCAGAGTCTACGGAATATAAATCTAAACAAATGTGTCCAGTATAAAAAGAATTCTTTATTAAAACCACCTTTCTCTAAGGTTCTATTACCTCAATATGTGACTTTGGTGTGTTTAAACAGGGCTTTCCCACATGTCACTGTAACTGGCCACTACTGGTTTGCATTCCATCAAAACTGACACCATCAGGAATTGTGAGGGACTGCTTGGAAAATTTCCTGTTCTCTTAGAAAGTACACTCGGTCAAACTGATCAGCCCAGGTCCAGTTTTATTATAAAGGATGGAACCCAAATATCCCTATGGTTCAGGCAATTAAAGTTCTGTGATTGTTTTTCATTCATATGGCTCTACTGTTTTCCTTTTTCCTTGTAATCCTTCGCTTTTCTCCATTATCACATTCCAAAATATGAAATCAATTGTTAACTTAATGTCCATTCTTCAAGCAAAGTCATCTATTTAATGAAATGACCCTCCGATTTATCCATATTAGTGGTTAACTTTCTTTGGCTACTTAAAATGCTGACATTTGATCCCCATCTTGCAAAATGCACCAGTTTTTAAAGTGTGTTTCCAAGGGAATGAAAAGGCTGAGCTTCAGAGACCACAGATTGCTACGTGTGATTTGCTGCAGCTCACATTACTGCAAGGTGGGAACAATGTCAGCAGGAGCAAAATCAACGTTTTATAGAACTCATTGTACATAGCAATCCGTGAGCTAATAAAGTCAGTATTAATATGTTGCCACTGTGCATAATAATTCTTAAATATAAGTTTCACGTTTTAAATAGGGCAGTTATAACATACCCAGTTAAAATAAACTCTGATTTCACCACGGCTTGTGAAATTCTTAAACTAAGCCAGAATTATATACGTATTTCCAAGACTCTAATGGGCAGGGAAGGAATGCCCAGTGCTATTTTATTTCAGAACAAGGAAGGCACCATATGCTTTAACCAAATGAGGGGAAAATCAAGTTCACCAACCCAGTGGCAGCTGAGATGCACATTGTAGTTGGTGGAGTAAGCAGTTCTAAACTGGGACTATAGCATAGCTAACTGTCTTTAAGGGAGGGCGATACTTAAATCAGGCTAATTGTAGGAAAAGATTACACATAAGTATTTGTTTTATCATGCTTCCTCTCATTTAAGTGTATCAATTATTTTATTGTGAAATAAGACTATAAAAGCCATCTTTACAGTTGAAATTCTTCCAAATGCATGGAATAAGAAACTGAATGTGCCGGATGCCTCAACTCAACCTCCCTAAGACAGAAAAACTGTTCTTTTCAACCTGTGGTTGAAAAATCAAGATTAATAGATATCACAAAACATGTCTCTACTTAAGCGCTTGTAATAAAATTAGGAACCCTCTTAATTACTTGAGAACCTGTTCTTAAAACACCCAGGTCCTAATCTCACTGCAGTTTTGTTGGCTAATTGTAAGGAAAGTTTGCTAGTAAAGCACGTAAAGCATCTGTGAACTGCAGCTAGAATGAATTTACCTTTTTAGCGTTTATCAGGCGATCAGAGGTTTCAGGTGTCAGCTCAAAATTTAAAAGGAAAAAGCAATTGTCTTTTGACTTGCCTCTAGCTTTCAGTGTGCGTTCCCATGCATTTTCAGCCCAACTTTAGAGGTGGGGATTAGGAATGGATGACGGTGGCTGACGGTGGCTTAACTCAAGTTTTCATTTTTCGTTTTCTTCCCTCCACTAGTGTGGTTTCCCTGTACCTGATTATCGTGGAGGGTTTTGACAGAAGTGGAGTGGTTGGAGTTCAATCATGAGGCAGAGCGCCAGTGCGGGCTGGAAAGGCAATTGCTGGGGAAGCCCTCACTCTCCACCCGAAGGACTGGTGCTCTCCTGCAGCTGGGTTCCTCTCGTTTCCCCCAAATGCACTATTGATCCCGTCAAACGAGAATACCTCCTTGCGATGTGCACTCACCCAGAAATGCTCCACCTTCCAAACATGGTGCTGCACTGGGAAATTACGTGACTTCTTAAGGTCAATGACTCTATAACTTTTTACACTCATGAATGAGCTTCGGAATATGCCAATTAATATATATGTTAAACCACCAAAGTGTTTCACTAAATTACTTCAAGGAAAATCTCACCTCTTGGAATTCCTGAAAAGAAAATCTTCATCAATTCCCCTGAGTCCCATTTCCTCCTAAATTCAGTTTTACTGTTTTTCTTTTGTCTAACATCATTTTGCCCAACCACATTAAAGTCATACTAATCCCGACATAAAACAAAAATTCTGGATGTATTATATTCCCACTGTCTTTTCAAACAATTTGCAATTGTTAAGTGTATGGCCATGTATCACATAGAATTTCTTTATAGTTTCATTTGTTAAGCCATAATCTATTGGATGGTGTGGGTAGGGCATATTTTTCCCTTTCTTTTCCCTATGATAATTTCTGAAATTATTTATTGTTGATATTTTTAAAATTCTGAGGGAAAAGTATCACAGAAACCTGTTTCTTAGAAAAAATGTATTATTTTATCTGTATTATTTATATTAACATATTATATGTGCTGTGAACCACAAACAAAGATTAACTAGGATAACATTATGCATCACCTTATTATTAATTTATAAAAGCAATTCTGTGCTTTTTCTCTTGTTTTGTTATAACTCTTTAAAGAAAAAATCCTAACATACTAAAGAATTTGATTTACCACCAAATCCAACAATCATTAACAATTTTATCTTTTCTTTTTTGCATCATCTATTTGTGCATGTGTGTATAAACACAACCATATGAAAATAAACTAAAATTGGGGCGCCTGGGTGGCTCAATCGGTTAAGCATCTGCCTTTGGCTCAGGTCATTGTCTCAGGGTCCTGGGATTAAGCCCCGCATCGGGCTCTCTGCTCAGGGGGGTCTGCTTCTCCTCCTCACTCTCCCTCTGTACTCTCTCTCTAAAAAAGAAAGAAAAGAAAGAAGAAAGAAAGAAAGAAAGAAAGAAAGAAAGAAAGAAAGAAAGAAAGAAAGAAAGAAAGAAAGAAAAAAAGAAAGAAAGAAAGAAACCTTAAAAAAGAAAAGAAACTAAAATTATCAGACATCTCATCTTTAAATAACTCTGCTTATCTATCCTATAACTAAGGACATTTTCTTCTATAATCAAAATGCCACTAACACAGCTAATGAAATTAGCAATGCTTCCCAATTATATATAATATTCAATTCATATTCAAATTTTCTTAACAGTTGCCCAAATATATTTTATAATTGTTTTTGAAAGTATGTATTGATTTACCAACAAGAAGATGTTTAATACATACCACTAAACCATGGTCGGCATAAGCTTCTGAGGTAAGTAGAGATATCTTCTGATGGAGAGAAAACTTAATGACCTCTAACACTGGTTTATCTAACAGTGCTGGGGCTCCCACTAGACCCTACTGTTGCTGCCTGAGGCCAGAAAGTGTCCCATGCAGCACTACGTGGAGCTTCCAGATTGAGGAAGATTCTCTGGCCCAGGAAGACAAAAAGCCTTCCAGGTCCCAGCTACTCCTCATGCAAGATTCCCCACTTGCTGGTTCTGCCACTAAGTTGGGGTCTCTCGATAAAATAATAATGTTCCAGGCATGTAGGACAAAGTGGCTTCCAGGACTCTTGTTTTGGTGGGATACCCTTGCCTTTGGGAGATGGATTTTCTAAAAATAATATCTTGTGGTTTATCAAATTATGGAGGATCCTCATAGAGCATAAACACTCAACACAAATTTATTAAAAGAAATAATGCTACTTAAGATTTTGTGGTTGCTAGCAAAATATTGGCATTGACTGCGTAGTACCCATAGAGTCTTAGAGAGGCCTCACACAGCATTGCCTTCCATGGTCCCAAGGGGCAACATGAAAAATCTGAGTGCTGTTTCTATTTCAGTTGTCCTTCTCTTTCTGTTTCAAGCTTTTAGAAAGTGTGTCCCAGCATATAATTCAGTTGCCTCTAAGACACTCGTCATCAGGTTTTGATGAGTCAAGTGTTTATTTTTATTTATTTTTTTTTAAGATTTTATTTATTTATTTATTTGAGAGAGAGAGAGAGAACACGAGAGGGAAGAGGGTCACAGGGAGAAGCAGACTCCCTGCTGAGCAGGGAGCCCGATGTGGGACTCGATCCTGGGACTCCAGGATCATGACCTGAGCCGAAGGCAGTCGCTTAACCGACTGAGCCACCCAGGCGCCCAGATGAGTCAAGTGTTTAAACCAGTCCCCATCCCACCCTCTCCCCCCCAAAAACAACATGGAAATCATACCATAGCCTTGCTTTTGCCATGAATATCCTTTCATAATTCTTTGAGGGAAGATTTTTATGTATTTACATATATATCCATTTAGGTCTCTTATATTAACATATATGTTAAATATTTGTTGGATGGATAAATTTGTGAATCGAAATATAATTCACAGTTTGGCATCAGTTATGGCATTACGTGTCTTGATCTCAGAATTTCTGAAGCAGCTTCTATTACAATCATTATCTTATTCTTTTATCACAACTTCTAATTTCAGTGAATTGGAGGCCAATAATTATTTCCCTTTTGGAATTTAAGAAAATATGGATATTTCGAGTTTTAGAGTAAAGTACACATCTCAGCTTTTTCATAGCTGCCAAAATGTTGGGCTGTATTGTTTTTAAGGTATTTTAAATATGTTCACTGTTTTGCTCTTATTTAAACATGTAAACACCAGTGCCATTAATTACAAAATTTAGTCTATATGTAAACTTTTCAAAAATGGTATCACAGTAGAAAGATAAATGTACTATTGGCCACATACATAAACTTCAAGAACTACTTAGATAAATACTGATAAAGTATATGCATATATATACTTGTAATTGCAATATTGCATATTTCTAAATATATTTTAAATATAAAGTTTATAAATGTTTTTGAGGACATTAATTAACTTTCTGGTAGAAGAGTGTTTTGGTAACAGGATTAGATTAAAATTTCAGGCTGACCACAGAATGGTAACCTGTCTGCCACTATTGACTTACAGCCTGCCCCAAAGAAAGATTCTTAATGGAATGGAGAGCAATTACATATGATATTCCACAATACCAGAGACAGCCAAGATTGCAAAATTTTTAACATCCACCCAAACACCAGTTGTAGTCACCCCAAATATTTGGTGAATATCTACTCTGCTTAAACCATTATGACTGATGCAAACATCTTGTTGTTTTCAAACTGATTTTTTAAAGGAGGGTAAGTAGAGGTTGCCAGAGTGTCTGCAATCCTGTGCTAATCCCATAGGCTACTTCTATCACAATCTGCCAAGAAAAATTAGAATTCTTTTTGTTATCTAAAAACTTCCTCTACATCCACCACCACTCCACATCAGGGCTATTTTCATCTCTAGGATCTCTGTAACTAGGTACGGGGTTTCAAAGCTTAAGCAACAATAGCAACACACACACACACACACACACACACACACACACACACACACACACAAGGCTTTCCATTCACTGCTAGTAATTGAATATTTTTTAATCCTAATGAATTTAAAAAGAATTGTGTTGCTTACTTCAAGGACAGAGGAATGGATTAAAAAGAAAAATGGGGTGCGGTGTCTGGGTGGCTCAGTTGGTTAAGCCTCTGACTCTTGATTTGGGCTCAGGTCATGATCTCAGGGTGGTGAGACTGACCTGTGTTGGTCTCTGCACTCAGCGGGGAGTCCACTTGAGGTTCTCTCTCTCCCTCTCTCCCTCTGACCTGGGTACGGGCTCTCAAGCTCTCTGTCTCTAAAATAAATAAATAAATATATCTTTTTTAAATGGGATATTATGTTATATCTGGACACACAAAATCACCAAGACTGTGTGAGGTATGCAGAAACAAAGATGTAAGACAGACCCTCCAATTTCAAAGAACCCAGAAAACCCAAGAAGGATGCACACTTGCCTGGAGTAGAGGCTGTGGCGTTAGAAGGGACACTGTGTGTCCCGTGTGTCCCTTCTAACCTAACCTAATCTAAGCCCAGATGTGGGCTTCTCAGGGCAGCTGGGTACCCAGGAAGCAGAGAACATGGCATCTGTTTGTACACCTGCTCAACCAGCTGAACCTCTGTGTGCAAAATGGCCTCTAACATAGGAACAGGACTTGGGATCTAAATGATAAATTTACAAATCAATTTTCAAAAACCAATATATAAATCAGATGAGGACTACCATTATTTTTTATAAACTTCTATACTCAAGATTTTCTTTTGTAATTGTAAATACAATACTTTGAATATCCAAGAACACTTTACTCTTGCCTGTGGACACAAATACATACATGAACATGCACATACCTCCATGTTTATGAAACATGGAACATATGTCCATATATGTAATGTGCTGGAAATAATATTTCATTGTTTTAAAAATTATCCATGCTTTGCTTTGTAAACTCACCTGTCAATTTTTTTTAAGATTTTATTTATTTGTCAGAGAGAAAGAGAGCGAGCACAAGCAGGGGGAGGCAGAGGGTGAATCAGGCTCCACGCTGAGCAAGGAGCCCAACACGGGACTTGATCCCAGGACGCTGGGATCATGACCTGAGCCAAAGGCAGACACTTAACCAACTGGACCACCCAGGCGTCCCTCACCTGCCAATATGCTAATTATTGATAAGATAGATACAGTGGGATTACTTTCCTGGCCAACATTTTATAGATGAAATCAAGTGTAAACATACATTCTCAATATTTATCACAGGATACGTTCTAGCGACTTTGTTCCTTATTACTGAGTCTGTAGAAGACATTATTTTTACCTTGATGTTTTGTGTCCCACTTTGCCTTTCTTGAGGCCAAATCTAAAGTCATGTTTAAAAGACTCTTGAGGGGGTGCCTGTGTGGCTCAGTGGGTTAAGCGTCTGCCTTCAACTCAGGTCATGATCTTGGGGTCCTGGGATCGAGCCTCAAGTTGGGCTCCCTGCTCAGTGGGGACTCCACCTCTCCCTCCCCCTGCTCATGCTCTGTCTCTCTCTCAAATAAATAAATAAAATCTTAAAAAAATCCTCTTCTATAAAAAAAATTAAAATTAAAAACAAAAAGAAAGAGTCCTAAGGTTTTCCTTTTTCTAGAAAACAACTCCGTGTGTCTATGGTCATAAGGGTAGCAGCAGAGGTTAAGACACACAAAATATGCTGGGGGGCCTGGGTAGCTCAGTTGGTTAAGCGGCCAACTCTTGGTTTCAGCTCAGGTCATGATCTCAGGGTCCTGGGTCCAATGTCAGGCTCTACACTCAGTGGGAGTCTTCAGGATTCTCTCTTTTCCTCGGCCACCCCCCCCACTCATACTTTCTCTCTCTTTCAAATAAATAAATAAATCTTAAAAAAGAGAGACACAGAGTGTAAAATGTGTATTTTCTAAGCCAAGGCAGCTTGGCATGTAAAGCGAGGATTACAATAGTTGTCTAAATATCCCTATTCAGAAATGATATTACTAATCATGAAGCACTATGAGATTGACAACTAATGTGATGTAATATGAAGGATGAAAAAGACAGCATATTAAGGATCCTTTCTAAAAATCTAAATTAAACTCCCAGTGTATAGACTATATAGAATTTAGAGGGATAAATTTAATGATGCCATGGTTTCAGAAAAATTTACAATACCAATTTTTTTCTACAAAACAAATGATTTGATGCTTTAAAGTAATACAATGAGAAAGTAAGTGGGGGACACAGGTCTAGATTGAAAGAGGAGACATGAGAACCAACCGCTGAGAGTGAAGTTTGATCAAATATTGGTTTTAAAAATGCTATGAAGCAAACTCTGGCCTTAAAATATGCTATAAGAGAAATCAATTGATGGAATTGAGATTGGAATATGTATTAAACAGTAGAAGATTAATTGTTTTTAGTATGAGATAATAGCACTGTAATTTTTTGGAGGACGTTCTTTGAAGATTCATGCTGAGATATTTAGTAGGGAATTGTCATCCTGTCCAAAACTTGCTTTCAAAAACCACACTGCAGTGAGCCATGGGGACAAAAGTGGGAAGTAAATTAACCAGGGATGCACAGCAGAAGGGCAGGAGTAAAGTCTCTTACACTATAGAAAAACTTTTGGTTTTGTTCTGAGCGAGATGGGGAAATGTCAGAGGGCTCTGGGGTGGGTGGTGGAAAGATCCAAATTCTAAAATGCACAGTGGTCAATGGGTAGAGATGGCCTGCACATCAGCCGGGAGCTTGGCTAGGGGGCACTTTCCAGCATGGGAGCCAACTCATTCAAGAGTTGGTCAGATTCTAGATGTATTTTGAAGATAGAATGGCCAGGATGTATTTATGGATTGCGTGTGGGTTTGGCAGAAAAGAGGAGTCAGAACTGACCTCAAATGTTCACGTGGGGAAATGGAAGAATTAAGGCGCCATTTACTGAGATGGAAAAACTATCTGGGGAGTGGAATTATGAGAGATGATCAGGAACCATTTTCTTAAGCATGCTAAATCTTAAAGTTATGATCAAGTCCTGTTAGTGGCACCCTTTCTGTCTCCTGCTGATGCTATGCCCAGACCTCTGTTGCTCAAATTAAATGGTCATGTCACACTGGTGGATATGGCTGTAGGTATGTTTAGAGAAGTTACTCCAGGTCAAAGGACCAGCTTGTACACAGGAAAGAGCCTAGAAATAGCCTGTCACATATAGAGAACTACAGTTAGTTCTGAATGAATGGAGTGATTGCTCAGGGAGAGAAGAGTCAGATGGAAAGGCATGCGGTGTCATCTTGAAGTGACCCCTCTTTCCTGGTTTCTGCAGATCAATATTCTCAAACCAAAATGTTGCACATCAATACCTCTTCCAGTCCTTGCATACATCATTCACCAAGTTTCTCACCTTTTCCTCAATCCTGGGAGGAGGATCTTTTAGCTTCAACTGTGGACACATTGAGAAGCAGATGGCCTCTCTCCCTGGAGGTGTGCAGAAGGGTTATGCCTATCCCGAGCTCACTCCTGTGGCAGCCAGGACCTGTGCTTGCTCTTGTAATCTACCCGACCTCAGCACTTATATTCTTATCGGAAAACGTGGAGGAGAAGAGAAGTATGTAAGAAAGGAACTTGAAATGTTTTTTGCCTTCTCAAGAGAAAAGAGAAATTGGGTGCATTTGAATGCATTGACCATGCGAAAAAACAGGCACTCGTTCTGTTAAAGATTCACTATTGCATGTAATTGAATTCTGGTAATAATGGTTGTGACTTTGACAACTCCTTTCATCAAAAACTCTTTGCCATCATTAGTCAAGATAGAATTTGGAACCTAATAGCCCAATAGGCTCGCCCCCAAATTCAAGGATATTATCACTGCCTATTTTGCCAATGCTCCACATGCATTTCAAAAATACTGTTGATTTACTCCTGCTAACAGTGCAAGTACAGAAACAAGATACCTGCTGGGAAGAGTGCAGACCAGAGGACGTTCTGTCTCATTTTCCATTCATGCTTTTTTCATCTCTGGCTGATTCCATTCTTAATTTTTGCATCAGACAATAAACCTTAAAGAAAATCTGAATTCAGTGGCAGTATTTGTGCCTATTATGATGTATATTTATTGTTCTGCCTGTTTCAAGAAGTCCTTTCCATTGGCTTAGAGTGCAGTTCTTTATTTCTATATCTTATAACACCACGCTCTTCTTGTTAGAGTTTTAGAAAACAAATATTTGTCCCTTTAGGTATATATTGTTTCCAACACAGGGGCATATGTAGCTGGATTTTATCTGTCGAGCTGAGATTACAAAATAGCCCCATTTATATAGCGTGGCATATAGTTGAGGTGAAGGACAAGAACCCCTTAGAAACTTTTAGCAGAACTGATCAATATCTATATCTATACATATCTTCATGCATATATATGAAGGTCTATATTATCACCTTACAAAGAGCTAAAGAAATAAAATGTATCTGCCATCATTTTACATGAATTTTCTAAAGTGTTCTATTACTTATTAATAAAATAAAATGTTATACATGGGAAAGGAAAAACAAAGCCAACTTGCAATTGAGCAAGATAGCCCATCCCCAGAAGTCTCTGTGTCTTACGCCATTTCGCATCACTGGACCCAGCATTCGGCTTTAGAAGGGATACAAGACACCTTATGTCTTGAGTTGCAAAAGCCTAACCTGAGTTTGGCAAGCATTTTCTGTAAAGGGCCAGATAGTAAATATTTATGGCTTTGCAGGCCGTGTGGTCTCTGTCACAGCTACTCAACTCTGCTTTGTAGCAAGAAACCAGCCATAGACAATACGCAAATGAATGAGCTTGGCTGTGTTCCTGTAAAACTTTATATACAGAAATAGGCAGGTTCTGGATTTGATCCCAGGGTCATAGTTTGTTGATCCCTGACCTAAAACAGTTGTGTACCAACTCTGCTCTTTGACCCACTAAACATGCAGGGGACACTGAGCCAGGAACACTGAAAGAATAGAAAACATAGAAAATAACTTCAGGCTTCTCCACTGACAGTTTCTCTTAAGAAGAAATCAACCCTATTAACATGTTCTTAAAGATGTCAAATATGTTTTCCCCGAAACTTCCTCCCCATTAATATTGCGGCGTGCCATAAAATGTAAACTTATCTTGGCCTCTTACAGGCATCTTTGAGTTTCCAAGAGAAAATATTTTATATATACGTAAATTGTACATAATGTCATACAATATCTAATATATATGTATAATTTTTGTGTTAATAATGCAACTGAGATCATGTGTGGAGCTCAGTTATCTTGCCCTCACTCCTGGAGCTGTCCCTCATGCATAGGACTGGGCGGGCAGGTTAGTGGCAAATTATTTATTTATTTTTAAAGATTTTATTTATTTATTTGACAGAGAGAGTGAGAGAGGGAGAGAAAGAGAGCACAAGAAGGGGGAGTGGCAGAGGCAGAGGGAGAGGGAGAAGCAGACTCCCCTTCGAGCAGGGAGCCCAACACAGGGCTTGATCCCAGGACCCTGGGATCATGACCTGAGCCAAAGGCAGACGCTTAATGACTGAGCCACCCAGGCGCCCCTACAAGTTCACATGTGCACGTACATCACCCTTTGACTATGAAGAGTATTAACACTTTTGAACTGAAGAAATGGTTCTTCAACTACTAAACAGAAAATTGCTTCATGATTTCTGAACACGTACACATATATTTGTTTAAGTAACTGCGACCTTGGGAAATTCACTCAGATTCTCGGACATTTAGGTGTCTGCATAATAATTAAAGATGCTGGTGTAATCAAATACATTTTCTTATAGTAAGTTTTGGGGTCAAACATAAATTCTACTACTTATTAACTATGTGACCAGGCAAGTTACTCAACCTGAGTGTCCGTTTCTTCAGCCACAGAACCCGGATACTAGCAGCTAAGTTTTATCAGTTCTCTACTTGACCTGCCATTGCGGACCCCCAGGATGTGTCAGCCTCTGCACCTTATCAATCAATGACTACAGGAGAAAGCTACTCACATTCTTAAGGAGAGTGATGTCTATTTTAGAGCTTTGAATAGAAACACAAGGTAATTGTAAAGAAAAAAATACCAGGTCCCCTTTTCATCCCCAAGGATACATAGTGAATATTTTAGAGACAGAAAAAAAAATAGAAAAAAATGAGAAAAAATCTGGGGGAGAGACAAAGGCACAGAGAGAGATTGAGTAAAATAAATGGAGAAAGTTTCTCTAAAGTAGACTGTGATATCCTTTAACTTTGATAAGGTGAAAGAGAGGCACAAGGTTCACATATAAATACTGAACACTGAGAGGAGAATATGACATCACCAACAGCAGCACCTCAAATGTACTGTTGTATTATCAACACAAAACTGGGGACAGAAAATATTTATAGGATAAAAATTTTTCCACTAGTTAAAAAAAAAATACATATGTTTGCACCAGTTGCCTTTAGAAGCAACAATGCAAAATCACTCCCTAAATTAATGAATATCCAACTACAGCACAGTAGCAAATGAAAATAGTGAGCCATAAAAATATCGATAATTCTGCATAAGTTTTAATAATTCAGTATGATAATCTTTGATTTATATTTTCTTAAAAAGCCAGTATCTGAGAAGTGACCTCTTCTTATATATAATTCTAATGTCAAGTGTAATACCCCATCCTTTGAAATTCAAATGAAATTTGCTCTAATCCCTTCCATATGCTTTGGCTGATCCGTGCCATTCCACCTTCTTCTCCTAACAGTCAGGCAGTAAGGAGGGTTCAAAGTAAAGGAAAGAGTCTCCTTGTTCCTTGGGGCTCTGCATCTATCTGCTTCCATGGCCACTGTCTGGCCATTCCACTGTTCTTCCCATTTAAATCACACATGGCCCTTCGGAGGTAGAGCACAGACTCCTATCTTAAATGCAGCAAATACTACATTAACTCTGTATAAGGGTTTCCTGAATTTTTGCGCTGAGAAATTTTATAATCTCTGGGTCAATCACTTTATTCTCTCTCCAGATTCCTTATTTCCTCATTTCCTGGTCTTCTCACCATGACTTCCCCCTGGAAATTCAGTCCGTTTAGTATTATTATTTGTATAAAAAATTAACTCTTAGGGCACCTGGGTAACTCAGTCGGTTGAGCGTCTGCCTCTTGGTTTCAGCTCAGGTCATGATTCCAAGGTCATGAGATCAAAGCCCCAGTCAGGCTTCTTGCTCAGCACGGAGTCTGCTTGAGATTCTCTCTCTTCCTTTCCCTCTGCCCCTTCCCACCTCTCTCTCTCTCTCTCAAATAAAATAAATAAAATCTTTTTTTAAAAAAAATTAACTCTTCTGGGGTGGAGCAAGATGGCAGAGGAGTAGGAGACCTGGGTTTCGTCTGGTCTCAGGAATTCAGCTGAATAGGGATCAAACCATTCTGAACACCTACGAACTCAACAGGAGATCGAAGAGGAGAGTAGCAACAACTCTCTGAACAGAGAAGCGACCACATACTGGAAGGTAGGACCTGCGGAGACGTGAATCCGAGGCGATATTCAGGAGGATAGATGGCGGGGGAGGGGGTCTCCGTCGGCTGCTTCTGGCAAGTGCTAGAGCCACGGAGCACAAAATCGGAATTTTTAGAAGTCGGCTCCGCTGAGGGACGTCGCTGCAGTGGCTAAGCAGGGGGTGGAACCCTCGCGGGACAGTGTGGTCTCAGGACCTTTGGGGTCACAGAAAGACCAGGGGTGCCTGAGTGCAGCAGAGCTCCCAGGTATCGGAGCAGGGAAGCCGGCTGCAGAGACGGAGCCGAGGCGCGGGCTCTCAGCTTGGGGTGGCCGTAAACTGTGATCAGCGGCCCAGTTGGGCCACTGGGCATCCAGCAGGGACCCCACAAGTGGCAGAGCTGGGGAGACTCCCCTTCCTCTCCCGGGAGGAGTGGCGCAGGAGTGCACCTCAGGGATCTGCTGGGTTTGGAGACTCCACACGGGGTCGGGTGCCAGAGATAGAAGTGCTCGGTCACAGGCCGGGTGAGCATGGGGTGCAGCTGGAGCCTGGGGAGATGGGAGTGATTGACTGCTTTTCTCTGGGGACACACAGAGGAGTGGGGCCCCGAGTTCTCAGCTCCTCCGGGCAGACAGTGGGAGGCCACCATTTTCACCCTGGTCCTCCAAAGCTGTACCGAGAGCTTGCAGGGAACAAAAGCTCCCGAGAGCAAACCTGAGCAGATGACTTAGCCTGGACCGACAAGGGCGGGGCAATTCCGCCTCCTGCAAAGACATTTGGGAACCACGGCAACAGGCCCCACCCCCGGAAGATCAGCACAAACAGCCAGCAAGCCAAGACCAAGTTTACCGATCAAAGAGAATGGGAGAACTCCAGGGCTAGGGGAATACTGCACATAGAATTCATGGCTTTTTTACCATGATTCATTAGTTTTTCAAAGTTAATTCTTTTTAACTGTTTTTTTTTAATTGTTCTTTTTCCCTTTTTCAACCAACATCTTATCAATACCTTTTTTCAAAAAACATTTTTTATTTTTCATTTTTAGAGTCATATTTTATCCCTTCATAGTAGTTACCCTTATTTTTGGCATATATATATATATAAGTCCTTCTCTCTTTAAAACTTTGATATACAGTTTCTTCTAACAGATCAAAATATGCCCTAAATCACTAGTGTATGGCTTTGTTCTAGTCTGCTGCCTGATCACAGTCTCTCCCATTTTTTTCTTTTTTTTTTTTAAACTTCTTTCTTCTCTCAAACAACTTCTTATCTTATCAATTCTGTTTATAAAACCTTTTATAATTTTCATCTTTACAGTTATCTTCCATCCTTTCATTGTATGAACCCTTATTTTGTACATATATAAGTCTTTCTTCCTTTAAAATTTTAGGAGGCACTTTCTTCTAACAGACCAAAATACACCCAAAATCTAGTGTGTGGCACTGATCTATGCACTAGCCTGATCATATTTGATCATATTCTCTTTTTTTTCGTGTTCGTTTTTCTTTGTTTTTATCTTTTTCTTGTTCTTGTTCTTTTTTCTTCTCTTTCTTTTTTCTTTCTTTCCCTTTCTTTTCCCCTGGTTTCAGGTCTTTTCTGATTTGTATACAGTTTATTTGCTGAGGACGTTGTTAACCTGTGAGCATTTTGTTCCTTCTTTCATCTGTTCTCCTCTGGACAAAATGACAAGACGAAAAAAATCACCTCAGCAAAAAGAACAAGAGGTAGTACCATCAGCCAGGGACCTATTCAATATGGATATTAGTACGATGTCGGACCTAGAGTTCAGAATCATGACTTGAAAGATACTAGCTGGGCTTGAAAAAAGCGTGGAAGTTATTAGAGAAACACTTTCTGGAGAAATAAAAGAACTAAAATCTAACCAAGTCGAAATCAAAAAGGCTATTAATGAGGTGCAATCAAAAATGGGGGCACTAACTGCTAGGATAAATGAGGCAGAAGAGAGAATCAGCGATATAGAAGACCAAATGATGGAAAATAAAGAGGCTGAGAAAAAGAGAGAGAAACAACTACAGGATCACGAGGGCAGAATTTGAGAGGTAAGCGATACGATAAGATGAAACAACATTAGAATAATTGGGATCCCAGAAGAAGAAGAAGGAGAGAGAGGGGCAGAAGGTATATTGGAGCAAATTATAGCAGAGAACCTCCCTAATGTGGGGAAGGAAACAGGCATCAAAATCCAGGAGGCACAGAGAACCCCTCTCAAAATCAATAAAAATAGGTCAACACCCCGACATCTAATAGTAAAACTTACGAGTCTCAGAGACAAAGAGAAAATCCTGAAAGCAGCTCGGGAGAAGAGATATGTAACCTACAATGGTAGAAACATTAGATTGGCAACAGATCTATCCACAGAGACCTGGCAGGCCAGAAAGGACTGGCATGCTATCTTTAGAGCAATAAATGAGAAAAATATGCAGCCAAGAATACTATATCCAGCTAGGCTGTCATTGAAAATAGAAGGAGAGGTAAAAAGCTTCCAGGACAAACAAAAACTAAAGGAATTTGCAAACACGAAACCAGCCCTACAAGAAATATTGAAAGGGGTCTTCTAAGCAAAGAGAGAGCCTAAAAGCAGCAAAGATCAGAAAGGAACACACACAATATACAGTAACAGTCACCTTACAGGCAATACAATGGCACTAAATTCATACCTTCCAATAGTTACCCTGAATGTAAATGGGCTCAATGCCCCAATCAAAAGACACAGGCTATCAGATTGGATTAAAAAACAAGACCCATCAATATGCTGTCTGCAAGAGACTCATTTTAGACCCAAAGAAACCCCCAGATTGAAAGTGAGGGGGTAGAAAACAATTCACCATGCTAAGGGACACCAAAAGAAAGCTGGGGTGTTAAATCTTATAACAGACAAATTAGATTTTAAAACAAAGACTGTAATAAGAGATAAAGAAGGACACTACATCTTACTTAAAGTGTCTATCCAACAAGAGGATCTAACAATTGTAAATATCTATGCCCCTAACATGGGAGCAGCCAATTATATAAGGTAATTAATAACAAAAGCAGAGGAACACATTGACAACAATACAAAAAGAATGGGGGACTTTAACACCCCCCTGACTGAAATGGACAGATCATCTAAGCAAAAGATCAACAAGGAAAGAAAGACTTTAAATGAAACACTGGACCAAATGGACTTCACAGACATATTCAGAACACTCCATCCCAAAGCAACGGAATACACATTCTTCTCTAGTACCCATGGAACATTCTCCAGAACTGATCACATCCTAGGTCACAAGTCAAGTCTCAACCGGTACCAAAAGACTGGGATTATTCCCTGCATATTTTCAGACCACAATGCTTTGAAACTAGAACTCAATCACAAGAGGAAAGTTGGAAAGAACTCAAATACATGGAGGTTAAAGAGCATCCTAGTAAAGAATGAATGGGTCAAACCAGAAATTAAAGAAGAACTAAAAAAATTCATGGAAACCAATGAAAATGAAAACACAACTGTTCAAAATCTTTGGGACACAGCAAAGGCAGTCCTAAGAGGAAAGTACATAGCAATACAAGCCTTTCTCAAGAAACAAGAAAGGTCTCAAATACACAGCCTAACCCTACACCTAAAGGAGCTGGAGAAAGAACAGCAAATAAAGCCTAAACCCAGCAGGAGAAGAGAAATAATAAAGATCAGAACAGAAATCAATGAAATAGAAACCAAAAGAACAGTAGAACAGATCAACGAAACTAGGAGGTGGTTCTTTGAAAGAATTAACAAGATTGATAAACCCCTAGCCAGACATATCAAAAAGAAAAGAGAAATGACCCAAATCAACAAAATCATGAATGAAAGAGGAGAGATCACAACCAACACCAAAGACATACAAACAATTATAAGAACATATTATGAGCAACTCTATGTCAGCAAATTAGATAACATGGAAGAAATGGGTGTATTCCTAGAGATGTATCAACTACCAAAACTGAACCAGGAAGAAATAGAAAACCTGAACAGGCCTAAACCACTAAGGAAATTGAAGCAGCCATCAAAAATCTCCCAACAAACAAAAGCCCAGGGGGGAATTCTATCAAACATTTAAAGAAGAATTAATACCTATTCTCCTGAAACTGTTCCTAAAAGTAGAAATGGAAGGAAAATTTCCAAACTCATTTTATGAGGCCACCATTACCTTGATCCCAAAACCAGACAAAGACCCCATCAAAAAGGAGAATTACAGACCCATATCCTTGATGAACATGGATGCAAAAATTCTCACCAAAATACTAGCCAATAGGATCCAAGAGTACATTAAAAGGATTATTCACCATGACCAAGTGGGATTTATCCTTGGGCTGCAAGGTTGGTTCATCATCCACAAATCAATCCACGTGATACAATACATTAACAAAAGAAAGAGCAAGAATCATATGATCCTCTCAATAGATGCAGAGAAAGCATTTGACAAAGTACAGCATCCTTTCTTGATCAAAACTCTTCAGAGTATAGGGATAGAGGGTACATACCTCAATATCATAAAAGCCATCTATGAAAAACCTACAGCGAATATCATTCTCAATGGGGAAAGGCTGAGAGCCTTTCCCCTAAGGTCAGGAACGCGGCAGCGATGTCCACTATCACCACTGCTATTCAACATAGTATTAGAAGTCCTAGCCACAGCAATCAGACAACAAAAAGAAATCAAAGGCATCTGAACTGGCAAAGAGGAAGTCAAACTCTCACTCTTTGCAGATGATATGATACTGTATGTGGAAAACCCAATAGACTCCACCCCAAAACTGCTAGAACTCATACAGATATTCAGTAAAGTGGCAAGATATAAAATCAATGCACAGAAATCAGTGGCATTCCTATACACCAACAACAAGACAGACGAGAGACAAATCAAAGAGTTGATCCCATTTACAATTGCACCCAAAACCATAAGATACCTAGGAATAAATTTAACCGAAGAGGCAAAGGATCTGTACTCAGAAAACTATAAAATACTCATGAAAGAAAGTGAGGAAGACACAAAGAAATGGAAAAATGTTCCATGCTCATGGATTGGAAGAACAAACATTGTGAAGATGTCAATGCTACCTAGAGCAATCTACACATTCAATGCAATCCCCATCAAAATACCATCCACTTTTTTCAAACAAATGGAACAAATAATCCTAAAATTTGTATGGAACCAGAAGAGACCCCAAATAGCCAGAGGAATCTTGCAAAAGAAAAGCAAAGCTCTCAGCATCACAATTCCGGACTTCCAGCTCTATTACAAAGCACTCATCATCAAGACAGTATGGTACTGGCACAAAAACAGACACATCAATCAATGGAACAGAATAGAGAGCCCAGAAATGGACCCTCAACTCTATGGTCAACTCATCTTTGACAAAGCAGGAAAGAATGTCCAATGGCAAAAAGACAGTCTCTTCAACAAATGGTGTTGGGAAAATTGGACAGCCCCATGCAGAAGAATGAAACTGGACCATTTCCTTACACCACACACAAATAGACTCCAAATGCTTGAAACACCTAAACGTGAGACAGGAGTCCATCAATATCCTAATGGAGAACACAGGTAGCAACCTCTTCGACCTCAGCCACAGCAACTTCTTCCTAGAAACATCGCCAAAGGTAAGGGAAGCAAGGGCAAAAATGAACTATTGGGATTTCATCAAGATAAAAAGCTTTTGCACAGCAAAAAGACAAAACCAAAAGACAACCGACAGAATGGGAGAAAATATTTGCAAATGACATATTAGATAAAGGGCTAGTATCCAAAATCTATAAAGAACTTAAACTCAACACCCAAAGAACCAATAATCCAATCAAGAAATGGGCAGAAGACATGAACGGACATTTTTCCAAAGAAGACATCAAATGGCCAACAGACACATGAAAAAGTGCTGAACATCACTCGGCATCAGGGAAATCCAAATCAAAACCTCATTGAGATACCACCTCACACCCGTCAGAATGGCAAAAATTAACAAGTCAGGAAACGACAGATGTTGGTGGGGATGCGGAGAAAGGGGAACCCTCCTACACTCTTGGTGGGAATGCAAGCTGGTGCAACCCCTCTGGAAAACAGTATGGAGGTTCCTCAAACAGTTGAAAATAGAGATACCATACGATTCAGCCATTGCACTACTGGGTATTTACCACAAAGATACAAATGTAGGGATCCGAAGGGGTACGTGCACCCCGATGTTTATAGCAGCAATGTCCACAATAGCCAAACTGTGGAAAGAGCCAAGATGTCCATCGACAGATGAATGGATAAAGAAGAAGTGGTATATATACACAATGGAATATTATGCAGCCATCAAAAGGAATGAGATCTTGCCATTTGCAACGACATGGATGGAACTGGAGGGTGTTATGCTGAGTGAAATAAGTCAATCAGAGAAAGACATGTACCATATGACCTCACTGATATGAGGAATTCTTAATCTCAGGAACAAACTGAGGGTTGCTGGAATGGTGGGGGGTGGGAGGGATGGGGT